>NW_022103908.1:28402103-28403786 GCF_000313985.2 Echinops telfairi | reverse complement strand
TAATTGTGCTGTTGCTTCCTGCAGAGGGATTACCTGGGTAGGTGCTGGTTGGTGTCGCTGGAAACTCCTCTGTGCTCTGAGCAGGAATTCTCTAAAATCAACTGAATTGAAACTGTTCCATCATAATCTAAAATCAATTTGAATTTTACTTCTCATTTATATGAATGTGTTACTTTTTCTGGTCTGTCATCTGTACTTTCTCCAAAGGATATGTCTTAGACAGCCACTGGAAATGTGTCTTCCACATAATGTTGGAAAACATGGGAACTTTTGTTGTACCAGTTGTGAAACATTTCTGCTAGTCTTCACATAGAACTCTAAAATCTGAACATGGGTACTGTTTTAAAGCTCCATAAGGTAAGTTAGTTGAAAGGTATCAAAATATAAGCTAAAGCACATAAATTGAGGAAAATAAAAGGAAATGAATTATATATATCTGATACTCACGCATGCTAATTCTTCTCATTCTTGCCATTTGGTCTACTTGCTGTGTCAGCCATTCTGAGAATGCACTATTTACAGGAGGGCCTTAAGGACTTTGTATAGTTACACTAATTTCAATAGATAGAAAATATTCCGTCATAATTGTTGGTGAGTCCCAGATGGTGTTTTAGTACCCCAGTACTGTTTGACCATAGGTACAGTGGGACCCAAGAATCCTGCAGCTGGTTTCACAGGGGATTGGGTTGGATTTGAGATGGCTTAGATTGAAAAACACATTGGTCACTTAAAATGTATTGAATAGATACCCAACCTTCTAGTTTTTCATAAAGCTTCTTATATTTCCTTTAATCTACTGAGTGTTTACTTTGAGAGGTAAAACATAGATGACTTTTGTTTCTGTAAAAGCTATAAAATAAACCTCTCCACATGCTTCTTTTTTCCTTCTTCTTCAGGCAAAAGAGCATGCTCTGTTGAGATATAGTGTAGACAACTCCCTCCATCTGCCCCTCCGGAAAAAGAGTGTGGAATTTTCTTCCCTCCTGATAAACCTTCTTCAGATGTTTATGTCTTTGCGGACTAGAGACAGGCTAAAATACAAAAATCATAAAATGAGAAAGAGACTGTGACATAATTACATTTGGTCGTTATATTATTTTGATTTGAAAATTCCAATGTGCCTCGGTGAACTTAAAATTGGTATTTATGTTAAATACTGATTATTTAACTGGAGAAATCAGATATCCCAGGAAACATCTGCTATTAAATGAAACTGTAGTTTGGATTCTGTTGGGTGGAATTGTGAATGAGGATGGAAAGTTGTGGGATAGATATAAAAAAACAAGCTCTGATTCAATATTCCCAGGTAATATGATACAAGTAATTGGAAAATGGCTATATCATTACAATTTGTTAATTGCAATAAGCTTATTATCTTGTTAGAGCATTAAGGTAAAGTCCACATGTTGGGAAACAGATAATGGGTGCATGAAAGCATTTAAAATCCAATCATGAGGTTTCATTGCACCCATCTGCTCCCAGAAAATATCACTGGACATTTGACTCTGTGACCTTTAGCTGCCATTTTGGGCCAGATTTTAAAAATCTGTGTTTACAACTTAGATACACGAAATTAGTTTGAGAAAACCATCAGCACATATTTAATCCAATTACTCTTTTGGATGAAACCAAATAAATAAATAAAGTCAGATCTATTGAGCTGTTGTATATTTGACCAAAAGA
>NW_022103908.1:28349845-28401604 GCF_000313985.2 Echinops telfairi | reverse complement strand
ATGACCCACATGTACAAAGCTTAACCTTATAATCCCATTTCACAGCTTTTCCAAACATCGGAGAGCTTGTTAAGTGTGAAGCTGATTATTTTGGCGGCCCATCTCCATTAATAGGATTCAGATCATTTTCCTGTACAAGCCAGTGTTGTCATGTAACCTAGTACATTAAACCAACAGGGAAACGAAAACGGGGAATCCATGAAAGCGAAGTTTCTTCTAATGCTATTTTAATGTAGTTTTTATTGATTCTGCAATATCAGAAAACACATGGTATGGGTGAATGATGCAAATGTTTTAGATGCTTTATTAATACCATTTTGCTGTATTTATCGCTCTGATCCTTGGTACTTTATCACAATCATGATATAAGCTAAATAAGACCATGGGTCTGATTTTTAAAAATATTCCTTTCAGCATATCATGCTTACAAGAATTACAATTTTGGACGTGTGAGATGGTTTTAAATCCACGGACGGTATCTGTGTGTTTTTAATGAAGAAGGCACTGCAGTGTAATGGTACACTGTGCCATGGCTGTCCTTGGGCTTCTTTATTGGTTCTGCAATAATAGATGAAGCGCTGATAGTGAAGCTTTCAACTTGGGCTACTTCGTCACAAGGCTACAGGGTGCACCGTTTCGTGTTTGTGATGTTCCGTCCTCTCAAGAAGAAGGGTGTCAGGATCAGTAAAGTGAATTAGGCTAGACAGGTTTTATTCTTTCACTTTTAAAAAACGTTAAGTCTATTTTATGTATAAGCGATCTGACTCTATTTGAATACATGCACGGGCCTTCAGAAGGAGAAAATTACATTTTTTCAACTCTGTCTGATGACAAAATGGCCCAGTCTTGAAAAGAAAGGGAAGCGGGAACACACTGTCAGCCCTGCGCGTCAAAGCAGGTGTGCACTCTACAGGGTTTGGTTTCTAGTAGCTTCCTTTTGGAAGTAGCTCCTCAGACCTTTTTTTTCCTGAAGAGTCTCTGGGTAGCTTTGAATCACCAACGTTTCTGTTTGCAGCCAGGCAGTGTATTTGCAGCACATTGACCTCCCCAGTCAGGGACTCTTAAAAATCCAGATTATCTAATTTGCTACACAGAGAACTACTGTGAATTCTTTCTTGTACTTTTTCATAATTCCCAAATGCAAAAGACTGAGATCTGAATCGACAAAGGTTAGTTATAATTTTAAATCTTTTCACTTATTAATACGTTTAATTTTGAGGTGTTGCTCCATACTGGGAGGGAGCAGTAGTAAAAAAGATATATGTAAAATTATCATTCTTGGATATAAAAAGGTAGGGATGTCTGAGCCTGTGTATTGGAAAAATAATTTTGAATAAAGGATCGTGAGCCTACATATCCTTCCAGATCCTCATGAAAGCACACGCACGTTTCAAAGTAAAAAGGGTATTTATTCAATATGCTGTTTCTTAACTGATTTTTGCTTAAGATTAAGTAACTATGTCATGGACAGGTGTTATTTTTGCCATATTAACAATGAATAATGTTGAGATTCTGGACAAATTAATGGCTATAGAATAGTTCATTGGCTCAGTTATTTGCTGGTAGAGATTCAGAGATTCTGAACTGAGATACTATTCCCAAGTTTTCTGGTTAAGAAGCATAGTAGTGATTAGTTGGTTGGTTCTAGTCCAGAGAAAGTTGCTTAACTTGGAAAAAAGAAAAAAAAAAGTTCATGTAGTACATTAAGTGTTGAGCTGCTAATTCAAAATATCACTGGTTAGGACCCACCAGTCTTTCTGTAGAGAAATACGAGGTCTTCCGCTTCTGTGAGATGGGTGGCCTTGGAATGGTAGGGTAGTTCTCCATTGTTCTACAGGGTCTCTATGAGTGAGAACCCATGCAAGAGCAGTGAGTTGATCGTAAATCAGATACAATGAAGTCTGCCACTTACAGTATTCTTGTATTAAAGAATATATGTGATCTTTTGTAGATGGAATATAATAACGAATGCTGAATAAGTATAAATGGATTATTATCACTCCCAAGAACAAATGATATAAAATAGTATGCATCTAATAAATTTGGGGTGCTGATATGCAGATATATTCTCTTAAAAACAATTTTCAATTGACCTGTCTCGGGGTGTTTATATGAGTAGAATTTTATTCCCAAATTATTATTATGTAATAGAGCAAGTTTACCAGAATGGTAATGAATTTCATTAAAAAGTGAGATTTTGAGCCAGCTAAATTGGGATTGAAGACACTCACATAAAAGAGTTAAGAAATATGTCCAATTTGGTGCAGAATATCTTTAGTAATTGATTTCTAGATATCTTACACTTTTTAAGCATCCAAAGTACATTCTGAAGTAGAAAGATGTTATTAAGCCTTTTCTCTTAATTAAAAAAATGGTGCTTTTCTTATGGAAGAAGCCTTTGAAGGAAGAAAACCTTACAGTAGACAGAAATTGAAGAGCTGAATCCCCAATAGGCCTATTGTAGGACAGTAGATTTGCTAAAATCTAGACGTCGGAGCCCTGGTGGTGTGGTGGGTTCTGATTTGGCTTGCTAACTTCAAGGTCACCCCTCCAAGGGAAAAGGAGGAGGCTTTCTACTCCCCAAACCTCATCAACCCACTGGGCAGTTTGACTCTGTCTAAAGGGTTCCTACGAATCGGAACGGACTCAGTGGGGTGAATTTAGTGAGAGAGGGATGAAAGTCATTCAATAACTCTCATTTCATTGATGACTTTTATATGAGAGAGTTTAATCACGAAAAAATATAACACTGCCAGCTAAGCGTTGGCTTGCTAACTGCAGACTGGCCAGTTCAAACCCATCAGTCACTCCTTAGGAGAAAGATGAGGCTTACTTTCTGCTGTAAATATGCATAAAGGTTTCTATGAGTTGAAATTGACTCAGTGGCAGTGGGTTCTGTCTGGGTTCTATGAGTCAGAGTCAGCATGATGGCAATGGGATGTATGAGAGTATTTAAAATGAATAATATCACTGGACTCTGACTTTAGATTTTTATTCTCACACTGTGTGTGTTCTCATGATGGAAATGTCTTTATCATCCAGAGGATTCCATCAAGCTCAAGAACATGTGGTAGTATTATTATGGAGTGTATCACAACTTAGTTTTCAGACCACGGTCATATCTATATGAGAATTCTTTAATGCCGCCACATTTTGTTGTATGCCAGCGAGTTGCTTTTTTTCTCCGAGCAACCCAATATAACATAGTGAACCCTATATAACATAGTGGACCCTATATAACATAGTGAACCCTATATAACATAGTGGAGAGCAGCCTCACATGATTACTTTAGATGCATTGCATGGAGTAAATCTGCTAGACAAGACCTCTTTAAAGTATTGAAAGGCAAGGATGTTACTATGAGGGCTAAGGTGTGTCCGACCCAAGTCATGGCATCTTCAGTCACTTCAAACACATATCAAAGTTGGACCTTGAATGAAGAGGACCAAAAACAAAACAAAACAAAACAATTGAATAATAGTACTGAAGAAGATACTGGAACGTTCCAGGGACTGCCCAAAGAAACAACACAGCTGTCTGTAAGGGGCACAGCAGAATACCTTTGAGAGGAAAGGATGGCGAGACTGTGTCTCACCTACTTTGGACATGCTCTCAGAAGGCATCCATCCCTGGAAAATACATCGTTCTTGGAAAAGTAGCAGGGCAGTGAGAAAGAGGAAGGCCCTTGAAAAAATGGGGTGACACAGTTGCCTCAACACCGGGCTCAAACATAAGAACAATTGTAAGGATGGCTCAGGACCCCGTCGTGTTGCATTTTATTGTACACAGTGTCTCTTAGTTGGAACTGACTTGATGGTACCTAGTAACACTCCATACAGGAGGGAGATGCCATGCCTTTTCTCCTGAGAGAAAACAGGTACCTTTGACTGTCATCTTTTCATTACGCACAAATGCTTAACCACTGTGCCACTTAATCTCAACATACCAAACATCAAAACTCACCTGGAGTCTATGTACAACCTATTGCCCAGTTACAGTCATTTAAAAATGAGTCTGTAGCTTGGTCAACTTTTGTAGACTATAGACGAAGCTCCAGATGCTCAGGTCATATCACAGAGTGGAATTTGGTTCTTCTATTCTGATCAAAATTGTCCAATAGACCCCACTGCTGTTATTTGTGATAGATATCATTCAAAGCTGAACAATTACAGGAGCAAAGCCATTCGTGGAGCTATGACCTGGTATTAGGAATGCTAGAGAGTGTTTACTTACAAGGATTATTAGACTGAGAATTATAAATCTGTAAAATAGATGCCACAATGATGAATAGAATACAATGTTCAATGCATAAAAAAACCTAAATGAATTATGTAGGACTTGCACATTGTTTATTTGAAAGATTTTGAGGCAAAAGAAACTTGATCATATTACTTACTCACATATTCTCGAGGTCACAAATTCCACAAACCCCAGTCACCTCCTCTGGAAGAAAAAATGGAAAGCAGAGAGAAAGAGAGAGAGAGAAAGAGAGAAAATTATTACGGCTCTATTAAACTCATGCCATCATGTCCATGCCTACTCACGACGATCCTACAGGACAGAGTAGAGCTGCCTCTGGTGGTTTTCAAAGATAGTATCTCTTTATTGGATTGTAGGTTCTTTCTCCCATTGAGATGCTGGTCCTGGTAAACTGTTGACCTGGTGGTTAGCAGCCCATCTTGTAACCTCTTTGACACTAGTGGTTGTGGTTGTGTTTGTTAGGTGCCACAGAATCAACTCCAACTGATAGCAGCCTGTGCGCCACAGAAAGAAACACTGGAGGGTCCTGGCCAGCCTCACAATCGTTCCTATGTCTGAGCCCATTGATGCAGACCCTGTGTCAATCCATGTCAACGAGGGCCTTTCCCTTCATGGCTGCCCTTCACTCTGGTGAACATCTTTTCTGGAGACTGGTCATTCAATTTGTGCAACGAATGTGAGACCGAGTCTGGTCATCCTGGACTCTAAGGAGCAGTCTGGCCTTCCTTCTTCGTACGCAGTTCAGCTGGTCCTTTGAGCAGTCCGTGGTGCTGTCTGTGTTCTCCAGCACCTCCATTCAAATGCACCTGTCTTCTCCCGTCTTCCTTAGTCAATGTACAGCTTTCACTCGCTCCTTGGCTGAGCCTAAGAGATAGCAACAGACTAGGAAGATTGGAACACGACGAAAGAAGGAAGGTTAGTAGAAAAAGCAGCATGTTCTGACTATAAGAATGTGTTCTTTGAAGTAACCAGGAGCTGAAGAGTGGTGCCTTTGTGGGAAAGAATGTGTTCCTTACTATTTTAAAAAAATCATTTTATTGGGGCCTCCTGCATCTCTAATAACAATCCAAGCATCCATTGTAGCATCATTTTTAAAACTTTTTTTTTCTACTTGGTATCAGCTCCTCTTTTTGTCCCTTCCTCCCCTACCTCGGGAACCCTTGATAAATTATAAATTACTGTTATATTCATATCTTACACCCTCCACTGTTCAACCATGTTTCTGTTGTTCATCCCCCTGGGGAGGGATGTACATTGATCATTGCAATACGTTCCCCCTTTTTCCCCCTTTTCCCCTACCTTTCCCCTATACTCATGGTATTACTGCTCCCATTACTGTTCTGGGAGTGGGGTGGGTATCTGTCCTGGATCTCGTGTGTCAAGGGCTCTTCTCTATACCAGTGGACATGCTCTGGTCTAGCCGGATTTGTAAGGTAGAACTGGGACGTGATAGTGACAGAGAGGAAACATTGAAGAACTAGAGGAATGTTGTACGTTTTGTGGGTGCTATACTGCACACTGCATGACTCCATACTTCCTTGAGGCTCTTCTGTGAGGGGATGTTCTCATGTCTACAGATGGACTTTGGGTCTCCACCACAACCCTCCTCATTTTCATTGATATGTTTGTTTGTTTGGCTCTTCTGATGCCTAATACCTGGTCCCGTTGACACCACATGATCACACAGGCTGTTATGCTTCTTCCATGTGGGCTTTGTTGCTTCCCTGCTAGGTGGCTGTTTGTTTAATTTCGAGCTTTTAAGCCCCCGGATGCTATATCATCTAATAGCCAAGCACCATCAACTCTCTTCATCACATTTCCTTATGCACCCATTTTGTCTTCAGCGATCTTGTCAGGAAGGTGAGCATCATAGAATGTCAGGTTATTAGAACAAGGAGTTCTTTCATTAAGGGAGGTCTTGAATAGAGGCTCAATGTCCGTCTGCTACCTTAATACTTAATATATAAATATATGTGCATAGACCTATAACCCTATCGTTATATATTAATATATTTACATATATACATATTTATACCTCTATTATTGTCTCTTGCCTCCTAGTTGTTTCCTCTATTTCCTTTTCACTTTCCTCCTATACCACTATCATGTTTGACCTTCCTTTGACTATCGCTAATTCCCTCTTGTCTACATTGCACTTGATCAATCTCCACCAGGCATTCTACGCCCTCCTCCTTATGGATTTTAGATTTCTTGTTGTTCCCTTGTCCTTGAGTTTATTGGCTTCCCCTCCCTGCCCCCTGGCCCCACCTCCTCTCTCATGTTTCCCAGAACCATTGGTCCTGTTGTTTTATCCTTGGGATTGTTTATACTGCCTGTCTTATATAGATGACTTAGAAAAAGAGAGAGAGAGAGAAAAGAAAAGAAAAGGAAATGTCTATAAATAATTCTAGGCCTGTCTGCTGAGGCTTATGAGTGTTTTCCAGTGGGGTCTGATGAAGTCCCAAGCCCTGACCCTGGGGCCAGAAGTCTAGTTTTGGACTTCCTTGGAAACCCCATTGCTTTACTCCCCTTGTTGCCCTGTAGTGCTCCCTTTGTGCTTTGCCCTGGTGTGGCGGAGTCACAGTGGCCATAATTCCCACACTGTGTGTCAAGTGTTGTCACCTTTAGCGCTGTGAGTCAGGGAGGGGACGTCATGTCTCATGGTGAGGCCCGTCCTGCAGTTCTCTCTGCATTGGCTGCTCTGAGCAGGGATGTTTTGGTGGAGACTTGGTGGGCCAGGCTGCGGTTTTCTCTCTCTCTCTCTCTTCTTCTCTCCCTCTTCCCTGTGTTTGGGCAGACCCACCACTCTCCCTGGGCTGTATCTACACGGTAGAGGAATTTGTAAATGAGGTCAGGAAACTAAACATATATAAGTGCATTTTGTTTCCAGGTGTTCCCTGATGGTACTGAGTGTTTCCCCAGTTTTAAGTAGTTTTAATTTGAATATAAACATGTTACAGATCACCTAACAATGAAATCCACTTAAAAAAATAGGAATACTTTTCCAATATGGTGATTGCTAAATAAAGTCTATTCTCTGAGGGAGTCTGTGTCCCTTAGAGGATGAAAGTGTGTGTGTGTGTGTGTGTGTGTGTGTGTGTGACCAGTTTAGGATCACATATCCCTAAACTGGTCCCTAATTAAGCATAGGGAGTAAGCAATGATACTTCATTAATATTTTATCTATAAGATTGACTTACAAGAACCATATTTCTTCTTCTAAGCCAAGATCAGCAACTGTTTCTGCTAAAGCTGGATAATAATAGTATGTGTTTTATGGGGCATCTGGTGTCTTTCATACTACTAAACTTTGTCACTGAAGCACAAAAACAACTGATGAATGCATACATGAATAAGCATGTCTGAGTGCTAATAAAACTTTATTTTCAAAACTAGGCAGCAGGCTCTAGGCTGACATTGACTGCACACTGCTCTGAGGCACTAATCTTTGTTAAAAAATATTTGTCAATTTTTTTACCTCCATTTATCCATGTGTAAAAATTTTATCATGCAGATTATAAACAGTTTCTAACAAAATCAAAATGATCACTTGTTCTTTCTAAAGTAGATGTGGAGGAACACAAGCCTATTGTCTCATGAAATGATTGTCATTACATAAGATTATTTCTTTCACTAAAAGTGAAAAATTCTTGGAATTAAAGTCTTCAAGCAAAGAAAGAACTGGAGATGTTTGAATTAGATCTATAAAGTGACAGTCTGATAAAGTGTAGAGATATTTAATTTCATTTTGTGCTAATGTTTAATAAAAAATATGTTAACGTTAGTGAAGACATTTAGTTTAGTTTCAGGTATGAATGCCTACCCAAAGTAGACTAGTTCTATTGAATCATACATTTTAAATGGGATTCTTATTCTTGCATTTCATAGAGAAATTAATAAATATTCTCATAATACTCACACATTTGGTAAAGAATTAATTCTTCCTCAGAATTTGGAATACCGTTTCTTTTGTTATAGTTATTTCTCTGACAAGTCTTTGCATTGTGTGCACATATCTTATGAATGTTCATGATTTTTTCAAATAGACTTTTTCCCATCCAGAAATCCAAATTCCACGTGTTAATTTCTTCAGAAATTTAATATTTATCATGTTTTTATCTTTTTGAGGAGGATTAGTATAAAAAGGATTAGTAAATCTTCGATAGCTGTGTAAAAATTTAAAGACTTCATTTTCCCATGAAATGCTTGCTAATTATTTAAAGTGCATTGGTTGATTTTTCTGAATTATTGTTTGGTTGTTTACAATCACAAATAATTAAGAGTTCCCTATATCTTCCTACAGTTAGAAGAAGGAAAAGTTTTGGAAATGTGTACATCATACCATTTCAAATTTCATTCACTCAGTATTCCCTCATGGCCTCCTATTAGGTGGGAATGTACCTAGAGAGGTGATGACTTGAAAGATTATGAAGTTATTTCCATGCAGGAAATTATTTTTGAGAATATATATACACACACATGTACATATATCAACAAAATGTCTATATGCTCAATAAAAATAATTTACATGGGATGTGCTTTATAAATATATGCGATGTATACATACCCATATATATGGAAATGTTATGGATACAGATATGAATAAACATATCCATATATTTACATATACATATGAGAATATATTCATATCCATATATAATATATTTATAAAATGTATCTCATTTGAATGATAAAAGACAATTTCTGATAGATAGTTTAAAATTTCTAAGGGAAAGATTGAGGAATACATTTCCCCAAATTTTCAGATTAACAATATTTTTCACTAGGTTCATGATAATTTTAATTTTAGTGTATTTGGAGAAAATAAACTAATTCACTAGCTCATGGACATGTTATTGGGTCAATTTTAATTTAACTGCTTGCTTGTTAATAATGCATAATCATTGAGTAGTTATAATATTGTAAAATTGGTTTACACTTTAAAAGACATGCTCAGAAATACCAAGTTTATATGATTACAATGATGACAAAGAACTTGAGGACTCAGTGGTGAGTGGTCAACTGCCAGCCAAGATGCCAGTCATTCAAACCTCCCACCTATTCTGCAAGAGGTCAATGCACTAGTATGCTTCTCTGAAGATTTACCACCTGGGAAATCCTTTGGGACTGATAGCTCTGCCTGTAGGGTCAGAACCCACTGTACCTGGTTGAACATGCTACACACATTTGAATAGTCTGTAATAATGTCCTTA
The DNA here is from genome assembly GCF_000313985.2 of Echinops telfairi. Taxonomy (NCBI): domain Eukaryota; kingdom Metazoa; phylum Chordata; class Mammalia; order Afrosoricida; family Tenrecidae; genus Echinops; species Echinops telfairi. Next base: position 28,392,130 of record NW_022103908.1, on the reverse strand, counting down.
TTACTTTGAATATTTTCAGTAAAAGGGAAACTGGCTTATCCCAATAAGACATAATACCCATTAAAATAAATTAACATGATAGTTTAGAACAGAAAAATTGCAGACTTTTTCAAAAAGCCACTTTAAAATTAGAGGTGATAATAGTATTTTTCTCATAATATGTAGCATTAATTTAAAGTTTATTTTCATAATGATTTTCATTAATTTTCCATTAACACATTCCAAAAATATTGAGATTGTTCATTATAGTTCTTGATTATCTCAGAAACTATTATAATGACTGACTGGTGCTTGCAGTCTCTCAAAAATGTTATTCTGCTATGAACCGAACCTATGCTGGGAAACTCCGAGAAAGTTGAATAGTTGTAGTTTTCTGTTAAAATAATGTGGACAACAATTTCCTTGTGTATTCTGAGACAATGAAATGAATAATAAACATCGACAGTGCTGGGTTTTGTAGATCAAATGATGAGACAAAAGACTCAAAATTTCCCAGCACAGTTTTATATTCAGTATAGTCTAGTTTCAAAACATGTCTAGCCACAAACCCAAACCAAAGTCGCTGCCTTATAGATGATTCCAATTCATCGTAACAGAATAGAACAGAAGAGAGCTAACTGCTGCCTAGAGCTTCCAGGCTGCCCGTGTGTGGGAGCAGATCTCTCAGTTATCAGTGGAGTGCTTGTACCGCTGTGCCAACAGGGTTCCTGCATGGGAGCTATATAAATTAGACTCAAACATGGATTTGAATCCTAAATGATTCCAGTTGAAAATATGATATTTGCTTATTAATGTTATAAAACAATAAAATGCGATTTCAAGGAAATGTGTCTTTCAGAAGACTCAGTATTCTCAGTGACAATAGGTAAAATAATGTGTTGCTAATTCTTATTTCTTGATTTTCTTTCTCTTCATTCATTCAAGGTACGAGAAGTATTGTAATGAATTTTTATTCCCTCATCCATATTTTGATGTTCTTATGGAGGTCCAATTGCAGAGAATTTTTCCAATGGGCAAAATACTCCAATATATTTAATAAACCAAACCAGACTCGCTGCCATGCTGATTCATAGTGACCCAAGACTGTAACTGTTACCCTAAGCAGAAAGCCCAGTCTTTCTCCATCAGAGCTGCCATCCAAGCGGATGGCAGCCCGATGCATAACCACTACACCACCAGGGCTCCCCTCAATGGAGAAGAAAAAAGAAAATGTTTGGAGGAAAACAGAGGAGATGCTCCTCCGATTAAACGACTTGATAAGACATAGCAAAAGGCAATAAAGTGTTCTCCAAACTCCTCCCCTCCACTGGAGGAAAACACAGAATGCGTAGGAGGCTGCACTGAAGACCGCAGCTGAACTGGGGAGTCAGAGTTAGCAGTCCTTACGTTTGGATGCATGTTCTGAGAGATCACCCGTGGTCCTCAGGTTATATAACAAATATGTAAATATATGTGTAGGATTCCTTATTCGTTTGTGCTTCTGTAGAAACCAACTAGCACTGACGGAGCCCTAGTGGCAGAGGAATTCAGCACACAACTGGGAACCAAAAAGACGGTGGTTTGATGCCACCGGATGTCCACAGCAGAAAGATCCTCCAGCCTGCTGCCATCAAGATTACACCCTGGAAAGCCTGTGGGGCAATTCTATTCAGTCTGATGGAGGTACTGGGAGTTAGAATCAATGGGCTTGTCTCCCTGTACTTTTAAAATTAGCACCTGCCTTACCTTTCTATTATCAATGTCATTTAGAAGCTACAAACCTTTGCAAGAGGCTTTAGTAGAATTGATGCCATCTTATTTGAGAGATAGACTTAAAATTTTGCTTAAAGGATATAGCTTTCAGTATCCTCAATTTTTATTTAAAGCAATTCTGGTTTTGTTTTTTTTTCCTTTCTAACGGTGGTAAGGCTTTCTCATGTTTTTATTATACCTTTAATAGCAAAACACAAATGTCGGCCACACTATACTTGTGTAAAATGTATTATTTTGAAAATCACTGATAAATACAGTTATTGACATCTTTCATGCACTTTAAAAATTCCAAAGCCTTAGGTGCTGTCAGATAACTTTATAAGTGGTGGCTTAAAATGCTGTTGCCTACTTCAGCAACATGGAAAGAACCACACCATCTATTCTGTTGAAGGCAAAGCTATCAGAAGCAGTGTCGGTGTGAAAAGGCTTAAAGTGAATTATTCACCTCTTAACACTCCCTTGTGTTCACTCTCCTGCAAAGAGAAAGCTTGTTATCAATGTGAAAAGCAGGGCCTCTGAATGAAGGGAAAAGTTTACCTGGTTTTGTTTGTTTTTCAACCCAGAGGCATCAATGCATGCCATCAACTTTCTGTCCCTCATCCGCATGGATTCTTTTTGGAGTTTTCAAAACATCACTCCTCCTTGTTCCTGGACTGGGGAAACACCGAATGTCTGAGCAAAGTTGAACCTACGATTCTATGATTTGGCACCATATCTAAGAGTACATATCTTGAGAAAAAATACCGTTTTTGTTCACTATACATCCAGTGCTAAATTTGCTCTCAACGATGGCTTCAAAGACATAATTTTGATTTGATTAAATTTCCTCTTCCAGATAAAATACTCTAGCACAGAAATCTCCAGGTTGTTGTGGTAGCCAGTGGGAGATCGTTTTCACATTTTACATACCTGTCTTCATTCTTTAACCCACCACTCCCCAGTAGATTTGGAACACTAGCGACCCTGGAGAAGCGAGGAGAATGGTCCCGTCTTGCTCCCATGAAGTCACTTGGGATTTTGAACTGCTGATCCTTGGGTTAGCAGCCGAGCACTCTCATGACTGCATCACCTGCTCTCCTTCTTCGTCCTCTAGTATTTTACCCTGTGTCAAGACAAAGAGGACACAAAATTGCAAGGCTGGTACAGAGGAACACACACAAAGAGTGACCAATGTTACTTGATTGTCATGTCTAATTGCTGTCAGCCCCATCAAGTGCATTTTATTACAAATACTGTGGATTTCATTTTTAGGAATTGCATTTGGGCCTTTTTTATACTCACGATTTCTCCTCTCTAGGCCAGGATTAAGATGAGATCAAAGAAGCACCTGGGCTGCCAACTTGAAGAGAAGTCACGTATTGTAGGACGGTTCCTTGACGCCCTCAGAGCTTAGTCGTAATATTTCTCAGATTTTTAAAGGACTCGCTTGCCAATTTCATCATCTCTGTCATCCCTGAATCTATTTCTATCGATTGACTTTTTACTAGGTATTGGTTATGATATCCTGATTCACTACCTGACCTATAATTGCTGATGCAATCTCAGGAATTATGGATTTTACCCTATTGAATACTGCATTTTGGTGTAATGTCTATGATATGAACAAAATTGATAGCTACCAAATGAAAAGATTTGCCTGTTAGGTTGAAGTGACATCTGTCAAGAGCCTCTTCTTGGTAAGGCAATTGAGGAAAGCCATTTGATCTCAAGATCATCCTCTGCCTCCGGTGCTCTTGTACCATTCATTCTGGAAGTGCACCAGAGCTGTTTGTTTCCTCTATGGAGACAGTTCTGACTCAATAATGGGTAATATAAGATAATGCTGACAATTAGCACTGAGGTAATTGTTTATATAAGGCATTTAATTATCAGAGTGTGATTGCACTAAGTGGCAGATTGAATTCTAGCAAAACTTATGTAAATGCAATGCAAGACGAACAACAACCCTTAGACTCTAGTTCCCTAATGCTCACTTCCCTCTTCCCTCTTCATTTGCAGGAGGACATTTGCAGAGTAGGATTTTGAATTTTTCAGCCTAGAAATATATTAGAATGAGTCTCAGAATGATGAAGTCTTTATTTTTCTCATCCCACGTGAGAGTCATATTGTGGAAAATTAATCTAAATGTTCTTTCACACATTTATCAAAGCTCCGTTCAGTTTTCACTTCATGATCATTCCTTAAACCAAACCAGACCAGTTGTTGTAAAAGCCGTTGTGACTCATTGTGACCCCACGTGCGTCAGGTCACACTCTGTGCCATCGGATTTTCAGTTGCTGAGTTTGGGGAAGTGAGCATCATGCTTTTCTTTCTAGGTCCTTCTGGGTGGACTTGTACCTATAACCTTTGGAGGGAGCAGCCAAGTGCTAAACTCTGTCACTCCATCAGAACAGCCATGACATTTACATGATTTAAAACTTATGAGGAAAATAATATTATCACAAAGTTTCCCCCATTTTTCTCAGTTAAAACATATGACCCCAAATTGTGGAAAGTATTATTCAATCGTACAAAATTATAAACTTGTTTGGACAACATTGTGCCTATACTTTGGTACTAGATGTGTATCTTTTTCTAGTGCATGCTTTTGGAGTCTCCCCAACGTAAATGGAATTATTTCCCACGTGCAGGCCACTTTTAAGAGGTGTTTTCTAAATTGGACTCCCCACATCTGAAGGTGGATCACATTTCTTCACAGTATAGTCATGTTAGTTCCTCGGCCTCAAAGGAGAAGCCACTCCCTTGCAACCCATTCAGACTTGAATCTTCATTGAATGAATTCACTCCATGGCTGGACAAATGGGAGCTGCATAGAAGAACAACTGTAGAAAGCTGTGAAAGTTTAGGTTAATAATTCATGCTTAACGTGACTATCTTATAGGCTGTTGTTTGGGTGTGCTGGCATGGTTCAATCGATCTTTGTATTCAGAATCAATTTGTTGCCTGTCCAAGGGAATATGGGCTCTCTACTGAGACATTAAACAGTTGGCTTGATACGTTTTTAAAGGCATATTTTAAGCACCCTTGACTCAGAATATTTAATAAAAGAACTCAAAATTTTATAGTTTCTGGGACAGAAGAATTCTCAACATATTTGAGACACTGAAAAACTCAGATATGTATTTTGATTTTGATTTTTCAAAAGTTACCGTACAGCAAAATTTAGCTTTTAGAGGATAGAACTTTATCAGTTTACACATGTGCAGTTTCATGAAACTACTTCCTCAATGAGATAATACAGCAGTTTCGTCACCCCACACATTTCTTGAAGCTATCATGTGTAGTCATTGCTTTCCTGCCCCCCTGTGATCACTGGCCACCAACTGGTCTGTTCTCGGTCATAGGAGTTTTGCTGTTTTGAGATTGTCCTTTTAGTAGGATTCCATTTATACATTATGCACCTTTTGGAGATTGATTTATTCCACTCTGTATAATACTGTTGATATTTCCTAAATAGTTTACTTGCCTTTTTAAATAAGCAGCGTTTTCTGGTAGCTCTGTACCAATTTCTTCATTCATTTCTTGAAGGGTCTTTGAACTGATCCCCATTTTGCCTCCCACCACAAAGCAGCTTCTGTAACCAGGTTTGTATACATTTTTGGCCTGAGCATAGGTTTTCAAATCTTTGAGGGAAATATCTAAGTTTATATGGTATGTGGTTATTTAACTTTTTAAGAAGCTTAACCAATTCTCCCTCCAATTGTGTCTGCCCCTATTTTTGTATTCTCATGTAAATGTATGAGAATTCTAGTTTCTCCACAACTTCATTGGCACTTGTCAGTTTCAGTCATTTGTATTTTAATCATCAGAATAGGTGTGTAGTGATATTTTTAAATAATTAAAATTTTTATTTCCCAAGTGCTAATTATCCTGAGTGGTCTTGCACGTGTATGTTTGACATCAGCATGTCCTATACGGTGACATGACTGTTAAAGTTTTTGACTACTAAGATTTTTTGTGTCATTGCCATTCAGCTTTGTTTCTTACTGGTTAGTTTTGAAAATGATTTACATATTGTGCATCCAGTCCTATAAATATTTTTCTTCAGTCTATCACGTTAATATTTATTTTGCTTCTCTTGAACTGTCTTTTGCAGAGAAAAAAGATTTTTTGTTTTTTTTTAATTAAAATGTCTTTAATTTGAGGCAAGAAATTTTCTTTTTCTTTTTTTTTTTTAAGTCATTTTATTGGGGGCTCATGCAACTCATCACAATCCATACATACACCAATCGTATAAAGCAATTTGTACATTTGTTACCCTCATTATTCTTTTTTTAAAAATTATTTTATTGAGGGCTCGCACAATTCTTATCACAGTCCATACATACATCCATTGAGTCAAGCACATTTGTACACCTGTTACCCTCATCAATCTCAAAACATTTGCCCTCTACTTTAGCCCTCAATATCATTTGCTCATTTTCCCCTCCCTCCCCTCTCCCCCTCCCTCCTGAACCCTTCATAATTCATAAATTATTATAGTTTTGTCATAAGTTACACTGTCCGATGTCTCCCTCTGCCCTCTTCTCTGCTGTCCATCCCCCAGGGAGGAGGCAATACTTAGATTCTTGTAATTGGTTCCCCCTTTCTACCCCACATTCCCTTCACCCTCCAGGCCTCACCCCTCTCACCACTGGTCCTGAAGGAGTCATCTATCCTGGATTCCCTGTGTTTCCAGTTGCTATCTGTTCCAAGGTACCTCCTCTGGTCTAGCCAGATTTGCAAGGCAGAATTGGGATCATGATATTGGGGGGGAGGAAGCATTAAAGAACTAGAGGAAAGTTATATGTTTCATCGTTGCTACCCTGCCCCCTGATTAGCTCATTTTTAATTGAATGAAACTCATTTTCTTTACTCTTCCCGATCACAATTTGCTATCATGTTTAAGACCTCTTTGCCCATCTCTGGGTGACAAACACGTTCTGTTGTAGTTCTTTGGAAGTTCTATATTTGTGTCTAGAATTCTTCTTGACAGTGTTTTTTGTTTGTTCGTTTTTTTGCGGGGGGAATATAAAGTGCGAAGTCTTAGTTGAGGTTGCTTTCCATTGAATTATCCATTGAATTGCCTTTGCAACTTTATTAAAAATCAGTTGACCATATTCTATGGGCCTACTCCTGAGCAATCTTTACATGTTCCATTGATCTGTGTCTATTTCTTCTATACTTTTGATTCCTGTGGCTTTACAGGAAGGCTAAACATAGCTAGTGTGATTCCTCCAACTTTATTTTCTCTTTCAGATTCATTCTTACTATGACAGTTTCTTTGTGTAAATTTTAAAATAGTCTTGTCTGTATATACAAAAGCTTCTGCTGGTATTTTGTCACGTTGTAGATCACTTAATGAGCATTGCCATATTTATTATATTGAACTTTCTAATTCGAAAATACATTATATAACTTTAGTTAAATCTTTGGTATTTTTTATCTGCTCTTTGTAGTGTCCTGCATGCAGAACCTGCACTTTTATTTTTATTTGAATTTTGTAGATATATAGATAAATATTGATTTGTGGAAGGTCATATAACTTTTGAAATTTCAGTCTCCAATCATTTTGTGCTAAATTTCAGAGCTATGTTTCATTTAATAGTGTTGAACCTGGATGTATGAACAATATTATAAACACTATTCATTAGAGGAGATGTTTGTATTGCTTTTATTGTTTGCTTGTTTTAATTATTTGATTCTTTTCTGCATAAAATAATTATGTTATTTGTGAAGAGGGAGTTTTCTTCTTCTTTTTGTGCATTTCGTATGTCTCTCTTTTTTTTTAAATCTGCTGAACATAAGGTTTCTAGTTCAGTTGAATAGGAGTGGTGAGTGTGGAGAGCTTTCATCTCCCCCTGGACCATGATCTTAGAAGGAAAGCTTTGAAGATTACCATTAAGTAATATGTTGGCTGTACTTTTTTTTCCCATTAACACAGCCCTTATACAGTTGAAATAATTTCCTTACATTCCTAGTGTGCTGAGCATTTTTATCGTGTACAGATGTTGAATTCTGATAAGAATTTGATAAATTTCTATTTTTATGATTTAGTAGTAGAAAGTCTATTTTTATATTCAGTTTTATACAGTAATTGATAAATCACTTAATATATTTTTCAGAGTTTAGTAATATAAGAATATTGTAGGATTTCTTTTATTTTAGAAAAAGCTTATTTTTGCCTCCTGGTGATAAAACTTTTGAATTCAAATATTATATATTTACTACAATTTTTGTAAATACATAATGGTATAGAAATTCATAAAGGCACATCATCAAAGAGACCATTCATATCTTTCTGATTGAATCCACTTAAAAATAGTGTGCTTGCTTATTTATTGATAAGTGTGTGTTCAATGGACACAGGAAAGAAAGGTCAGGTTTTGATTAGCTTCAACATGTGAAGTCACAGCAAGAATAGGTGCTCTTCTATGGGCAAATGATCGCATTTATAAAAACCCAACACTTTCATTCCTTAGTTTATTCCTGATTGTAAGTAGATGAAAAAGGTCATCACATCCTAAGGTTTTTACCGTCTATTTTGAGAATTCTTATACAACAACTCACAGATTTGGAGTACAATTTTTATGACATAATTTTAAAGCTAACAGTTCGAAATTATTGTGTTTAACTGAATTTGAGGTGCAAATAGTCTAGCAATCAGTTTATATGGACATGAAATTTTCTAGATATAGAAATAGCATATTTAATTATTTTGTAGTTATCTAAAAGGTTATAATATCTGACCTCAATATTTGCTTTCTTCTAAGACCTAAAAGTTTATATTTACAAAAGTGCACATGAGGAATAAATATTTGGAACATAATGGTGGAAAATCTGCATGCCCTTCATCGACCATGAGCTGTATATTTCATATGCCCCGCCCCCCCTCATGGTCCATCTTTCTGTGCAAATGCTGGTATCTTATGTTCAGATTACTTTGAATGAGGTTTCAGGTAATCTTGGAGACTAGATAATGAAAATGTTACTTTCTACTTTAAAAGTAGTATACTTTTTAAATACTAAATTAGTTATCTGTTTGTTAAAGGCCATTTCATTAATATAATAAATATTACCACATATATGTCATACATATGTATATATAATCTCTTACATTACTGCCTACTTTAATGAATTAATGCAGGCATTATTAATTAATATCTGTTGTGCTACGTATTCCACATGCTTTCAAAATGGCCCTTTGCAGAAAATAGATAATAAACCCATTTCTTTTTTCTTCCTTTTTCATTTGCTCCTGTTGCACTTTCTTCTCCCCTACATTTTCGTCTCTCCCTTCTTTTCCCTTTACCATTTGCTTTTGCCCTCTTCCAGCATTCTTCTTTTTCTCCCTTCCTCTTGTTTTTCTATCTTCATCCCAACCACATTTAGTAGTAATGCTATTGCCTCATGTTCGCATTACACAAGCACAAATACAACTTAAAAATAGCCATTAATTCATCATGAAAGTGGAGTTTGTTTTCAGTTTAATTCTCATCTTATTAGAACTGCTTAGCAGTTTATGCAGTATGAAGCATTTTATTAACTGGCACTATGAGCACAAGAAAGGAGGGTTTTCATGTTCTACATTCTCATACATAACTGAAGAAGATTCTATATATGAAGCTGCACCTAATTAAATGAAAACCATTAAAATCCTAAGGCATTTTATAATGGATTTTATATTTTGAAATTCACTCTATTTTCCTTTTACGTTACATTATCTCTGCAACCTGTTTTTCTGGATTATTTCAAGACACTAATGCTTTCTTTTATTTAGCAGCAAGCTGCATGTTTTAGAACAAATTAAAGGGATACATTCGAGGTTGTCAAGATGCGTTGATGTTAAATTTCTACTTAATTTTGTTTTTTAAAACTCTGGCAAAATTATTTTGACAACATTTTTCCCCTGTTGTTGGTTCAAATCATTTTTGTTACTAGTTGATTAGTTTAATGTTAAACACTCATGATTTGTTATTATGGACACAAATATTGAGGTGCAACATTGAAAGTGACGATTAGGACAATGTGCTGGAAGAAAGCCCAGTGCCTTCCACCACCTTCTAGTGAACGAACTTCAGGCGTGTGCAGCGAAGCCGAAAGCCTTTTCTGTGCACCTTCATTTGTCATATCGAGTGAGAGGGAATTTGAACAATAAAAGGTGGCAGATTAAGACAGTTGTGAGTTCTGTTCTTTCTCAAAACTTCTAGCAGGCAGTGAAACGTATATAATACTAAAGGTATTCATCTTAACTTGCCCTTTTGAAATTCTAATAGACACAGTCAACGTGTTGTATAGAGAATCTTAGTTTTTGATTAGTCTGATTTACAAAAGAAGAGAAACATAAATTTCGCCACATGAAACCTTACCTTGGGCCCTCTGATTCAGGAATCCCCGCTCCTGTGTCAGTGACACTTGTATGCTGGGAGATCTGGGACAAACCCTCGCTGCTTCAGAGCATAATGGTGTGATATGCAGTGATGCGGAAAACAGGAGAAGCTTTGTCATTGAGTCAGCTGCACGAAGAAGTAGTGTGTCTGAATGTACAGTATAGGGAGATCTATGAAAGATCCAGTCTCTTTCTCCCAAAAGACTCTGTGCAGGATACAAGGAGAATTCAGTTCTTTTTGGCAGGCCTCCACATCAGTTTGGAAGCAGTGAAAGCCACCACAGGGGTGGGGGGTGGGGGGATGGGGGATGGAGCCTTCTTCTCAATATCTTCACTCTCAATGTCTTAAGTTACTAATTTTTGTTGTTGTTTGATTTTAATGACTGAAAATAAACACCTGTTTTCATTGTAGTATTTGAAGACAATGCCCTTAGTTGGAATGTGGATGATAATGACTAACACACATGAGATCAACCCCATGTGCCAGGCTGGTGTTTGCTACTGGCACCACATGGAGGAAAGGCCCTCTGCCTCTCCCCTGAGGAGTGTGACTTCATTTGACATCCAGAAGGACACTGAGTTCCAGCAGATGATGCAATTAAGTTTAAAATGAGAATTATTTAATAATTCACACTTTTAATATGGAGAAATTAGGCCATTTTCTTGCTTCTCCTACAAATATTCAATCTTAATATCTACATAATGAATATACACAGACAGCATTATCCATCCCGGTGCTAACAGAGAATGCCAGTCATGGCAGCTCATTGTTTACTTTAGCAGGTAATTTGTGGACCGGAATCATTTAATTGTTCTGAGTACATAATTGCATGTCAGCAATTTCCCATTTAATTAAAATGTACAAATCTGAAGATTAAGGGAATTTTTGAATTATTAATCATTTTTCCACTAGGAAATCTTGTTGCTCTGCAGGAGATTTGTCCAGTGTACAACTATACGTATTTTTTTCCTTCTCTTTCACAGACAGACAATTTTCCCGCAGAGCCCAATTACATGGGCAGCAGGCAGCAGTTTGTTCAAAGGTAAGGCCGATTAAATAACTTTCTCAGCTTCCCCATTTGCATTCCTGTCAAAATTGCTTTGCAAGAGACTACACTTCAGATTGAAACCCTTAGAGACAACACTTTCTCTTCTTTTTCTTTATATGTATTTCAGTAGCTCCACGTTTAAGGACCCAGAGAGAGCCAGCCTGAGAGACAGTGGGCACGGGGACAGTGATCAGGCTGACAGTGACCAAGACACTAACAAAGGCTCCTGCTGTGACATGTCTGTTAGGGAGGCACTCAAGATGAAAACGACTTCAACTAAAAGCCAACCACTTGAACAAGGTGAGTGAACCCTTCCAATGCTTACAATCAGTATATTAGAACTAGAGTTACCGTTTAGCACAGTGGAATGGGCCATTGATAATGTACCAAAAGAAACAGCAAATCCCGAGACGGTCCCAGAAGACAAGCAGCAATTCAGTTTCTCAGTAACAATAGATTAAAAAGAAGCCATTAGTCCTCAATTTTCTTGAAATGAGAATTGAACAAAAGTCACTTGATTATTCTTATCTTCATGGATGATGTTTCTTAACTTTCCCCAATTTTAGAGAATCAGTTTGCTTATTGCATGGTAAAATATCAATTTATGCTATTGAACTTGGTAAATTTCACATTTATGTGAAGTGATAACTTTATTGGAATTCTATAGCTTTCTTCAGTGCACTCCTATATTTAGTTTAGATTTTTTTCCCAAGAAATCCAAATAATAACCAAGCATAAGATTTGGCTGCTTCTTTTAATTGTCATCTCACTTTTCATTGATATCAAGTAAATGTAAACTTGTTTACTCAGTTCACTCCGTTTGCCATTTTACTGATTTTATTGTTTCTATGCTTAAAAAAAAGCAACTACGTGTTTATAATTCCCCAAAGAGAAACAGGTTATTATTATATGTAAGATTTAAGTATGAAGTTTTTTTATGTTCTGTTGTAAAAATTGAGAAAGCTCATGAAATAATTTCAGAATGATAAATGTTAATGTAATAATTGTCTCCTAAGACATTCATAGTATTGAATTTTTTCAATTTTTTCATTTTCTTTTGAATGAGAAATTAACATCTGAGTTATTTATTCTTTGGTAATTCATAGAAAGTAGATTTCTGCTTGTAATACAGTTCTCCTATTATACAAAAATCTGCAGAAATAATGCTCACAAAATTACAGAAAAGACAACAAAAGGGTAGTAATGGTCAGACCTTCAAATTCTGTTGAAATAACAACACATACACACATTCAGCATGCATCTATGTATCCTGACATAGCACACACAAACACACATCGCATGCATGCGAGCACACATGTAAAAAAGTATTGTTACTAGGGTTCCAGTTCCTACCTGGGCAGGTACGTTGTGAAAGCCAGCTCACAAGTTGAACCAGCTGGAGAGGAACAGGGTCGCAATTGAGAGAGAGTAGAGTTACAAGACAAAGTCGGGGCCTAGGGAGCTCCAGGAGGAGAGGCTCTAAGGCCCAGTTCCTTAGGAGAGGCAGGTTTCTAAGCAGCTCTCTCTCTTCACAAACCCTGCATTCTGTGACCAGTTCTCACAAAAAGGGTTTGTTGACAATTTCTCTCAAATAAAGAATGAAGACTATTTTAGCTGCTTTCTCTATGGTCTGGAGGGGAAGCTACTTGTAGAATGCTTGTTTCAGCAATTTCCCAGAGAACAGGAGAGAAACTGTTTATCTTTGTTGAAGATTAGACCACCGAGCGCCTCACCTCCCCAGACTGAACTGTCAGCTCCTTCCACAGCTTTGCCTAAACCATGGAATGTAGCTGTCCTGTACAACTTGAAGCAGGACACGAAGTTCAGACTCTCCAGTAAATGCACTCTGTTACTCAGCAGCCCAAGACAGCATTCTGCTCCAGGTTCTTGGCATTGGCACCAATATTACCAAGTTCAGAGACTTTGGCAGGTATTCCTTTCTCAGAGTTCATCTTAAGACAATCTGCTCCCACAGTATATTCCAATGAGATAAAATAAAAACACCAGATTTAAGCTATTTTTCTGTGATCCGTGAGTGCAGCAGACAAATTTTCAATAATACATTAGTCTTAGTCCCTTTAGGGCATCTTCAGAACGAAGGTACAATCAAAACAATGAACTTCCAAGGTGATCTGTTGGGTCAGTTTAATTCAAGGCGGAGAAGACATTGACCTCAGAAGGCCATGGGGCCTGCCTTTTGGGATCCCCAAGGGGTCATCTTCATAGATGTTCTTAAAGGACAGCCACAGTGAAGTTTTTTTTTTTTTTAATTATTTTACTGGGGGCTCGTACAGTTCTTATCCCAATCCATACATGCATCCATTGTGTCAAGCACATATGTACATATGTTGCCCTCATCATTCTCTCAAAACATTTGCCTTCTACTTTAACCCTTAATATCAGTTGCTCATTTCACCCCCTCCCTCCCCACTTCCCCCTCCCCGATGAACCCTTCATAATTCATAAATTATTATAGTTTTGTCATAAGTTACACTGTCCGACGTCTCCCTCCGCCCTCTTCTCTGCTGTCCATCCCCCAGGGAGGAGGCAATACTTAGATTCTTGTAATTGGTTCCCCCTATCTACCCCACATTCCCTTTACCCTCCAGGCCTCGCCCCTCTCACCAATGGTGCTGAAGGAGTCATCTCTACTGGATTCCCTGTGTTTCCATTTGCTATCTGTACCAATGTACCTCCTCTGGTCTAGCCAGATTTGTAAGGTAGAATTGGGATCATGATAGTGGGGGGGAGGAAGCGTTTAAGAACTAGAGGAAAGTTATATGTTTCATCGTTGCTACCTTGCACCCTGGTTGGCTCGTCTCCTCCCCACAACCCTTCAGTAAGGGAGTGTTTGAGTTTGGATAACAAACAAAAAACCTGATGGGACAAGATCAGGGTGGTAGCGTGCATGAAGTAAGGTTTCTTGATGAAAGCCCCATAGAACAACTTCACTGTGTAGGCAAAATGTAGCTTGTGATTTTCTGAAAACTTCACTGTGTAGGCAACTGAACACAGTGAAGTTTTAAGAAAACCACAACCTACATTGGTGAGAAAAGAAGCAGGAATGTTGCACCAATACATTTTCCCCATCCAGACTGTACCTGCTCTCCATGGTTAGCGAGGGTGTTCTAGGGGGCTTTCAGCAAGAACCCTTACTTCATGCACTCTACCACCCTGATTTTGTCCCCTCAGTTTTTGTTTGTTACCAAAACTCAAAAAATATTTCACAGGAACAAAATTTGCATCTCTCAAGGATGCCAAAACTGCTGGACATTTTGGTAGTTTTGTTTAATAAAGGATTTTTATGATATTTGCTGCAATATTTTTGACTTATTTTGTCAAATATATTATTTTCTACAGAAATAATATATGCATGCAGTATTATATTTCTGGGCTGAATATAGCTTATACTGAGTTTACCTGAAAGTTTACCTCACAAGAAGACTCATTTCCTTATTAATAAATGCCAGCAATATATTTTTTGACATTTTACCATACTTTCTTTGTAACAAGGAAGTTTAGAAATTATTTTCATTGGAAGCAATTTGAGTACTTATCTAGTATTCAGAACTACGATAGTCTGTAGGTTTTCTTGAAGCAACCTGAATGTTCTTGGTTGATTTTGATTATTTGATATGAGTATTTTACACACATTTTAAGTAATGAGTTGCTGGATCTCAGTATGGAATTTTACAAACTGCAGAAACTTGTAAATATTTGTGTATATGAGATGTACAAGGATTCATATATACTTTATTGGATTCTTTCATAAAGGTGCTTGAAGAGTTTGCATTTATGTTATTTTTAAGAGAAATTTTATTCATCAAAAGCAAACATAATTGTCCCCAAAACCATGCACCTACTATCACACTAACTTTTTAATTCATTTCTTTCCACCAACTTAGCATTGTATTTGATGATAATGAGCAATATTCACTAGATAAAAATAAATAATTTATTCATTTCTGAAAACATAATTTTTACTGAAATGCTATTTTTTTAAATTAGACCATGGCTTCAAAAGATAACTTTTCTTTAAAAAGAAGCCTAAAGTTGGTAATAATGCTAAAGATATTATGCATGAAATAATTCTTATCCAGTCAAGGGTGAGAACACCAATGGAAAAATGTCTTGTAAGACAAGTTATTTCCACATTCTCCACTAAGGAGTAAGGGAAGACTACTGTGAATTTGGAGGCCACACTGTAGGAAACGATGAGTTATGCCGGAGAGACACTGACTGATTTTTAAAGATAAACTAAAGTGGTATTTTATTAAACAAAAAAGGTTTTAAAAAGATTATCTGAAGCAGTATTTAATTCATTAATGGATTGCTGGATGAGTAATTCAGTTAATCACCAGATACTCATGTGCTGAGAAAATAATATCTATAGCAATGTAAAAAATTCATTTGACTTGGAGTTTGCCTTCCTGAAGGCAGGTGAGCTCTATCTTTGTATTTCTTTCTGTCTCTTCCCTCAGTCAGTCTAAAAGCTAGCCTATCAACCCACCTGTTCTCTCTGGTTGCCAAACACGTGTCTACCTATTGAGATTCAAAGGAAGGGAGCTAGAATGTATTGTGTTCTTTCTACTTACTATAGGTTGTGGTAGCTTTTTTTAGTGCTAGCTTATTTAAACTGTGAAACAACAGTTTTAAAAAACGTTATTGTATTAATATATAAAACATGAGCTTATGAGAATTTTATTAACCTGTGTAGTAGACAAGTTTAACGTAGGGTCTAATTATGACCCAAAACTGTGTCTTATCTATATGAATTTTTCTCCAAATGAAAAAAAAAAAGCTTAATTAACTAATTTGACCCAGTCGTATGCTCAAACATTTTAGCATAATTGAAAGTCATAGTTAATTTATGTGAACAAAAGGTGAAAATATTGAAATAGTTCATATGCATTATATGAACTTCTATTCATATTTTAGTACTTAAAATTCATTTTTCTATTTAGTTCTAACAGCTTTCAGGTTGGTAAGTATTGTTACCTTCACTTTTCTTAATTATACGCCAGTATTAAGATGAAAATGACATCACATACCCAATACTTTATGCTAGTTGGATAATGATCAACTTATTCAGATTCATTTTAAAATGTTGAAAAGACAATCAGTCATTGTTTGGACAAAATATTCTTTTAATCCTCTGAAAATACACTGAAAGACAAAGCTACAATCAAATCATTTTACACATATAGGAGTGTAAGTTTTAAAAAAGTATTGCTACAAAATCAAAGAAATTTTTATCAATCAAAAATATCAGACTGTGAAAGGATTCTTTCTCGACATTCTCCATCTAGGTCTATACACGTCAGAGCAGGGTGACTTTATCACTGTTTCCTTCCTCAAAGAGTTTTCTGCTCTTCAATTTTACCCACGTCAAGACAGCAGTTTGGGTGTAAACCCCAGTTGCGTTCCTTTGAAATGTTCTTTGAGTTTGGGGAATGAAAGTATGAAGGATCAAAACCGGGGCTCTAAAGTGGAGGAGGTGAGGTTTCACAGTGATGTTCTCCTTGGACAGCCCTTACTGCCCTTGAAGAATGGACAAGTGCATTGTCTTCGTGGTCAGAACTGCTTGGCACATGTCTCACTGCTGTAGTTCTCAGTTTTCATAAAACGTCATCGTCGTAAGCCGCCATCATTGCCATGTGTCCCTCAAGAAGATCTATCAAGATTGCTCCTGAAAACAGTTGCCATAACCAACTGTGCTGGCGGTTGACTGTAAGATCCCTCGACAGCCATGCATTTGACTGTAATGTTTCTTACCTTTATTTCTTGAAGGGATTCGAATGAGCCTAAAGCAAGTGGATTACTGGGAGAATCTGTCTGCAGTGTTACTCGCTGCACAGTGTTTAAGCTTTGCCTTGAGAAAACCTGTGGATGCGTGTACTGAAACCCCAGCAGCAATACTTTTTGACTTATTATTTTATAAAAAGAGAATTACTTGTCTATTAACAGTGGAGCATCAAATTAAGACAATTATATTGTGTTAGTAAGCCCTCAATTTTAATAGTTTTAAAAACATCCTGGAGATAAAAGTAAACACCTTTTAAAAGAAAGAAATTAGAAACTAAATAAAAAACCTAAATAAGAAACTTGTTAACTACTTTTTGTTTTATTTTACTGTAGCAGTGTTTTAGACAGATTGCCTTAACATATATTCGGTAGCATATGGTTCTCATTTTTGCTTTCTGTTGAATTTTTTCCTGTTTAAATGATTTTACTCTAGGAAAAAAAAAGTATTCTAACTATATATGGAAACATTTCTAAATTTATAATTAAATACATTCCAAATTAATTTGGAATAAAAAATAAATTCCAAAAATAATCCTCACAGTTTCCTCTGGAAATGACCTAGTTATGGTCATATAGTTATGATTGTTTTTATTAGCTCAAAAAAACCCTCCTGCCAGTAAGACAAATTGGACTCATAGTGGGTGATCTTATATGGGGTTTCTGAGAGACTGTAAGTCTTTATGGAAACACAACCTCATATTTTCCCCACAGAGAAGCTGGTAGGTTTGAACCACCAAACTTGTGTATAGTAGCTGAACACCTTGCCCACAAAGCCACTAGAACTCCTTTTATTAGCTCACATTTTTTATATTTCCATCCTTATTTTGGTGCACTCAATTTTTCCCCATTCATTCTGTTCCTACTATTTATGTATTTTTGGTAGTTTAGCTGTCCTAAATTCACAGCCTTCATGTGTGTTTCCATTATTTTAGAAAAAAAATTGACAGAATGCAATTGCTAAAGTGAAGGTGTGATGTACTTGACTACTGCTAAGGATAAGGAGGCGCTGTAAGGAATTTAATAAGCCCTCTGGTAGATAGAGGTTATATTGGTTTCTCTCCTTGCTGAAAAAACTTAAGTAATGTACTTATTTTCTATTTATTTAATTAGACTTCTAAACCCTGATTTTCTTTTAGTCGATTTGATGTTTTCCATAATCCATTCTTCATTAAATGTCTACAAAACTACTAAGACTGAAATAAAGATAACCAGTATAAATGCTTTGAAATTTGTTTAATATTATCATATTGGTAAAAGAGTAAATAAATTTCTTTTATTTTTCGGTACATAAATTTCTATCCAATAGATAATTGCTTATGAGAAAAGGACATGAAAAAAAATCAACCAACATATATTTGATTTTATATCACTGACCTTTATATTTTGGAAAAAGAATAACTAATCACAACATGCGACTGTAAATACAGCAACATTATTTCTGTAAAAATAGTCCACAGAGTTGTATGAAAATTAAAACTCTTCCAGAATTATTGAACCAAATCCACTTCCTAACCACTGCTGACCAGTTGGCTCCAACTCATGGCCCCTTTGTTTCAGCAGTGCTACTCCATCCAACCAGTAGTTGACTTTTCTTTTTTTTTTTTTAAACATTTTATTAGGGGCTCATACAACTGTTATCGCAATCCATACACACATCAATTGTGTAAAGCACATTTGTACATCATTCTCAAAACATTTTCTCTCCACTTAAACCCCCGACATTAGGTCCTCATTTTTCCCCTCCCTCCCCGCTCCCCCCTCCCTCATGAGCCCTTGATAGTTTATAAATTGGTATTTTGTCATATCTTGCCCTGTCTGACGTCTCCCTTCACCCACTTTTCGCTTGTCTGTCCCCCAGGGAGGAGGTCACATATAGTCCCTTGTAATCGGTTCCCTCTTTCCTACCCATTCTCCCTTTACCCTCCCTGTTTCACCACTCACACAGGCTGATCTTCTGGGGCACCCTGGGTGGGCTCCACCCACTAATCTTGATTAGCAGCCAAGCATCGTAACCTTTTCCATCAGCCAGGACTACATTACTTCCTATAGCTCAGAAGCTAATCTATGTTTTCATTTTTCAAAGAAAAAGCATATACTTTGAATTTCTGTCTACAAAATGAAACTTGGAAGTCAGTGACACCCTTTCTTCCAAGAAAGAAAGAAAGATTTAAGAAGCGCATCCTAGAATGCAGCACTGTGGATTGTAGAATGGTAAATAGGCAGTATATATAACTGCTAACAGATATTTTCTCTGAGGTCCTCACTTATAACCAAGTGTTAGTTCTCAATTTCCCATAAGCAATCAGTCTCCTAAAATCTTTATATTTGATTAAAACGAGCTTCCAGGAGCCTAAACCTTGTGGAATCGGCCTCTTTTTTACATAATAACTGTGTTACCACCTTGTGCCATAGTAGAATAGGAATTTCTAGCAATCTACACTCTCCTCACGCTCCCACCCCCACCCCCACCCCACGCTGCCCCCACAGGGGACCCTCTGGTGGGTGACTCCTTCCCCTTTGATTGGAATCCAGACTTTTCTGCTCCTCAGAAGTGGCTTCATTCACATTTTTTTCCTCGTCTTACTTAGTTGTGTAATAATTTTATTTTATTTTCAATTCTGAATCTCACTGTCCTCTGACTTGTTAAATTACATACTGGCTTGAAAACATTTCATAGTGGAATTCCTGATTAAAGTGTAATAAAAAGACAATTGATAGAAAGTTAAGCATAATAAAAATATTAAATAACCCAGGTTTTCAGTCATGAATTTCAGTTTTTAAGTCAAAGTATATTCTTCCATGTTCTCTTCCCTCTTCTCAGACAGCATTCCATAAAACTACAGAAGCTAAAATGGATGGATTTTGCGTTCCATTTTTTAATATATATCGAAGTCAGGAATTTGGTTGTAGACATCCATATTAAAAACAAAGATAGGCTAGTTTAAAGGGTGGCATCATTTTTTAACCACTCTCAGGATTTTGATAAGGTTTTGAGTCTCAGGCCTCTGTGTTTTTTACTGTGCTTTTGTAAAAATGAAAATAAAACAAAACAGTCTTCTGCAAAAAGCAAAAGCCAAACAAAAACTAAACAAATAAGCAAGCAAGGAAACAAACAAAAACATAACCAAACTGTTTGCTAATGGCCTTCTGATTTGTGGAGATTATAGGTGTCAGACTAGAACTGTGCCGCACAAGGTTTCAATAGCTGTGACCTTCACAAAGGCATCTACAAACTTTACCTTTGGTGATGCCACTGGGGTGGATTTGAACTGTTAACTTCTCAGTTATTGGCTGATCACTTAATTGCTGTTGCCATTCCGAGTCTCCAGAAATGACTGCAGTTTCACCACTTTCTTCTAAGTATGTCTGGAAAGGCAAAAGTTTCATGTTCCCACAAGCTAAACCTAACAGTAAAGGGCGAGTTAAGAAAGACTGGAAGTTGAGGCTCTGACCCATCTGGCGGAGGGTATGTAACCACACATGCTCAGGGTTTCAGGAGAAAGAAGGCTATTGAACAAAAGGATTAGGCCACTGAATTAGAAACTTGACCTACTTTGCAATTTTCCCTAGGACTGAACCTGAATGGGAGAGGAGTTTTATATTCCCAGGCTCCTGTTCCGTTTTCTACCAGGCAACACGGTGACTGTCTTTCTTACTCTTCCGGTTCAGCAGCCTCTTCGTCCAGACCCTCCTATAGTAGGCAGAAGGAAGCGCTGGTAACAATTGTCCATCTGCTCAGCTGCTATCTGGAAAATTCTATCCATCTCATGTAAAGACAACATTGAAATATAAATAATATGAAAGGAAGAGAGAGATAAATGTATTAATGATAAACTTGACTTTGGAAGAAAAGGAAAAATGACTGCCCTATGCAGAGGCAGGGGAAGTGATATTGGCAATTTAATAGTGGGGACAAATATTTTAAAAAGTCAGAGCTTCCAGCTAGGGGTGCTTAAAGACATTGTGTTAGTCACCACAATTTTGTATTATTTTCAAGCACTCTAAATTTTTATTAGATTGATTTTCATGAAACCCAAAACACCAGTTGCCATGGCTTCTGACTCATAGTGACCCTATAGACTGAGTTGATTGTCCCATAGGGTATCCTGGGCTGTCATTCTTGGGAACAGATTGCCATGTCATTCTCCCATGGGCTCAAACCCTTTCAGTCAGCAGTCCAGTGCTTAACCACCGCACCACCAGGGCCAACTATCGTAGCAAGGTCCCTACTTTCTTGTGCTATTTTTTTTTTCTTTAGGGCTTAGGGAAATCTTATTTCCTTTGTATTTTACTGAGAAAAGTATTACCTGAGCTACAAGCAGCATCAGTTTATTTTTGGTTATCAAACATTACAACTGTCCCATACTTCACCTAAAAGTTTCGATGACAACTTTTCTTTCTCATTTGGCGATATCAACTGTAAAAGTCAGCAGCTAGTATCATTAAAAGAGAGGCTTTATCCCACTGGCGTTTGTGGCCCATTGTCATGCCTCTTGACAAGTGTTGTGTGATTTGCTATAGACACAACATGATCTTGAGACCCTTGCTCATGTCTAGCAAAAAAACAAAAATGATTTTTTACAAATAAAAAAATTGACATAGTGTTTTCCAAATATTTGTGGCTCATTGCTACTCAAGCAAAAGATTTTACTTTGTGTTTTTTAGAATAGCAAAATAAATAAAATAAAATAAAATAAACTCTACAACACTATTCAGTAAACAGAACAAAATGAGGAGTTCGTTCTCAAATGGGAAATCATAACAGCTATCAATTCACATGTGAATTAGGAAATATAAGAAAATAACTGTTAATTTAGGTGTCTAAATATTCCCTTACTCCACATGTCTGTGTGATCTGGATTTAGAATACACAAAGGGAAGAAACTTCTCTCAATTTTTCAAACTGAAAGAACTGAAAAAAAAAATACAAGCCTTGGATTGTAATCTATTCATGAGATTCTGTGGGGAAATTATTTAATGCAGAAGCACCAAAATAATATGGGAGGAATACACAGAGTTCCTGCTCCTAAAGGAATCTGTCCATTTTAAACATTTCAATAGGTAGCATATGAGCCAGAACCATATGATGCTAAAGGAAGAAGATGAAGTTACGTTGAAGAGCAATAAAGGGAGGAAAGATCCGCGTTCGGATTATATTCTTTACCAGGCTTACTCAATCTGTATGCTGACAAATGATCCGAGAGCCTGGCCTATCTGAAGACCCGCATGGCATCAGGTTTGAGTAGGTTTAATAACTACTTGTGATGCACAGATGACACATCTATGCTGAAAGTGAAGAGGGCTGAAGCACTTATGATTATCAAAGATATAAATCCAGTATAAACTGTACCTAAATATAAAGAAAACAAAGATCCTTCCAACTGGACCGTTGAGTAGCATCATCATAAATGAAGAAAACAGTGGATTTGTCAAGAACTTAATATACTGTATTTGGTTGCACAATTAATACCCAGGGGAGCACGAGAACAACAGTCATGAAATCAGACCATGTATTGTATGGGGAAATTTGCTACCAAGAAAAACTCTTTGAAGTCTTAAAAAGCACATATGTGACCGTGAAGCCTTAGGCACACTTCCACAAACTCTGATACGTTCCTTTGCCTCGTGGGCCTGTGAAAGCCGGGCAATGGCAGAGGCAGGCAGAGGAGGACTGATGGTGCCAGTGGTAAGGTAGTGAGTTTACCATGGACACTGAATAGACCAGAAGAATGAACAAATCTCTCCTGAGGAAGTACCTCCGGACTGCGTCTTAGAGGTGAGGGCAGTGAGACTGTTTTATGTGCTTTGGACATGTGATTGGGATAAAGCATTACCTTAGAAGCCTGGCAAGTTCCCTCAAGCATCGAGTCTGTGAAAAATGAGGAAGACTCTCAAAGAGATAGATTGAAAGAGTGTCCACAATAACGTGCAAAAATAGCCAATTTTGTGATGTCACAACTGTCCCTAACAACAAAATCCCCCAGGTGTTTCATTATTTCATTTTGTAGCATGTTTGAATATTCAAGTTCTCTATTGTTTTGAAAGCCATAGAATAATTGTCATAATAACTGGGTGAGAGGAAACCTTGGATTGTTGTCTGTCTTTGCATCAGCTCTAATCTCATAGGGACCCCATGCTCAATAAAACATAATGATGATCCATAGGATTTTCATGGGCTGATTTTATGGACTTGTGTGCCATGCCTTGCTTCCTTCTGAGTGTATCTTGTCTGGAACTCTGTCAAATCCTGTTCAGCATTGCAGCAACAGTAAGTCTCCATATTGTACAAGAGAATCTGGCTATAATCAAACCAAGCCTCTTGAATGAAAGGTGAAAATCCTGCCATTGAACAAGCAATGCTGAAAGCAAATAGATAAAGTGACTCTCACAGAGTTATCAAGTTTGTACTAGAGGTAGTACCTTCCAGATTTCTAATTCTCCAATCTAGAACATTCTCCATCCTACTATGCTGCAATAGCAATCCATTGTCATGGGGTCAGTTTCAATCCAGAGACCTTCTAGGATGAAATAAAATACACCCGCCCCCCCTGCCAGGGTTTCCAGGACTGTAATTCTTTACCGAAGCAAACTGCCACATCGTTCTCCCCACAGAGCAGCTGGTGGCTTTGAACCAGTAGCTTTCCTGGTTAGCAGCCAATGTTTTGATCATTGCCCCACCAGGACCCCACAACACACAGTAGAAACTTCAACATCTTCATGCAGTACTTCAAATTTGTCACATCATCTTTCATTTTCTTAAGATTTTGAAGATGTACACAGCCATGTTTGCCAGCTTAATTACTGATTCTTTGATATAGTTTTAAAAAATCAAGATATAATAAAATGTCTCTTTCCAAATGTAAGCTTTGGTATAGAGCTGCGACTTGTAGGCTAGCTCTTTCTATAGTACACGAAGAAACAATGACTCCAAAATAAATTTCCATAAATTTGCTTATTCAATCACTCATGTAACTTTAAATGGCTGGTGTGAGGCCATCTTTCTAGAGGAGATGAGACACAGATTGGGTGTTCAAAGTTTCATATGGCAGTGAGAAAATTTTTCATATGAAGTATGAAGCCATTGCAGTGACAGATATGTCCAAATTATTAATAAAATCCATAACTACGGGTCTAGAATAATGTACTCAGTGATGGATGCACTTGAGCTGACACTTCAGAAATTATCCGGTTCACTTACCAGAGCAAGAGAAGGAGGTGGGATGGTAGGACACTCTCAGGAACCTAGATGAGATAAGACAAAAAATAAAAAAACCAAAACTCACTGCCATTCAGTTGATGGCAACTCATAGCAACCCGATAGGACAACTGCCCCTGTGGGTTTCCAAGACTGTAACTCTCTGCAGGAGGAGAAAGCCCCGTCTTTCTCCCAGGTGGGTTGGAACTGCTGGTCTTGGCAATGCATCTTAAGTCTACATGTAAGTAGATGAGTAGTGGTGTGTGTGGTTGGTAATGACAGAGTAGAGAATGTGGGGATACAGGTAGAGATGCTGCAATGGTGTGACTTTATAAACAACACTTAAAGATAAAAGAAAGTCATTGGAGGTGTTTAAGGGATAAAAAACAGTTTGGACTTCAAATTTAATGGTCCTTTGGTGACAGTGCTGAGTAGTTGTCAATTGTTGCCATTAATTTGGTCCTGACTCATGGCCACCTATGTGTGTAAGCAACCCTGTGTTTCCGAAAGCCCATGTGTGACACTGCCTAGCGCTGCACAAACAACTGTTGCTATATTTCAGCCCATGATTTCCCTTGCATTGCTGTGCCAAGCCATCTCAGTGAAAGGCGTCTTCATTTTCAATGATTCTCTCTTTTATCAAGTGTGGTGTCCTTTTCCAGAGATTAGCCCGTCCTGGCACCTTGTCCAAAGTAGTTAGGACCAAGTCTCACCGCCCTTGCTTCTAAGCCACATTCTATTTGAACTTCTTCCTAGACATATTTGTTTGTTCTGCAGGTAGTCTGTGGCATATTTACTGTTCTAGGCCATCATTCAAATGCATCCATTATTCTGAGGACTTCTGTACGCATTGGCCTGCTTTTATATGCAATTGAGTTGATTGAAAACACCATGGCATGGGTCAGGCATATCTAAATTCACAAGGCAACCTCTTTGCTTTGTCATTGGGCACAGATTTGCCCAATGAAATCAATATGTCTCATTTCTTGACGGCTACTTACATGGGCATTCTTTGTGGGAAGACAGAGATATATTAGGAGATGGAATAGTAAACCAAAGTAGGGCTAGAGGAGTCCCAGAAAAGTAGTAACTTATCAAGGAGATATAATGAAAAATTAAGATTTTAAAATTTGTTTTATATTTACTATGAATTATTTATTGCTTTATTTGCTATTGATTTTTTTGGTGGGGGGAGGGGGGAGAAGGAATTCTAAAGGAATAGTTGTTTGATGTCCAAATAAATGGAGCACAATTTGAATTATTTAATGCCCTTAAGTAGGCTGTTGAGTAATATATACTGCATATGTTAAATTAATTCATAACTATTTGAAATTTTACCATATTCTGTAAATGACCATTGCTCATATGATTTATGGAATTTGCTCAATCAAATAGATAGTTTGAAACTTCATCATTCAAAGATGCTACAGAGAGAACAAAATGAAAACCACTCAAAACCAAAACCTTCAATGTACCAGATCTTTGAGACAACTTTCAGAAAGCAATGAAGTAGCATGAAATATTGTATGTTAACCCATCCTAGGATTGTGACTTGAGTGAGTACAAAAATCATTCAGTTCACTAAAGTAATGGAAGTAGGATGAGGTCACTATAAGGAAAACATTTGAGCAGTAAGAGACTTGGAATTAGGACATCAATTTTCAATATCCAAGACACCTGAGTCAGGTGCTTATATGAAGTTACAGTTCACGTATCAGGGGTGAGGTCAGAAGGTTTGGAAATAATTGGCAAGAGATCATACCCAAAGATGTGGAGGAGGAAGACTATTGAAAAAAAAAAAAAAAGAAAGAGAAAGAGAGAGAGAATCAGGGTG
Source organism: Echinops telfairi (assembly GCF_000313985.2). Lineage (NCBI taxonomy): Eukaryota > Metazoa > Chordata > Mammalia > Afrosoricida > Tenrecidae > Echinops > Echinops telfairi. Next base: position 28,366,127 of record NW_022103908.1, on the reverse strand, counting down.
CAAGAAAGACTAATGCAGACCATAATATTTTGAAATTGGGAGGAGGAAAAATTCAATAATACTTCAGTCCACCAAGAAAAGTGTTCATTATGTTCTGTTGTGGTCCAAAATCTTATGGCCCTTGAGATGTCTGTTAACTAGAAATTTTAGAAGTCTAGAATTTTAAATTTTGATTTCCAGCCAAATATACTTGAAAGCTATATTAAATCAATGTTAAGTAATGGTCTTTTTGTTTAAAACAAAATGGTACAGAGCCAGTTTTATTTTACAATGCACAAAATAGTTTGGAAGACAATCCCAAATAGGTGCTTAGACATCACTGTAGTGCTGTCTAACCTATACTTCTCAAGGTTACAATTTTGAAGAAGAAACATACATTCTGAATTTTTAATGTCACGTACTTACTCTTTGTATAGTCCTGTGATGTACAAGGGCACTTTCCTAGGTGCTGGACTGAATATTTATTCAGCAAGTACTTATTAATTTTCTGCTATATTCCAACCTATGCACCAAGTGTTGTGAATTTAGTAGTAAGAAAAAGAAGTATTCTTGTTCATGTGCAGTTTGCATTCCTATATGGATACAGTACTTCAGTGTGCCCCCTAAAGACATATGAAACCTATTTTCCATAAAAAACTGATATAGTAATAGAAATAAATCATATTATAATAACAAAATATGAAGAATAATCTGACAAGTAAAAGCTAAAATAAAATATATTGGCGATCCGGAAGAAGAGACAAAGACCACGGATAATTGTGCAATGATGAGTTCACATAAGTGACTTGAGAGGTGGGCCAGGTCCTCGCGTGAAGAGGTAGAAGAAAGACAGAAAGTAGAGCACTTACTCAATCCTGGACGTTGGGGTGGAATCAGAATGTTCAGGTGGCAATGCGTAAGTGGGTTTATCCAAAAGGCAAGACACAGAAGGAGGAAGAAGATACCAATCAAAACAGGAAAGCAGTGGTCAGCAAGGAAGGGGAGGAAGTCTGAAGCAATGATGTCATAGGAGCCAAAGATAGACAAGAGGAAACATATTGAGTCTCTCTGAGGATCAGAGAGGTCCAAGAAAAGGAAGTGGGAGGAAGAATATGCAGCCTGAGAGCCAGCAGGTCACTCTGGTTTTCCCCGCAGGAGTGACCATGGTATGGATTCAATAAAATGAATAGATAAAAGAAAGAATGGGAGATAGAAAAAGGATAAACAAGTGAGTATAATCAGAAAGCGGAAGCATGCATCTCCATGCTATTTTAAGACTACTGACAAATCATAGGAGAGGAAGGGAGTGGCAGACACAAAAGCCTACGGACCCAAGCCACCCAAAACAAAACAATTGCTTAAGGAAAATAGTATTGTGGATGGAATGATGCTTGACTTGTTTCCGTTAGATTAGTTAAAACCAAGTATATCAACACACTGGGCAAATGAGCTAATTAGAAGTAAATCTTAAAGGTTGGACCAGAATGACGATATACAGTGGAGCGGAGTGAGAAGGCTAGTCTTGAAATAAAGAGATGTTCTCTCTCTGCGAGGAAAATAATGAACACTAAATTTGAAAAGGTAAACAGCAAAGTGGAGGTGAAGGGAAAATAATTATAGAGAGCTCATCATAGATGGCACCAATCTTCTCTGTAAAGTGGAAAGCAAAGTTCATCAATCTCATTATTTCACGGAGCACTTGTATTATATAAATGACACTAAGATTTGTGAAAAGCCAGAAGAGCTTAGAAAATTCCTAAGATATTTTACCCTGAGGTGCACATCTGTTAAACACAGATGTGGCCATTATTTCATGTTTATAATTGTTAAAAACCACAAAATACAAACTGTAATATATCCACCAAAGCATAGTAATATATTTAAGTTACATCTTCCTGCACTTTTCATTCTTATAACTCTCACGCATTGTCAAAGCTGATGGTATAATATAACTCAAGCCCATGCCTGTTGAGTGGAATCTGACTAAGATTCAATGATACACAGGCCCATAATTGTAAAAAAAAATTATTTTTCAGAATTAAGACTGTGCATAACCAGTTCTACATTCCCAGTGGAAACGGCAGCAGCAGTGGGAGCCATGCACACCCAGTTTTCCCCAAGTGAAAAGTCTGCATATGCACCAGGAATGAGGCAAGAAACAAACTCGCCTCTGTCAGTTCTCCTGAAATTTTACCACCAAATGCACTACAGATAGCATTTTGGACATTTTTACAATGTCAACATTATAAACTAGGGATTATAGATTGTAACTTCATCTACAAGTTGGAGTTCTGACTGGAGTTCTGTAAAAATTACCCCCGAGAGAAATAATCTAATTAAATTCCTTACCAAATTGTAGTAGTAATGGCCAGTTGAGGTCTTGCCTAAATGAATTTAGAAAGAAGAAAAGTCATTATCACTCCATAATTAACTTAATATGTTAAATATTTACTTTGAGAAGATAAACTATAATCTTTGCCCATTTTAGTTGTTTAATCACTGCAGTAGCTAATTTAGAGTAGTATTAGGACTTTCAGAGCAACAGCAAATGCTGTCCCACTCTGAATACAGGGTGTGTTTTTTAAACAAACACATATTTCATGGGGGGGGATAGATTTGTCTGCTCCATTTACATTCTTTAAGATGCTCAAAATTCATATTCGAGGAAGAATTTGTTTTGTTGTCCTGAGTCATTCCCTGTTTCATGTCCTTAGCTGTGCTCACGACACAATATCCTTTATATAATCATCAGAGTTTTATCCTTATAAGCATTTAGGATGTTTAAGGGGAGAATAATGAGTCTTCGTGGTGCATTGGTTAAATATTTGTCTGCTATAGGAAAGTTTAGCAGTTCAAGTCTCTCTCTGGTATACAAATGTGCCAATCTGTTTCCTTAAAAATTCAAAAAACTCTAAATTCACTGACTCTGTGAGTTCCAATTGACTCATGGGTAGCGGAGAGGTACAGCCAGATGCTGTCGGAGGCGCAAACAGTGTACACACCAGTCTACTAACTAAACAAGGTTGGAGGTTTGAGTCCATCCAGAGGTTTCTTGGAAAAAAGATTTGGTGATCTACTTACCAAAGAAATCACACTTGGAGAACCCTGCGAAGAACAGTTCTACTCTGACCCATAGAGATCACCATGAGTAGGGCAGACTGGTGAACCAGTTAACCTGGTTAACAGGATGAAGGGAGATTGGCAGGACATTGTAGAAAATGCGAATGCACTTGGCAGCACTTCGTGATGATGTGCTTCAGCATAACTTCACACGGTTAGAAAACAATAGATGTTGGATGGAATCTTAAGTCAGTCTACATTGGGAACTTTCTAATTTATTTCGGAAACTGAGGTTATGTTCTGACTCTTTGTTCAAGGGCAGACCTCATTACCTTTAGTCAATGCTGTAAATATTACTTCAGCATCCCTGCAGATGGTATGCATTTCCTTCAAGATATTTGTTTTTTATAAATAATTTTATTGGGGGTTCATACAAATCTTATCACAATCCATCCATCCATCCATTGGGTCAAGTACATTTGTACATATGTCGCCATCATCATTCTCAAAACACTTGTCTTCTATTTGAGCCCTTGGTATCAGCTCCTTATGTTTCCTCTCCCTCTCTGCTCCCCTCCTGAATCCTTGAAAATTTACAAATTATTGTCATCTCATCCAAGATACTTATATAGTCACTTGAAAATGACAACCTTTTCTTATAGCTATAACTATAATAGCTAAATATTGTGATATATGTGTAAATAAAACGAATTTTGCTAACTATATGAAAAGGGAAGCAGTGAGTAAATTACCCAAATTAGATAAGCTTTCCTAAAACTAGGGTGTTGAACAGGGCCTGTTCTGTAAAGCAAACATGGGGGCCATATCTGACCTCCTCGACTCCCCTATTGCCACAAGTCAGGAGTCCGGCAGGCCTTCACCTTCCATCCTCCTTTATTCTGACACCAACTACTCCTCCCATGGCATTCTGTCTCTCGGCTTTGTTCGACTCTTTGCAATGACCAACCAGAACTCACAGGCAATACTCACAAGGGGCTTCTTGGGGGAGTTCATAGGTTACTATAAGTAAACAGTAACAATACAATTATTGTTCCACAGGAAGACCTCTCCTCTGCTAGCAGCTGACTCTTTCTCTTGTCTTGAGCCTCTTGGATGTGCAGTTCCTTTGCCTCTGCCTTTGAGGACCAGCCAGCCAGCCTGCCTGCTGCTCTGCCTCGCAGTTGCAGTCTTGGCACCGCTCCTCTGTTCTGTCTCAAGGTCTGCTAGTTTCAACTTCTGGTCCCTCAGCCGGGCTCCTTTCCTCCCCTAGTTTCCCTTGCCACATCCTCTGGCCCCAGCCTATGCTATTTCAGGCAGAGATCTTGAAGATGCTGTGTCCATGGTTCTTCTGATGTCCTGAGCCTTCTCCTTGTGTTGGAGATGGCTCTGATACACAGAGGAATAGCTTTGAAGTGTGTTTTGTCTTCCAGCAGGCCATACCTTAAGGGAACAAAGGGTGTGAGTTGGTCCACACTCTCTACTGAATTAGAGATGCAATCCCACCTTAATCCTGCCCAATAGTGTAGCAGAGGCTCCCTCCAAAATGAGGTTATTGTCACAGGCATAAAGTACATGATTATAATACATCAAATAAGGAACTATGGCTCTTAGGACCCTATTAATTGACTCTATCTTACATAGGATTGTATACACAGAGTAATGAGGGTATTTAATACGTTAGGAAGGATATTGTGATCAATGATAGGTGGAGAACTCATAGTATAAACCGGAATGACAAGTCCCTAGAACAACTTTTATTGCAGCGTGGAATGCATGGGTATGATGGAAAGAAATTGGGCTCCCAGATGGGTTAGAGCTAAGGAATGTAAAAGGATTTTGAATCTGATCATGTAGCCCTTTATACTTGTTATTTTTGGTGGAGTCATCTGATTTGATTTTGACCAAAGGAGACTTGAAATGAAATAAGCCCATTGGCCATCTTAGTAGATTTGTCTAATTTCAAAAAAAGAGGGAAGTGTTACATGTTTTTGAAGTTTGTATATCACAATATCCTCTGAATTAATTGCTCTGTCCAAAAGACTTTTAAAAAATCCAAAAATCATTCCGAGCAATGAATAGAGCACAAGGAAAAGATGCACGCTTCAAAAGTAATATTTGCTTATTTTTGTCAATCGTGAGTGATTAAATTTGATTTTTAATTTTCATTTTGAAAGCCTAGCTAACACATCTACTGTAAATAAATAACTTTCTGATGAAACATTTAAGAGGGTGTGCATATATAACCAACTGACTAAGCTTACTTAGTAAAAGAAGATCACCTGGCAGTAATCGTGAATGAAGGCAGAGAGGTCCGCTTATGAGGGTATAGTCATGGGTGTTCTTTAAGGGTAATCTAGGTGCCCTGGTGGTACAGTAGGTTATGTACTGAGCTGCAGACACACCTTTCTGAAACTAGAATGAATGATGACACTATTATCAAAGTAGACTCGTTACTGAACTGATGGCAGGGGACAATTAATTAAATAATGATGAAAAATGACAACATCACTCACACTTTGATGGCATTAACAAAAGATCAGGAAGATTATATGATTGGATGATATTTAAGTAAAAAATATTCAGATTATGTACATGTGGGCATCCACAAAATCATATTTCTAAAGCTAATTAAGCAATATACTTCACTTATTCATAAAAACAGAGCTTCACAATCTAAAGCAAGTAATTTGTTCTATGGCTTATAAAAGGCTGCTTGTGTCACTCTTTAAAACATTCTAATTGAAAATATATATTAATAAAAAATTGCCATGTTAGCCTAGAAACAATTAGCCTGATACATGTGTTTGACTATTCTTGCTGTAACAAAGCTATATGATAACACCTTATCATATATGGTTTATATGTTTTATAATTTCATGAATATGTCCCCAGCAAACCTGGTAGAATTTTCAGGCATAATTAAAATGCCTATTAGAAGTTAATAATCTTCTGGTAAATATACACTAAGTACAACTTCAAAAAATGATTTTACCAGTAAAACTGCCTATAAATTTATGCATAAATATAAGTTTGTACATTAAAATTTGCATATACATATCTACATATATCTAGTTAAAAAGCAGAAAATGAGTTTCACAATCAGAGGTAGAAAAGTTCAAAGTTATATGTCAATTGCAAAACAATTCAAGTGGAAGCACAAAAATCTTCTAGTAGTTTAATTTCCTCACCTCTGGAGTGCTATGCAGCCTAATCTAACAAAAATCTCAATATTTTAGAGAAGTAAACAGTGAGAAAAATCAGCATTGATATCTCTAGTACTACACAAGAAATTTGGAATTTTGGTCTGAAGTTTGTTCCTTTTCTTTTTATTATGTTAAATAAAATTTCTCTTTAAAGCACAAACTGCAGGGGACAGATCTCATATAATCTCTCTCACTGAAGAGGTATTCTTACCTATGTCCTTAGAAACTATTCTGCCAGTGAGTTCTTAGCTTTCTAGTCCTTTATATATCTTAATCTTACTAACCTTTTTGATAAATCTTTCACTGCCTAAACTATTTTCATCACACCTCTAGCACTCTAAATGGATTTATCTACACTGATGATTTTTAAAATCAGTACACATATAGGGCCAACAGTAGTAGTATTTCATAAATCAATGAAAATTACTGAGTGCTTAAATCTTTCTATTTTTAAGCAAACGTGGCTCACTGGACCCAACAGAATGTGTGATGGTTAGATGGTAAAACATGAGTGGAGGCAGGCTTGCCACCTGGGAGGGTGCTGTGATAAGAAGCAGGGGAGCCCAGGTAGGAGGCAGTAGGTGAACAGAAGACATTTCACGTAGCATTGGATGATGATGGCCACAGGACTAGATGCCATCTTCAATCTCTAACTCCTTGCAACAAGTCTTATATTCTTACCAATTAAATCATTACCACACTTAGGGCAAGCCCCAATTTAGAAAGACAGAATGGAATGTCTACCAGTTTGAAATATAAATGAACACTTGTTACCTCTGCAAGACCTGACAGAAGAAAGACATGGCTTTCAAGTAAACAATTACTTTCCAAAACCCGCAGAAGCAGTTCTACTCTGTCCTATGGGGTTGCCGTGCATCAGAGTCGACTCAATGGCAATGTGTTTGGTTGTTTACTTTGGTAAATATTTTATTAACTGATATTCCATATTAAGTCCCTAAGCACAATGATTTTTTTTAGGTAACTATGAAAACAAGCTATTTTTTGTCTACCTAAAATAATTTAGGAAGAAATGATAAATAAAACATTGATTTCTATATTTTTAATCTATACTTCTTTGAAGATTTTAATAAAGATCTGTATAGCAACATACCCTATTTACTCAATTTGAATGCCATTTTATCATTCAAAACTAAAAATAAAAATCTCCCCCAGTCCCTTCCTTGAATGTATCCCTCCATCACCCTGAATCTGTGATTCACTGCAACATCTCACTGAAACTCATGAAACATTGAGGAAATGTCTCATGTGGTTTGGGGTGCTGTTTAGTCCCAAATCCAAGGGTCAGGCAGAATCAAGCCAAATGCAGGGTCCAGAGTCAAAATATGTCCCAAAGTCACCGCAGATCTTGTTTCTATCCAAGCTCAGCAGAAAATAGAGGTCTGGCTTCCCAGGTAAAGTGATGTGAGTAGAACTGTCAAGTGGCCCCATTGCACATCCAAGGAAAACCAGGAGTTTGGCCTGGTTCACACCTGGTCCTAAGTTGGCGGTCTTAATAATGTCATCAGAAAAGTGTAGCTTGGTTCACACCCAGTCCTAACATGGGATCCTAAATATACCCTCAAGGAAAAAAGGATGTGGCTTGGCCCACACCCGGTACTACCGTCAGGTTGTAATTCCATCCCATATGGGGGAGAGGTGGACTCAGGATAGGATTATGGAACAGAAAAAAAAGAACCTTCTGTAAAAACCAAAGAAAACTGGGGAATAAATGTGGACTTGAGTTAATAATATATCACAAGCAAATAACTAAATATGACAAATCTACACGGCTATACTGGACAAGACAAAACTGCCATCGAGTCAATTCGGACTGACAGTGACCTTATATAAGCGTTTCAAGGCTCTAAATCTTTGGATAGCTCGAAGTCTCATCTTTTCCCTAATGGAGCAGTTGGTAGGCTTGAACTATGGACCTTGGGATTAACAGGCCAACATTTAATGTTACTAATGGGGGAAACTGGGTGTAGGATGTATGGAACGTTTTTTACTATCTTCACATTTTCTTTTAAGTAAACTTAAAGTTATTCTAAGATAAAAGTGTTTATTTGTAAAAATTTCTAACTTATTAAAAAAATAATCGAAGCCCATTGCCCTTGAACTGGTTCTGACTCATAATAACCCTATAGGATAGGAAGGACAATATAGGCCTGCCTCGGCTGTACGACATTACAGAATTAGGCTACCACCTCTTTCTCCCCTAGATCATCTGGGTGGGATATTTTGACAAGCAGCTAAGTGCATAATACATTGGGAGGCCAATACATAAATAATATTTAAGACTGTGTTGTCCAGAACCTTGGCTGTAAATCTAAAATGCGTGCATTTTGAGTGATTAATTACAAGCGATTGAAAATATTCAAGCAGGAACAAATATAACCTGTGTAGCTATAAGCTTTTGCTGTGCCTGCATAGACACATTGTTGAAGGGCAAAGGTAGTATCAAGAAGTTTGGTCTGGTTTAATCACCCCCATGAAAAGAAGTACTGAACTGCTACCTGGTGGATGAGTGGTTCAATCCACCTGCCTTCATCAAGATGTGCATGCTTGGTGCCCTCTGCCGGGTCATTGTGAGTAGAAATAGACGCAGTGCAAGAGGGCTTGGGCATATAAAGTATGAAAAGAGCAGAATTTATGTGAACATAAAAAAAGACAGATAGCTTCCATATACCTAGTAATACTGGATCTGTAGAATAAATTTGGAAGAGGAAAACTGTAATTTATGATCACGTCCAAGTAGGTGGGGTAAAATAAAGTACCTTTGAGTCTCTGACACAAAAATGAAATTTTAATCATTTTCTCCAGAGCTTTTCTCTGGCTAAAGAATTTGAAATCCTTTGAGTAGTGAACACAGAACATTTGTAATGGTTGAGCCCAGAAGAGCACCCTGGTCTGATGTCCAAGTCATTCCGTCATGATCATTGTGCTCTTACTTGAATTATGAAGGCTTTCTCAAACATGGATAGTATGTACATCTTCTTAATACGTAAACCTTGAAGTAGATAAAATAGGATTATTTCCAGTTTCCAAGTATGACTTAATAAAAAATGTCTACTGTTTTTTCAGAGTATTTAAGTAATGATTGGAATATAAATCTAAACATGACACATTGCTGCAACCCAAAATAATTTTGATAAAATTAAAGTTTACTTAGTTATCATTAATTTTAACAAGTCCTAGTTGTGCTTTGGGCTGTTCACTGAGAAGCTCAGCAATTCCAATCCATCAGCTCCTCCCTGAGAGGAAGAAGCGCTTTCAGCTCCTGTAAAGATTGATAGTTTCAGAAATCCAGAGGCAGCTAGACTCTGCCCTAAAGGTTTTCTAAGAGTCAGAATCAATTCAATGGTGATGGGTTGTAGGTATCATTAATATTATTTTCATAAATAGTCTACATTTGATGATTAAACGGTTTTACACTCCATTATTCATAAATGGAAAATAGGTTACACGTGAAATTTTAGGAGTCTCACTCATTGTTGTCAAGTTGGCTTTCATGCTTGACGACTCTATAGGACCCAGTAGAACTGACCCTGCGGGTTTCTGAGACTGAAATTCTTTACAAGAGTGGAAAGCCTTGAATTGCTCCTGTGGAAGGACCTGGTGCTTTTGAACTGCTGACTGGATGTTAGCAGCCTAACCACCATACCCCCAGCTGTCGTTTAAAAGAGGACTAGCTGGTGGACATTGTCAAATTTCAAAGTGACCCACAGATATCTCCAAAAGCTCAAGAGAGAATGAAACCCAGGTCCCAGCTCTCGGGAACAGCCCTCTGGATGTCAACGGAGAGGCCCAGAATATTGCTGTTGGGCTGAAGTGATCAAATCAAATTCAATTCAATTTCAATTGAATTAAAATATGTGTTTCATAGACTTGACCAGATCTTTAAGGCAAATTATACTAGAACAAAGCTAACTTAACTTTTAAAAAATCTAAAAACGGCATCACCAAAAGAGTGGCTATGAAGCATTTTTCTGGAAATGCAAAAGGACTTGTTTATTGTTGGACCTACTCAGTTCCTTTCATTTGGACTCCACCATGTGTAACATATGATTAAAATCATTTTAGAGACAGTTTTTTTTACATCAACTTGACCATACCTGCAAAGAATAATGAGTTTTGTGCGAACAAGGGAATGGATAGCACAAACTCTCCCAGGATGAACTGCCTCTCATTCCCATTCTCATTGACGTCCAGGGCTGAAGCTCTGAAGGGAACTCACTCAGGGAGCAAAGTCCTGGAACAGAAACAGTTTTCTTATTGTCAGTTGCAAAAGGAATTCTGGTGGCATAGTTGTTTATAACGTGGCTGCGAACTAAAAGGTCAGTGGTTCAAACCCACCTGCCATTAGTATGGCGGTCTGCTTCTGCGAAGACTGCAGCCTTGGACAGCCCATGGGGGAGTTCTCCCCTCTGCCCTAGAGGGTCTGGATAACTTGGAATTGATTCAGTGGCAATAAATTAGATTTGGTTGTTATATGCAAATATTTTCAGTATGATTGCAAACTTGTGAGTGTATTTTATCACGATAAAACTATTCAGCACAATGGGATTAAGACAGATTTACAGTTTCTTTTTATAAGCTGGGGTGCACAGGCATAATGGAACCCTCCCCTTGCCGTTCTCTGTGAATAATCTAGAGACAGTTGAAGGAGCTGTACTGTTTCAAGTAGTTAGGTAGTTAAGGACATTTGAGAATTCTTCAGTGAACATTGCATTTGTATAGACAGCAAGTATAATAAAAATTTCATTTTATGTTCATTAATACCTTCTGCCAAGTATTATTTTATTCTCTTCACTTATGAACGTCCCAGATATTATGCTTTTTGTTTTTGGAAATCGAAGGTCTGTGGCAAACTAATGTGAAGCTACTCTCTTCTACTCATGTTTGCTGTTAAAACAACATGTCCTTACTGCATGTCTTTGTCACATGCAGGTAATTTTTCCAATATGTCAAACTTTTTGCATAATGCTGTGCCCATTTAGTAGATTCCCTCGTAGTATAAAGAGAACTTTGATAGCCTGGGGAAAAAACCCATGTGATTTGCTTTATTATGATCCTCATCTTATTGCAGTGATCGTCCGCCTGGAATAGCTCCAAAGTATGCCGATACTAATATGTAAAAAGAAACTTTTTCTTTTTGTAAAATAAAGCAAACTTGGTGGATATTTTAGTTTAGGTTTTTCTTAATTCAGTAATTCAAAACTTTTTTGTTTTGTGTTTTTTTCATGCCTACAATGAGTTGTTGTATTGACAACATAAGATTGCTTTGGCAGCCAAGAACAACCGCTGCTTGAATCCTTCCAATAATTTTCTCCGTTTGGAAAAGCCCATGATTAACTCTACATGGATAATATTCATAACTGATAATTCATTAGAGAGGAAATTCATTTGTGCTGTCCAAAATTTTCAGCATTTTTGTTGATGATCAAATTGATGATGATATTAGTCATTACAAATATTTACAGAGCTAGAAAATTCATTCAACATTTTTTTAACAGAATATTCACAAGGTGCCAGGCACATTGCCAAAAGCAAGGACCATGGCAAATAGATGATTCTAGTCGGCACCTAGGCTGTGAGGACAACCACGGAGTGTGCATTGGGCCCAGAATTCCAGGCAAAGAGAATGGATAGTTCACTGTTCCCATTTGTTTATCAGGTTCCAAAACAGCACAGAGTTGAGATTGAGGTGGAAGCAGAAGTTGTTATCAGATAGAGAAGGAGAAGGTGTTGCTAGTTGCCAAAGGTTAATCCTGAGCTTAATAAACCGGGGTGTGCAGACTAGAAATTCTCTCTAAGATTTTCACGGCTGTGACCTTGTGACCCTAGACTTTTGGATTAATCATTTGCACCACTAGTCACAGAAAATAGGACAGATAATTTCTGGTTAACTGTCTGATCTATGTATGGCGATTGTAATCTGCTTATTCAAAGAATCCAGTTTTCTGTAAGTAAAATGCCAAACTTGTGTGAAACAAATTTTATTTTCTGTCTTATAAAACATGTGCTATTACAATGAGTCATTTAAATAGTATGCTGATGAAGTTATCCCTTAAAATATTATTTCTTTAAGGTATGATCCTATGAGTACTACTACTATTCACAATTGATATATGTATGATATCTCTCTCTCACTATATATATATGTATACGTATATAGTTCTAGATAAAATTTAAATTTTCAGAGGGATTTAAAATTAAATTAACAATTTCTAATCTCTTTGAAATTTTAACATGAACAATAAATTCAGTCTCTAAAATGCAAACATTTTTGAGAAGAACATGTATTGGGAATTTAATATTTTATATTTAATTAGTTTCAGAAATCACATATAAAAATAATTATTTTAATTTTTAGATCAGCACCCCAACTGTATTCATGCTGGGTTTTGATTATCTTGTTGGTATAATGTGGGCAAAAATGTTTTCACAAATTGGTTTTAAGAATTATTATAATTTCATTTTAATGTAATAAAGAGTTTAGGGGATTGTACGCAAAGGTTTTCTATCCAGTTAGAATGTAAAACAATCATCTAGTGATGTGTAAGAGAGTTCAGTTTTTAGTACAGCCATTTAGAAACCCAAAATTATTACTGTAATATTCATGAAGGAATATACCCTGTTTTTATCAAAGTATGCAGCTGACATGAAATGGGCACAGTGAAAATGAAAAATCGTTAATTTTTAGTGTAGGAAATTGCATATTTAGTTTGTGGTTATGATCCGAGAGTGTAACTTAAGAGTAAAAGTAAACATTCTCATGGGTAGAAAAATGCTACAACCTAGGAGCCCCAAATGTCAGTCTTTTAAGAGTGTGTTACAAATCAGCTAGTCTTGACTTGGTGCCAGATGTGATGATTTTATGTAATTAGCCACAGTAGGTTTACAATGATATTAATCTAAATAGTTGTTCTGTAGGATCTGCATGTGACCGCACAACTATGTAACCTTTGAAAATAGTATCCCATGTGACTTTTAAACGCAGTATCAGTATTTTGGCACAATCATTTTGCAGGCATTTTAGTTATTTGTATTTGAGTTTAAAACATTGTATCCTTTGGAAAATATTGCCAGCATAAATCTTTTCATCTTATTTTCTGGAAGGAAATAAACTGGAACTCTTTGCCAGTTCATTAGTCAGCAATGGTACCCCAAATTAAGAAATTACAGATATTTAGCTATTTTAGTAAAAATTATATCTCTAACCTAAAAACATATGTATTATATATAAATACATTCCCACATATATAATAGAAAGGGAAACAGAAATAAAACAAGCATTTTGATAATTCAAAACAACTTGTTTTCTTTAATTCATAACTGTATTTTTAAAATACAGCATTTAATAATATAGCTGTCTATTTTATTTCTAAAGGTTCATTTTTGAAGTAAAAAAAAGACTACACTGGGACAAAAACATATTTCATGGAAAACCTGAACGTGTGGTTATACAAAAAGGGAGTTAAAAAAAATGAAGTAAAGAATGTTCAGGAAACTGAAATACCAGTGCAATGGAGAGATTTAAAATTGAGGCAGGAAAATAAATATTGTTTTATTTGGCACTGCTAAAATTTATATTTTATGGTAAAGCTTTAACATTTGCATTTAAAAATTTAAGGAGCTAGGAGATTATCTTTTACTCTTAGATATAGTATGCCTGCACACTAACTAAAAGTTTGCTAGCTTTATTAATTGTTTTATATATTGCCTTTGAGTATCTAGAAGTGGTCATAAATAGGTTGGTGAAAATCCATGAGAAGTAACATTGTTAACAATGTTTCATTCATACATAAATCAGCATATCTAAAATATTTGTAACATTTATTACTGTGAAAATGGATGGCCCACACGTTTCATTTTAGCTAATTAATAAATACAAAATTAATATACGACTAGATAAAAATGTTTTATATTTGAATTAAAGTCAAGTCTATATTTTAATGCATATCATACTCTGTCTTCCCTATTTTGAAAACTATGATAGAACTTATTAAATTTTTATACAAGTAAACTAATTTAAGGTGAATTATGGTTTAATAAATGCCAGTGAGAACGGGAAGTTAGAAGGCTTATAACATTCAGGAAGATAATTTCAACTTGATAATGTTTCATGGTACAGGCTGATGAAAGAATGTCTTTTACCGTTTCTTTTTATGTTCTATTTTCTGGTACTGAGACATTGATATTTAGCATTTTCATGCTTTAAATAAATGTTCTATGCTTATTACTAAATTGTTTGTTATTTTACAGAGACATAAATGAGAAAAATTATCTATTTTCTCAGCTTTAAAACTGCAGCAGACTGGCAGTTTTTCTTGAAATATATCTGTTAAATGTTTTTGTACCTAATTAAAATCTGATTTTTCAACATTTGATCATATTTTCTTCAATTTGGCTTTTAATGTTTTACATATTGTAAGATCTCTTTTGAAGTTAACTACTCTGAGAGTTCACCATCTTAATCACTTTGAAAATACAACTTTAAAAGTTATTAATTAAACACATTGCCATCGAGTCAGTTCCAACTCACAGTGACGCCATGAGACAGAGTAGAACTGTCCCTGTGGGTTTCTGAGATTCTAACTCTTCACAGGGATAGAAAGCCTCATCTTTCTCCTGTGGGGTGCCTGATGGTTCCAACCTGCTTACCTTGTGGTTAGCAGGCCAACACATGACCACGATGCAGTCAGGGGTCCTCTATTTATGAAAAGGAAATTATAATTGACAACAAAAAGGACAAATAACCCAATCATAAAATGGGCTAAGGAGTTAAGTAGAGCTGTCACGAAAGAGGACATTCAGATGTTCACCATACAGGAAAGAATGCTCAGTGTCATTAACCAAAAAAAATAAAAAAATAAAAATAAACATGACTCAAAGCGATCCAATAGGACAGAGTAAAACTGCTCCTGTGAGTTTCTGAAACTGTAAAACAACCAGAAAAGAAAGCCTGAACTGTTTTCCATGCAGCAGCTGGTGGTTTCGAACTACTGATCTTGTGGTTAGCAACCTAGTGCATAAATGGCTACAGCACCAGGGATCTCAGCTGTTGATATTGATAGGGAGAAATTAGAGCCTTTATCCATTCTAGGTGGGAATGCAAAATGGTACCACTATTGTGAAAAGAACTACCATTTGAATGAAATTGAACTAGCAATTTCATCCCTGGGTATGGACCCAAAACACTGAAAGCAGAGACTCAAAAAGGAGACTTGTACACCACTGTTCACTGCAGCACTGTTCACAATATCAAGAAGTGGAAACTACTGGGATACCTATCAGAAAATGAAAAATAATGTATTATCTCACTTAAATACAAAGACAAGGAAAGGCGAGTGTCTAGAGATAAAAATCTGTTATTGGTTGTCAGGAGCAAAGGGAGGGAGTAAAAAGGGTTAATGGTAATCAAAAAGGTGCATTGATCAAGAGTAAGGTTGTACAGCCCATTAGAGTCATTGCTGTGAGTTGATCACATGCCTGAAAAAGATGAATTAGCAAAAGCTGTATAATAGCGATATTGAGACAAGAGACAAAATAAAGAATAAGTGCTGAGGCTGCTCAAATATAACCAGGTATTTACATGGGTTTGAATTCTATAGAAGTTTAGGGTCATGGTTTCATGGGACACCCTCGTTTGTTGTTAGTACCTGATGGCTTAAAGAAAAAAATGCAAGTGAGCTGTTTAAGGCACAAAATGGGTCCTTATTAGAGCAACAGAGAAGAGCCAGGAATTGGAGGATATGCAATGTGTTTGCCTCTATAAACAACTCTCTTTGCCATAAGAACAGAACTGGACAGTGTCTGTTACTAATCATGAACATTTTGATAAAAGATTCCAATAAAGAATACTGATCAAAAGAGGTGGGGGGGGAGAGTAAAAAAAGATTAAAATTCCCATGAAATTCACCCTTTCTGGAGTCATGGGTAGATGAACCTCTAAAGCTGTTTAACTAGTTTCCACTTAGGGAGAGAAGGAGAGTGGTTACATAACGATCCACATCATTAAATTGCACATGTAGAAA
>NW_022103908.1:28346082-28348097 GCF_000313985.2 Echinops telfairi | reverse complement strand
CAAAGTAAAACCAGTGACCCTGATATGTATGTACATACATATTTGTGTGCATATATACATATGTACATTTATGTCTATATTTATATATGTGTAACACGTATATCAAGAAAGTGGCTCACAGCTTTGAAGTGAGAAAGTCCAGTCTAGTTCAAGTCTGTGGGTCAGATAGAAAGCTGGAGGCTTTTCCTGACTTAAGTAGCTGACAAAGCTGATGAACCAGAAAGATGAGGCAGGAAGACAAAAACAGGATAACATACCTGTGGACACAGAGATAGATGAATTCAAGGTCATTAGGTCAAATCGTAGGCTCTGGTGGCTTCCAGAGTCAGGAGGCTGTGTGATGGGCCATTGGCTCAAGTCCAAAGAGCTGGTGGTTGACGAGTCAGTCAGTTGCAGGATGCAGAGCAGCTAGAAGCAAGAAAGCTTTCCATAGCTTCTGGTTTTATATATGAAGTAGGTCAAAACCCATAATCTTCCCACAAAAGCTTGGCTGTCCAAGCAGACATCATGGAGATGATTACACAATTGTAGGTTATATCACGGGGGGTGGCAGGGCGCTCAACTGCCAAATGACTGAGAATACTAGCCCAGCTAAGTTAGCACAAAACATTGCTATTACAATGTGTTTATGACAAGCATTTTTATGTATTTGAATTTAGACTCAAAGTGCTTTTGTCCCTATCTGTCATCAGGGCACATAATTTATGTAATAAAGTTTTAACTATTCTTCAGTTAAAGAAATGGAGAGCTGGGGCTTCTTAGTTTTTCCAGAGTCAGACAGAAATCCTTGACACAGCATCGATTAGAGGTCAGAGTCCCCGACTTCTCAAAGGCTATGGCTCGGACTAGCACTCCCATTCTATTATATGACACTAGTTTAAAAATACCAAGGAAGTGAGTGCATAACAGAGTAGTAAATGATAATACTTTCATGTAGTTCATCAGTTAAAATTAAATATGATGTCAAAGAGAATTTAAATAGTTTGGGTTTAATGTGGAGAGGGAAAAAAATGAAAGAGAGGGAGAGAGAACTGACAAGTTCACATACTTTCATGGGTGTATCTTGGAATGAGGACAAAATACATCTCTCAAATAATACCTTGATTTTGACACAAAGATTTTTAAGAAAAAGTGCCCCACCCATCCCTCATGCTGTGTTTCTTTTAAAACTTCAGTATATTTTGAAGGGAATTTCAGCTTTATCTTCAGAGCTAAAAGTCAAAGTAGCTAGTAAGAAGGCTACCTATTTACAGACTTCCTCAGACCTCCTGATATATAAGTCTTAGAGATTTGGAGACTATATTGACGCATGGGGAAATGTTCTTTCGTCTAAGTAGATAATGAAAGCACATCGGGGAAGTTCATATAATTGATGGCAACACATGTCTTGGATATTTCATAGCCAAGTTTTAAATTTTCTTTTTATATCAAGTTGGATGCAAAAGAAAATCAATTGTTTCTTGATGTGGCAAACATTGTCTTGATTCAGTTGTGGAGCTAAGACAGCTGGAAGTAGGTAAACCGTCCAAGTGCATAAGTCTTTATCCTACCTGTGTTCTGTCAGAGGGGAATTGTACTTAAAATGAGAGCAAGGGTTATCTCTGCTGTCATTTTGGAGCACAATATAATTGCTGCATTATAATAGCTGACTTCTCGTTGGTAATTTGATGCCAGCAATACCTTGCATTAAAAAAAATAATAATAACCTCACTGCCAACTCAGAGTGACCCTGTAGGATAGAGAAGAGCTAACTGCCTGGTGGGTTTCTGAGACTGTAACTCTCTCCAGGAGTAGAAAGGCTTTCTCTGATATACTTTACATACTTAGCTGTGAAGAGAAATTGACAGGATCAAATGACTATGAAAATGTTTTCGAACGAAGGGGTATCCTCCTGTGCAGTATCCTGTAAAAAAAGGGTTCAGAAAGGGTTCGAAGATATTAGCTATTTTAGAATTCAAGAGCAAATGTATATAACTTTAAAAACAGAGGTTGGGTGAGTTCAGACATTGCTAAAT
>NW_022103908.1:28295427-28345625 GCF_000313985.2 Echinops telfairi | reverse complement strand
ATTGCTCAATGAAAACCTGCTAAATAGGACACACTAGTGTTCTATTATATGAAAGTCTCAATTCTCCAATTAAATCGAATGTTTTAAAAAGTTGGCCACTGCCGGTGAGAAATGAAATACCAATTATGCTTTATCTTTTTTCAAAATTAGCATGTGAGTTACTTTTCTTCTATTTTAGATATCCTGTATAAAATAATATCCCAATGTCTGTTGATGGTTTACTTTTAAAATTTAGCAACTTTGAAATGAAAGGGACATGATCATTGTTTAGTATATGCAAATTATTGCTTCTCATCTGGAAAATATAACTCACTCCCTATGTTTCAAAATGCTGTCAGAGTCAGGATTTTCATATAAATAATATAAGTTAAAATTGGTATTGCAGATAAATTGAAAGATATAAGAACAGTATAGCTTCTAAAAATATCTAGAGTAAATGGTTTCATAATATTCTAATTATTTGAATGAAAATCAACCCATTTAAAAATAATTTTCTGCCAAATGTTTTCAAGAGTAAGTTTTTAGGTGTTATCTAGTGTTACAGAAAAAAATTACTCAAGGTTTCTTATTTCAAGGTATAATTTAAAAAATGAATTACAATTTTGTATAAGCTAACTTTACTTAGCCTACTATTTTAAGAAGGAAAGTAATTTTAAAAGATGGAGAAACATTTAAAAACAGAATATTGACCAAACATGTCATAAAAATAGAATATTGACTGAGAATGTCCTACTGGTAAGCAAATAAATTGAGTAAAAATAATTGAATGCTATTTGAATAGGTTAGAGTTAATTAACTCTTTGCCAGGAACTATACCCTGTAAAATATACTGTACTTCTTAAAGCACTAAATATTGAAATTGAAATTTACTTTTATAATTTCTCCTAGACACAGAAAAGGGTTCTTTTTCTTAAGATGGGATTTTTCTGCCATCTAAGTATTAAAAATAGAGTTTAGAAATGAATCATAAATTGAAACTCAATGTGGAAAAATAAAAAACCTTTTGTCTTTCTAATGACAGTGGAACTTGACATTTTTTTCTGTTTTAGTAGATGAAAGGAGTCAAATCGTCCTTCCACATCCACAGTTGATTGACATGCTCAGCAATCTGATAATTGCCCACTTGGTTTGTTTTAAATAATTCTTATTTATTTTATTTTTTGGAATTTGCAGCAGATTTGAGGAAACCATTAGGAAATCCTTGTATCTAGTGGAATGATTTGCTTTCCTTTACCGGGAGCAGTCAGTCATTTTTTGAGGCAATCTTCTACTTATTTGGGTGCTTCGCTTAGGTGATCCAATACTGCTCCATTGAGCTACATCACTTGTTTTCATTCAGTGAAAACCCTGGGAATTCAGTTGGGCATACCACTCTTCTTTATCCTTCATGGTTATACAGAGGCGTTCTTATTTATTCACAAAATCTTTTTTTTTAGAAGCAGATTGTCCATGGTGCAGAACGGTGGTTTAGCAAGTTTTTGCCAGAGTGCTCTGTACTGGAAATCTTAGGTGATGTTTTTTATGTCTTGAAGAGATTATATTTAGTTTTTAAAAGCTGTATATTTTTTGACTGGATTTAATATGCTCAACTTCTACTGAATACAACCCATACAGAAAAAAATTGCAACATTCTTGCCAAATAAGATCTTAAGAGGCTTGTATCATATACATCCTAAAGTAGCTTCTCTCCCTATGTTATCTGCTGTTTAGGGTTATAACTCTTTTATAATAAAAGTGAATTACGAAAAACCTTCTGGATAAGAATTACTGATTTTATATACTGACTTGTCTAAAAAGTTTTAAAGAGTCAGAAATAAATCCCCTATTTATTTTGGGGGTACTTTTCACTAAATGAAATTTAGATTGTCTTTTTTTTTTTAAGGAAAACAGATTATAATTCTATTTCGGATTTCTATCATTCTTGCCAATATATTAAAACACCTTTTGCTTCTAATTTCCTGCTTTTCCCCAAATGAATCGATAAGTCATAGAATCGAAACACCTGAATTCCTTCACAGTGTATATCCATAGCCATAATAAAATAGAAAAACTCGTATATTTGTGAAATGTCATAGGCAGTTTTTCCAGGAATAACGTTTTTTTTAACCTTGTCCTGTGTAGTTAGTGGTGTTATCGGACTCATTAGAATGTTGTACAGACTAATCAGAGGTTCTGAATTAATTGCATTGATTGTATGTATACATGTATAGGTTTTAATTAATTGATGGACATTCTTCAGAGAGTTATTTCAGAACGAATAATTGTCTCTCAATCTATCTGACCATCTGGAGACTGTTATCAGAAGATAATCTTGAGAACAAGATGATTTTCCTTCTTGGACTGCGGGATAACTTGACGTTCAGAGTGAATGGGCAGGCCTAGAACCACACAGTTTTGAAATGAAATCAGAGTCCAAATACTGATCTTTGGAGTTTACGAAGACTTGCTCCTTTCTGCGAATCTCACTAGAAAGCAGAGCCGGAGTCTAAAGTTTGTACAATTAGTCTTGCTTATGTTATTGATCAGCAGCTAGTAGCAGGATGCTATGTTTTTCATAATTTAAATTCCTAATTGTGACCACTTGATGGTGAAATTCATTCAAACTGTTGCACAGAAATCTTTGAATCAAGCCCCACACCCCAATCTGATATACATTTTGTCTTTCTCTGAAGCTGATTCATAAAGGTCATAGAGCTGTGAGAATAATCTGGTATGCTGCTGTCGAATGTCCTTGGACATTGCTAAAGCCGACTTTCAGAGCTCACGACCAAAAGAGAACAGTTACTTTCACATTTTGTAGCAAAACAGTGAGTTTTGCAAACTTGCGCAAAGAAAGACTTTACTAACTAACCATTTCATGTCAAGAAATGAGGGAAAAGCCTGCCATTAGAATAGCCTTGACATCGTTTTCACCCACTCTGATTCAGTTTTATACAAACAGCTCCATTTTGACAACTGTTTAGCTTAAGGCACAGATTTGAAGTATTACAGATAATGGCAGATGCATTAGATTAACTATTGCTGGGATCCTTTAGTGTCCCCGATGGTTACTAGTCATGATACAACTGAATGGTTTCGGCTTGTGTTGTTATAATGTGTGCACTTCCTGGTAGCTATTGATGGTGTGTCTACAGGCATTTTGCAAGGTCCATACTTCATCACAAGGAGTCCTTGTGGTGCAGTGGTTAAGCAGTCTGCTGCTACAGCAAGATCAGGGTTCAATCAGCCATTCCATGGGAGAGAGCCGCTAGTCTGCTTTGGAACAGATTTACAACCTTGGGATCCACACGGGGCTGTTCTACTGTGTCCTACAAGGTTGTGATGAGTCAGAAGTGCCTCAATGGCAGAGGGGGTTTTATACTTAGCGATGCTTCATTGTTTTATGTTTTTAAAGTTTTTTTAATATGTGAAATGATAAAATATCTTTTCTATCCACCCCCCAAAATGGTGAGAGGTTATATTAATTTCCTGACTCTTTTAGAAACGGTTCTTTGAGATGCTTTTATAATTTTAATTATTGATCTGTCATTCTTTGATTACTCAAGTGAGCTCTACCAGACTCCCTTCATCAAATTTACACCTTCTGTTTCTCTCTTCTATTTTGTATAATTTATTCAAAGAATATCTTTGCATATTGACATTGCGTTATAGAAAAAATCTTATATACATATATTTAGCTTTTATTGTTACTCTTTTTAACTGGCTTTATCCGTTGTTAACTGTCTTGTAAGGCTTGGGTATTATTCCTCCTTATTTGACTTACAGTTTTTGATTAG
Organism: Echinops telfairi; assembly: GCF_000313985.2. NCBI lineage: Eukaryota > Metazoa > Chordata > Mammalia > Afrosoricida > Tenrecidae > Echinops > Echinops telfairi. Next base: position 28,341,849 of record NW_022103908.1, on the reverse strand, counting down.
CGTAATTTTACTTAAGAATCCTCGTACTCCTCATATTTTAGTTCATGGCAGTATGTATTATTTATTATAAAATACTTACCCCTACTTTTCTCTATATATAAATTAAAATATCAACTTATTTAAAACCATTAATAAATATATAAAACAATTTAAATTTAAAAATACAACTTCACATTATTTCCCGTGGGGGTGGGGGGGAGAATTACGATTACCGAACTTAAACAAACCTTTAATTTGTTTTATTAAGAAATTACTTTTCAGAACAGTTCAGATGATGCTGCACTTGATCTTTTTCTGCTTCCAGGCAGGTGTCCGTATGCCAGCACCTTCCCAGACAAATCTACTTGCACCTGACTTATAGGCCAATTTATACATCATGATTCTGGTCACTTTGAAAAGTGCCCTGGTTTGTTTGCTTGCCTATTGGGACAGCAACAAAACAATATAAAAAGACCCATATCTGTAATATGGGAAAAGACTAGACTGGATCAGGAGAACACGCTGTGTTTGTTTTTCACTCACCCATCAGGTCTCAGTTTTCTGATCTGAAAAATAAAGACATTTTGTTGCATAATCTCTAAAATTCCTCTCATCCCTAAAGTATTGTCACACATAAACAGACTGTGAGAGTCAAACTACATACAGATTGTGCAACTGTGTTAACAATATAGACAAGTGGCCAGGGATGGCAAGCCCTTCCTAGGGTTGGCTCCATTCCATTTAAGGATGGCCAGGCTGTGGGAGGGAGCACCATCATTCCTTTGTTTATAGTTATGTTGATATTATGTAAAATGGTTTTAGAAAAAGACAAAATACAGTTTTGATGTAACTGCCACACATTGAAGGTGCAGTCGGTCACACATATCAATGCTTGAACGACGACGTGTTAAAAAAAGAAGAACAAGCAATTCTGAAACCAAAGTTTTTGTGACCAATGTCTAATTAAGAGGTCTGAGCCACCATTTCTATGAATGTCTGTAAGCCACACATAAACAATGAATATAAGTTCAGATTAAAAATAAGCATGTATCATTATTCTCTTCAAGTATTAAGATTTGATGGAAAATAATTTTTATAAGCAGAATTTGTTTTGGGAACAGATTCAAAAGCCAAACTTGGCCTGGCCTTGCACAGTGTACCAAAGTCCCAGCTATCCTGTGCTTCCTTTTCAAACGTCTTTGCTCTCTGTTTGATGGCCCAGACGGAAGGTGAGGTCAGTGCAGGACATGAGAGTTGGTAGGTGACAAGGACTGCAAACGCCGGGGCTGCTAATGGAAGCACAGGAGTCTGAATTTACCCAGAGTTGATCCTTCAGAAGAAAGGTGGAGATCAGCCATTGAAAATGCTGTGGAGCACAGTTGTCCCCGATGAGGACGATTACCATGAGTAAGAACGGATTAAATGGCAACCATATGCTTGACAAACCCAAAGCAAACCCACTGCCAGTGAGTCAATACTGACTCTTAGTGAAGATTAGAAGATTAGATAGATAGATAGATAGATAGATAGATAGATAGATAGATAGATAGATAGAGATACAGCTACAGATATAAACATATTTCCAAGTTTGTAAATCTTTACATAAATCTTTACAGGACCGGACATCCCTATCTGTCCCCAGCACAGTGGCTGGTGGGTTTAAACTGCCAACCTTATAATTAGCAACCCAGTGTGTAATCCACGGGGTCACCAGGGCGCCTTCTAATCCCCTAACCACTGCTAAATTGCAGGGCAAACCCCTTTACCTTTTCATCATTGCTCATATTTCCCCCTAAAGTAAGGTGACCAGATTTTAACATTGGTAAAGCAGGACGTCATTGATAAAACTCACATGCTGGTGAAATAGCCACATGGCAGCTGAAAATCACATACTCTAGCTTGTCGTGCATTGTTTCCAAAAATTGGGACTTTTTAAAAATGCCACGGGATGCGGGAAAAATTGTTAAAAATCGGGACTGTCCCGCCAAAAGCGGAACGTCTGGTCACCTCACCCTAAAGAGTCCTTCAAGGGAGAGGAGAATAAATGTGTGCCTATGGGCCTTGCTGACTGCTCGTGGTATTTGGTTCTCGTGTTTTAATTTTTAAATACTCATAATTTTACTCATGTTTTATAATTTTAGTATTTGCTCTGTGCTTTCATTCTCCAGGAAAATGTGTCATGTTTATATCTGGTTTTGTGCATCTGCATGCACGCTCCTCGGCTAGGGCGGAATTGGGATGGATGAACTTCTGATTCCACTTCTTACAGAAACAATCTAGAGGTAAAGAGTAGGATATTTAGGACATTTCCACTGCAGCTAGAAATTAATATTTCATTAATCAGTACGTAAGTAACTTGTTATGTGCTCCCATGTTAAGTGTGACCAGATTAAAAACTGCAACTCGATGCTTTGCTTTGCGTTGCAGCAACAACCAGGACAGTGACAAGGGCAAGTGGTTCCTAATGACGAAGGCCTTCGTGGGTCAAAGTGGAACTGGGTCATAAGGCTTTCAGTGATTGATTTGTCTGACATAGATCTCTAGATCTTTCTTCTGAGGATTCCCTGGATGAACTTTTGAACTTGGACCTTTCACTTAGCAGCAAAGTTTGTCACTTGTATGCACCCCTAGGACACTAAGGCTAAAGCCAAGAGCCCGATATAAATAAATGACTGACACGCAGCAGCTGGCACTCTGTTTGGTGCCATTCCTGCCTTAATATTATAATGTTGGTGCTGTGCATGAACTCTTTGACGTGCTTTGCACACGTCTTCCTTTAAGACGGCAGGAACTCTGGGCTGTATCATCTCCATTATTATCCCCACTGTACAGACGAGAAAGCAAAAGGACAGAAACATTCAGAGATTGGACCCAGCACTTAAGTCTAGGTGAGACATTTATTTAAAGTCATGAAATCCAGCTGTGTAAGTTTACCAAATCCAACCCCAGCTTGTCACAGCACTCAGACAACACGCAGAAGGCTTCTGACTTCCACAGACTAGATCAAGGCAAAGGCGGCTTAGCTGTTCTCTCTGCCCACGCTGTGTTCTCAGTGGTACAGTGCGTAACTGCACGTGGCAAGCAGAATCTGCGCTTCACGAATGACCCACACACACAGAAGAACGTCCTCCAGCCCTCGTAGCCTTTGTCCTAGTATGAATCCCTGCTGCCGCCGGTGCCTTCAAAACAGGAGGCAGTAAGAACCGTTAGAAGCAGGCACAGCCAGGGAGGCTGCCAGGCTCCCCGGAGATGCCGGCTCACTGCTCCTCTCCATAGGAGCGTATGCCTGTATTAATGTATCGGACTTGATTTTATTTTATGTACACCACTGGTTCCTTTTTATTAATGTTTCACAAACCAGGGAATTAACTGGCCTGTGTAAATGCGGATCCCAGTTTTTAAAGTCATCCCTGTCTCTGGTCAAGAGGACGACAAAGTTTAAAGGAGGGTGCTCTATTTTTCTGGAAAAATTTGGAGAACTATCCCTGAGAGTCAGAATTAACTCAGTGGCAAGCATATGAGGATTGTGTGTGTGCATGGTGCAAACAATTTATACATGCAGCTGCTTGGGGGGGAAAGTGCTTGTTCAAGTCTCCTCAAAAAATCCCAAACCACAGCTATTGAATCCATCTGATTGCTGGTGTTCATACAGGACAGAATTAAACTGCTCCATTGGATTTCTAAGACGGTCCATCTTTATTTAATTTTTAACCTTTTTTTTTCAGGGCTCATACAACTCTTAAAACAATCCATACATACATCAATTGTGTAAAGTACATTTGTACATTCACTGCCCTCATCATTCTCAAAACATTTTCTCTCCCCCTAAGTCCCTGGCATCAGCTCCTCATTTTTTCACTTCCCTCCCCACTCCCACCTCCCTCATGAACCCTTGATAATTTATAAATGATTACTTTGTCATATCTTTCCCTGTCCGACGTCTTCCTTCACCCACTTTTCTGTTGTCCGTCCCCTAGGGAGGAATCACATGCAGATCCTTGTAACTGGTTCCCCCTTTCCAACCAACCGTCCCTACATCCTCCCAGTTGTCGCCACTGACACCACTGGTCCTGAAGGGATCATCCGCCCTGGATTCCCTGGATTTCCAGTTCCTATCTGTACCAGTGTACATCCTCTGCTCTAGCCAGATTTGTGAGGGTAGAATTGGGATCATGGTAGTGGGGGGAGAAGAAAGCATTTAGGAACTAGTGGAAAGTTGTGTTTCATCTTGCCACGTTGCACCCTGACTGGATCGTATCCTTCCTGAGACCCTTCTGTAAGGGATGTCCAGTGGCCTACAAATGGGCTTTGGGTCTCCATTCTTCACTCCCCCTATCATTCACAATGATATGATTTTTTTTTGTTCTGATGATGCCTGATACCTGATCCCTTCGACACCTCGTGATCACACAGACTAGTGTGCTTCTTACATGTGGGCTTTGTTGCTTCTGAGCTAGATGGCCACTTGTTTACCTTCAAGCCTTTAAGACCCCAGACACTATAGATTTGATAGCCGGGCACCATCAGCTTTTTTTGCCACATTTGCTTATGCACCCATTTGTCTTCAGTGATCTTATCAAGGAGGTGAGCACACAATGATATGATTTTTTTCTTTGATGCCTAATAATTGATCCCTTCCACGCATCATGATCACGTAGGCTGGTGCTGCTTCTTCCATGTGGGCTTTGTTGCTTCTGAGCTAGATGGCCACTTGTTTACCTTCAAGCCTTTAAGACCCCAGACGCTATACTTTTTGATAGCCGAGCACCATCAGCTTTCTTCACCACATTTGCTTATGCACCCATTTTGTCTTCATCAATTGTGTCAGGAAGATGAGCATCATAGAATGCCAATTTAGTAGAAGAAAGTATTCTTGCATTGAGGAAGTACTTGAGTGGAGGCCCAATGTCCTTCTGCTACCTTAATACTATACCTATAAATATATACACATAGATCTATTTCCCCATCCTCGTATATAAATATATATACATATGTATATGCCTTTATTTAGACCTCTATAAATGGCCTTTGCCTCCTACCTCTTTCCTCTATTTCCTTTGACTTTCCTCTTGTCCCACTATCATGCTCACTCTTCACTTGGGTTTCAGTAATTCCTCTTGGTTACATTATCCTTGATCACACCCTACCAGGCCTCCTACACCCTCCTCACCACCAATTTGGATCACTTGTTGTTCCCTTGTCCCTGGGTTTGTTAACACCACTACCTTTCCCCCCACCTCCCGTACTCCCATGTCCCCCCGGAACTGTCAGTCCCATTGTTTTCTCCTCCAGATTGTTCATCCATCTTATCTTATTTAGACAGACCTGCGGAGATAATAGCATGCACAAAAACAAGACAGAGAAAAACAAAGCAACAATATACAACAAAACAACAACAACAACAACAACAAACCACTGACCAAAAAAAATAAAACATAACAAGCAAGAAAAGCTTGTAGTTAGTTCAAGGATTGTTTGTTGGCCTTTAGGAGTGTTTTCCAGGCCAGTCTGTTTGGGCACCATGCCTTGGCCTCAAAGTCCACCTTCAGCATTCCCTGGGGACCTCGCCGCTCCATTCTCTTGCTGTTTCGTTGCACCCCCTTAGTGTTTTGCCTCGCTGTGGCGGGACCAGATCGGGTGCAATTCCCACACTGTGTCTCCGGTCTTCTCCCCTGTAGGGCTATGGGTCAGTGAGGGACATCATGTCTCATAGTGTAGCTGGTCATGTGGTCCTCTCTGTGAACTGGCTGCTCTAATTGGGAACATCATCCTCAAGGCCTGGTGGGCCAGGATGTGCTCCACTCTCTCCTCCTCCCCCTTCAACTGCTCCCATGTTCTCTGATCAGATATGTCCCTCTCCCAGAGCTGCAGGTTCAATGCAGTTCTTTGAAATAAATTCTTCTTGGGGGAGGGGCAGGTGTCCACATAGTAGTTGGGATTCAGGCCTGTCCCTCAGACCTCTCCACTGGTTTTCTACTCAACGCTGGCATGTGGTATTCACATCTTGGAGCACTGGGTTGAAAAGTCTGGTCCCTCTTTCCCTGTGGAGATATAAACAATACCCTCCCCTTGGGTGGGTTAGTACCCTGTGCCCTGACTACCCATTTCTTTTTTATATTTTTTTCCTTTCCCCAACTCCTTTTTAGTTGTCTACCACATGTATCCCTGTATTTGGTCTTTTCCCTGCCATACTACCTGGTCCTCATCCCAGGAATGTTTGTATACAGTAGCTTTTTCCCTATGCCCCCTTTGTATTTTTTTAAAGCTTACCTCAGTGGACTCATGCTGTACTTGTCCTTTTGTGCTTGGCTTACTTTGCTTAGCAACTGTCTATCTTTAAAGAAGCAGACAGCTTCATCTTTCTCCCCTAGGGTGGCTGGTAGCTTTAAACCACCAACCTTGCAATTAGCAAGCCCAGGCTGAACCTATTGTTCCACAAGAGCTGCTTTCTCAGGAGAAAGAGGGGGTAGAACAGTTCTGAAAATAAGCCAGGGCAAATCTCATGGGGTTCATTTCTACTGCTACTCATCAGGGTCCCCAGGAGTCAGAATAAGCCCAGCAGAAGTTTGTTTACCAGTTCTGGATTTTCCAAGCCACATGAATTTGGCTGTGATTTCATCAGCTTGCTTTAGGTACCACAAGCACCATGTAAGAGTTGGACATGATAGAAATTTTTCTTTAGACTGGAAAAGCCAACAGGCCATTTGGAAACATAGAGGACTTTGGGGTGTAGCGAAAAACCCAAGGTGATATTCAAAGAACATTTAATTTGAGAGGAGGGAGTTGGAATGTTAAGTGGAGGGGAGCAAAAACAAATTCCTGTTTCATATATTTTTTTAGAGAATAATTTCCATGGCCTAGAAGGAGTTAATTAGTTCTTTTCCTTCTTTCCTTCCTCTATTTTATCTGTTCTTGTTACTCTGACTTTAAATTAAATGAATGCTAATATCCAGCCACCTCATGGTTTAGCAATTCTTTGTAAACTAACAAAGAATCTACTTATCCTTGACCTTTTTATTTACAAAAATTAATTTTTATTTCTGAACATCAGAGTACTGAATGAACTTTCCAACATTAACTCTTTAGAACAGTGGGATTGGTATAAACGCAGTGTATTATATTTGCGTTAGCCCTGGTGGTGGCATAGTGGTTATGTATTTGACTGCTATCCTCAAGGTCAGCAGTTTAAAACCGCCAGCCCTTCCAAGGGACAATGATCAGGCTTTCTGTATCCGTTATAGTCTCGAACACTCACAGAAGCAATTCTATCCTGTCCTGTAGGGTCAAACTATGAGTCAATATCAGCTTGATAACAAAACCATTTTTTTGTTTTTTAAAAAAATTTTATGCCAATCAGTGGTATTTGCTTTCTTTCAGAAGACTGCTAATAATGGACATTCCCTTAATTCACAACATTGGTATTGTTGTGAAGTCAGGGAAATTTCAAATAGAATTTATTTCTGATGTGGTTTCTATACTCTTAGATACTTGTCTTCTGATTCCAAGCCCAAAGTGAATGGGAATTCATCTATCTTAGTTTGTAGCCGCTGAAATTTAATCACATCTGAGCCTGTAGCTCTCAGCATGCTGTTTTGTTTGCACATCACTATAAAATGGTTTAAATGATTTCCCTCTCCTGGTGACCATCATTGGGCAGGAGTAGGGATGGCTACATGACTTATTTTGCCTTCATGACTTTGGGGGAGGCATTGCAGGTTACAAAGCCTATTCACTAAAACTGCCTAGAATGCAACATAATATTATAGACAACTAAAAATGTATTCAGTCCTTTTTATCTTTGATCATAGCTCTGACACTATATATTATTTTAAATAGCTGCCTTGCATCATTTTTCCCACTCACCATAATCACTAATAACCAAATACTGAAAATATCAACTCGGTAGTTGTTTCCTATTGAAATGCCTGGATAGGTGACTCAGATTCTCACAAAGACCCTCGGAAACCTAAGATGTGAGCCTGGGACTTGAAAGACATTATTTGAAAGGAAAGACCAGAGGATAATTTGCTATGCTAAAATACAGTCTACGCTGAATTTTCATCCACATAAACTGAAATGCCATAGAGGAAACATTATATTTCGAAGGCTATCACAAAAGTACAAGAGATATTACCTAGCATGCTTAGAAGACTGTTGTGAGTTTTTACACATCATTCGATTTAGTCACTTTACTGAAAATTATTAACCTTGGCTGGATTGATTCTTAAGCTCTGGACTTGCTAAGGGATACATGAATAAACAATAACAAATACATACTGCATATAGTGTTGGAAACTATTGTGTTTGGAATGTTCTTCTATCTCCTTGGGCAGTTTCATAATGGACTGGTTATGGAATTTGACAAGTTATTTAACATTTCACCCCCCAAACCTCCCCCAACTTCTGTTTCCTTTCAAGAAGAAAGAATTTTAGAGAAAAAAAATTGATTTAATATTAATATATTTAGACATAGCACCCAAAAAGAGCACAATATGCATAAGGGTGCATGTGTGCTAGGCTGACTTTAAAAATGTTTAATAATGCATGTAGCAATTGCTAATATATAGCCTACTTTGATGAAATTTAGTATCATCTCATTTAAGGGAAATATGGTTCTGCCTTACTCTTCCAATTATATTGAAATTTCTATCAATAAATATATAAAAATGGAAGATTTTAACATATTTTTATAATTCATTATTCCATTTATGAAAAATTTGGAAAGTGCAATAATAGATGCTTTGAGATAATGCTGAGCATCTGTGGATTGAATTGTTTATCAGTGTTGTTTCTAAGAATATTCATGTTATGAAGCCATATTTACAAATATGCAAGCATATTTTCTCCCTGTAAGAGACTATTTATTTTTGATTGTTAATCTACATACTCATGCACATATGTGCACATATCTATAGTTAGACATTTTGTTCAATAACCTGTTAGTATATATTGAAATTATAAGCAAAATTGTCCATGCAGATGGGACCAAAAATGTGATTACTACACATAAAATCAAACATTATACAAATTGAAATGAGCTTCAGCAGTTTTTGGAACAAGAAACTGAAGGGGTATTAATTTGCATGCCTTTTAGAAAATGTTCAATTTCAAAGTATTTAGTATGATTTGGGGCTATCATGTGTGTATGTTATGTGCACATGCACATACACACATACATACTTGAGGCACCAATTTTACTTGCATATGTACAAACTCCTTTTGCAAATTTCACTTATTTATGATCCACAATATAGAAACAAATTTTAGTCATTTAAATTCTCTTTTACCTTTCCATAACCTACTTCCTAATTTGCCTCATTACTATTCTAAACAGCATCTTATTGCTATCTGGTATTTTATATTCTGATATTTTAATTTTGTCAGTTATTTTCTCCCAATCTGGATGAGATATATATTATGTGAATATAAGAATGCTGCACTTTGTGTTACTGGTTATACAATTAAAAAACATTAGTTATTTTGAATATATGTAAAACCTATTAGATATCGATTATCGGAGTTTGATTACTATCGTGGGCATGCATTGTCAGTGGATAGAAAAACAAAATCCAGTAGATAATAGGATAGAAAAATTTTGAGAATTGTGTCAAATATGAAAAAGTCAAATGAATAAGATAAGAATGAGAATACATAAAGGTTGCAGACTAGAATCTTTTCCTCATATGTCTTTGGCAAGAATTAGAGTCCCTTTAGAATTTTCAAAGCCGAGCAGAGCAACAAAGTGAGATACAGATGAATTACTTTTCATGATCTCAGCAAGTATCCCGTATGTTTTGTCTGAGCTATGTGTATCACACTAATCTTTTTTATTGGGATTTAATATATAGATCACATGATTCCATATTTCAATCACATCCAGTGGTATTGTATAATAGCTACCACCATCAGTTTCCAAGCATTCTTCCCCTTCCTAGACTCCTCGACATAGTCTTCCCTTTACAGCCCCCCAACACTGTTCTAGTGCCCCCACCCCCACCCATACGCACGCACACTCTCTACCCCAGAAACACTTATTCTGCTTGTCCCTATAGGTTCATCAATCCTGGGTTTCATCTACCAAGCCCCCCTCCCCAGAAAAATATATATAACACAAATTCAAGAGTGTGGTCCCCATTGATATACCACGTCTGAGATAAACCTTAATATGAACAAACAAAAACAACAACAGAAAAAAATACAGAAATGTTGAAAACCAGATCAGGTCCAGTGTGCATCACAGGGGGGATCAGCTGACAGTTTTTAACTCTTCAAGTCAGGTTTATCCCTTTGATCTTCTATTCTTGTCTTTATTTAAACGTGGGCACGAAGCAGACTTCTGTTCGGGTGTTTCCACTTGTGGGTGTACACTTTAAGACGAAGAGAGAAACATGCACAAATTAAACCTGAAGCCGGTGAGGATGGTGGGGACTCAAACATCTGCAAAATGTGCAAGCTGCCAGTTTCTAACTGCTGAATGTGGTTTACATCGGGAACCTGCATACTTATGTCCTAGGGAAACAGGAGCCCACACATGGTGAACAAAGGTTGAAAATAAGAAAATGAGACTATTTTTAAAATGAAACTACTCTTGCTCACTGACAGGCTTTTTTTTTTTTTTTGGCAAGACTTTCAGACACCAATCGATATCTCATATTTACTGCATATTTCAATAACATTAAAGCAAAACAAAATGTTCTTTCCTTTAGATTAAGAGGTTGATCAATTTTGCTAATCTGTGTTGTACCTAAATTAGAGGTTCATTAAAAAAAAGTACTATATTTCTTACTTTGTTTTAACTGAATGTTTAACTTGTTTAAAAATAGTTATATAGAAACATATATATATATACATATTCTCATTACTGAACTGAATGTGCTTTTAAACATTGGAGATTTATTATTGACTGACTAAAAAGCTCAATTATATGGAATCTAAGGTCGGTCTCAAGTTCTAAGCAATATATATTGCATAACTAACATTAACATGCAGTAAAGAATTTTATTAAAAGCCTTGATTCCTAGAGGTATCATAAAATATACTGCTATCTGCATTATCTATACATCCTCTACCAACTACTGGCGACAAGGTCCTTCTTTATACAGAATGAATTAATGCATCCTCATCCGGAGAGTGCTTTTACACTTTCTTAGGGATTCATGCTTGATACGCTTTCTCACTCAAACTGAAATAACCTAATTTTCTTCCGATAAGAATATATCTTAAGTGTCTAAAGAGATAACACCAAGCCTGTCTTTTAAGCATTGGTCATTCTTAGGAGATTTTAATATTAAAATCAAAATCAGTAGACAGGATTCATGATTCAATTGGACCCCTTTCCTTCCCCACTTTGGCTTTTCTATCTGTTAACTAAAACTATTTTATTTTTCAAGCATTCCCGACTTTGCTTTCCTTTGCTATCCTCACCCTACACACCATCACAACCAGACTTCAGTCGGTTGGTCTGCGTCCTCCAGGTGAGCAATTGCTTCCTCTGCTAGCGTGCTTCTCTGTGCTCCGCATTTGACTTGTTAGATGGTAGCACTCAACAAAGACTATAAAAACAGATGCCTGGCAGAACGTGCAGGCTTGATTTCTTCAAAGAAAAATAGTGTTGCAAGTAAAAACATGGAAGACGGGTAATGCATCTTGTTTTCAAGGGGAGGTCATCTTAAATGCCCAACGAGTGATTTTCAAAAGACGATTTATTTTAGTACAGAAGTTGTAAAATGTTGAGGATTAAAACAGAGAATTGAAACATTCCTTTTTACCAGGGTTTCCCAGATTCATTATTGTTAAAGGTGGGTTTGAGTAGCTCAACTCTAAAATATTTCATATAAAAGCCTTACATTTAAATTAATTTCTCTTTAAGGGTAAATTTTAAAAGCAAAAGAAGAAATTAATGCAATGGAAAGGGGGCTGATGCAGGGAAAGGGAGATTTGATTATTCACATAAATTTTGGGTGTTTCAGTCTGAAGAAGAACTGTGTTGCATCTGAGAAACTGATGTTCCCAAGTTCTTCTTTCCTTTAAGATAGCCAATCACCCCACATAAGGGGAAATGTTATATTGTGGGAATATATCACATAGTTCTTTACACACCTACAAATGGCTAGACTATGGATTCTTGAAGTTAGAGCATAACCAAATTTATATTGACTCTCATAGCTGTGAAGCTGAGGACTAAAGTCCTCTACATTTGTTAAATGTTTCCTAACTCCACAAATCTGCATTACTGGGTATAATTTAAACAAGCAGCGAAAGCACACCTGTGATAATTAGAGTAACCAAGTGAAAAGCAGGAAGAATAATCAGCCTCAGATGGCATTGAACTCACCACCTCATATAGACAGGCATTGTATCTGGAACATTGGAATATATTTCAGAAATTTCATTTGTTTCTACATAGTTTAACCTCTACTACAGGGAAACCTAGGCCAATGGTGAAAATGATTACATCACCTTAAATTACAGTGCCTTAATAACTCTTGTAAGATATAACAATTTAGGAAACATTGTTCTTTTTCTTGATGTTGGTTTTCTTATACTGGAAAAAGAAAATAAGTGCATTATTTTCTGGTGTGAAAATGAATGGAAATTGGAAAAGAAAGAATAGTGATAGGGTTTCAAACCAAACGGAACCAAACCGAACTCATGGCCAGGGTCAATGCAGGCTCACAGTGACCTCAGAACTGCCCTTCACGCTTTGGAGGACAGGCAGGGAAGTTTGACCACACACATACACACACGTTTGGATTCAATTTTCCATCACGCCCTAAAAGTACTTGTAGAGTTCAAACTCATGACCCTTTAATTAGTTTTAAAAGAGAATGTTATTATGAAATTCCATAAAAGTTAGAGGCAAAAATATCATTTCTATGTATCAGTTGTTTCAGTTTTCAACTATGAATTTTTATACATGTATTTCCTGTGTCCTGAGAGACATTTGTCTCAGGGCCGGGCATCTTCCTTGGTCTCTGTGCATGAGCATGTTCGTTGGTGCGTGTGCACATAAGTGCATGCACACCTGGGCTTAACCCTGCTGTTTACTCATTTGAAACACTGAGTGGGCAGCGGGTTCTCACTGAGCACTGGGAAATCCAGAAGTAAGGTGGATTAGGCCTTTGATTTTATACTAAGTGGTCCCAGAAGATTTTTGTCATTAAGTGAGATACAGGCACCTTCCATTCATTTTCATATTGTGTAGATATGTGCACAAAGGCTAAATGTATTAGTATATAGATGCTCACTTTTTGGTTTTATTTATCTGTGAGTATTCATCTTAATAACCTAGAACTATCTTGATATTTTTAAAGTTTTTCCATTTTCCTTGTTTAAAGTATCAGGTGGTGAAATTTGTCAATATTTATATTGGTATACTTGTATATGCAACCAGGAGAAAGATAAGCCTTTCTATGCTTTCTTCCAAAAAGTGTGACATTTTTGGAAATCCCCAGAGGCAGTTCTACCCTGTCCTATGGGGCACTTCGTGTCGTGATCAACTCTCTGGCAGTGAGTCTATGCTGCATTAAAGTTCTTCAGTTCAAAATTGAGTTATCGTAGCTAACCTACTGGAATCCTTTTCCATGTGTGCCATTATATCTTGCTCATGATTTTATTGTAAGATTTTATTTTCTTTATAAATATATAACATACTCATTTTATGTGCTATGTTGCAAAATAATCATAATAACCATATTTTTCTTTTTGCTTAAATCAGTGTGAATTTCCAGATATATGACTGATCTAGATATAATCCTTTCCATATTTTGTGAGTAATAATTAAATCAATGAATTCTATGCTCTAATGAGTACTTTAAATATTATAAATGCTAAAATTTATATGCATGCCTAATATTTGGCATTTTATGTAAAATCACATGCAGGCACATTTATTTTTAACAACCAAGTAGACAAACTGAAAAAGAAGAGAAACCCAGATCGGAAGATTCGTGGGTGTGTAGTGGCTACACGCTGGGCTGTGATCCCGCAATCCCGTGGGCCACATGGTTGAAACCCTCGGCCTTTCTCCTCCAGTCTACAGCCACAGCCCCGGAAACCCACAGGAAGGTCATTATGAATTGGCGTCAACCCTATGGGAGTGACATTGGTGTGTCGGAGTGATAAATTTACAATTGTCAACAATACTTAAAAGGATAATGGTCACATCTAATAACAAGCAGCTACATCATTTTTCTTTGCAAGCCTCTACTCTCATCTCAATGAATGAACCTCCAAATTTTATATTAGAAATTTATCAAATCAAGCAGTTTAAATTTCATTCTATTTCTAGTCATTCCTTGGACTTTAATTCTGGTTAATTTGAGGTCAGTGAACAAACTCAGAAAGGCCTCAAAATTTAAAGGTCATTCAAAATATTAAGACTGGTTTGACACATTCTCAAAATTGTAATCTTTTCTCTGGTGTGAGCAGAGCCTTTCCTAGTCCAATTATGCGTCCTGGAGAAAATTCTACATTCTTCAATTAATTTATATAGACTCAAAATGTATGTATAGCAATTTTATGGTTTAGTTAGTAGATTCCTACTATTTTCTGGAGATTTGCAAGACATTGAAAACAAAAGTACAAACTTTTATTTGGTAGAATTTAAGTGTTTCCTTTCTTTTATACTAGAATGGCCTAATTTCTAATTATATGGACAGGAAGCAGCTACCTTGTTCTGCAAGTGTGTATTTCCAAAGAAGATACAATCGATTTATACTTTTCTTATGTGTGATCTTGCTGTACTTCTACTTCTTTCTAAAACAGCATCGATATAAAAAAAGGCAGTCCTGTCCTTTCTCAATCTTATGTGATGTATGTACGGACAGATTCACTCAGTGTAATGCACAGAACTAAAATCCCTCAAGCAATTCTCTGATTCCTGGAGCTGCAGTTATGCCTCCTTTCACATGATTAAAGAGAAAAAAGAATTTTGAAGATGATAAAGATTGCTCCAACACTGTAAACATTACATAGAAGCTTTGTCTTATTAATAGTTATATTGTCTTGTGGGTTTTCTGGCCATTGACAAGTAGATAGTCAATAGTTATGGACTGATCATTAAATGAAGACAATGAAGCCATTGGTAGTCATGGTGAGATTTGCAGAGAACTTTTAGGATTAAAAAAACATCCAGAGGAAAATAAAATGTGGGAGATAGACTCATCCAAATTTCAATTTGGATTAATAAGGAGTCAAACCAAGAAGTACATAGGTTTTACCTGGTGGTATATGATCTGGAAAGATGGATTTTTATAAAAACACAAATTGAGAAAGAAATTAAGATGAAAATTATTCTCAGATTATGGAGGACTTTGAACATTAAACTGGGTCGTTCAGATCATATCATTGTTGTTGTTTTTTTCATAATGACCATGGAAAATCTAAACAGTGACCAGAAAACAGCAATAGCAGCAACAAAGGATTTCTTTTATTAAGCACACATCTTTTGAAAGCAAACTCAAATATAGTATGCCTGTGTTCAGAAGGCTCTGCCCTAAGGAATTCTCTCAGATACAATGTGAACGTTTATTTAGACTAGATTTAGATTAGTGACTGAAAATAAATTTATAAGCATCCATCTATTTATTTGTTAAAAATACTCACTTTTACCCCCTGTTCTTTATTGTGTGTCTGGTTGTTTAATCATCTGATACACAGAGAGTCCTCCATAAGATAGGAACGTCTTTATGATTCTACCATAGACGCATTTGATATATATTCCGCATCATATAGAGAACCGCTTGCACCCCCTTTAAGGGCCCATTGCCACCCTTGCTGTGGTTCAGGAAGAGCTTTCTCCAGTAGCGTTTTGACCCTCTGTTTGATTACATAACAAGGGTTTCAGAGGGTTACATCTCCTATCTTTCTGTAGGTGAGCTTTCTGACTGCTTTCCCAATTTCTTTCTTGCTTTGCCATGTTCTTGTGATTACAAAATACTAAAGCAGTTGCAAGACAAATGGATTGTGATTGCCGGTAAAACCCATTACAAGGAACACTTTTGTATATTTACTCTAGAACACGAATATCGAGCGTATTGATTTTGCTTAAATTTTCTTTCTTGAGATGACCCAATCATGCAAGACAAGAAACAAACAAACAAACAAACTCAGCTTCCAATAAGCTTACAATATGCTACAGTTTCCAATAAACATGTGATATTCTTAAGGTAGGAAGAATACTTTTAGGGAAGCAATTCCAAGAACAGGCTTTACTTTAAATGTCAATTATTTTTCCTTTCCAACTCTCTCTCTATTTTTAACCATCTCTAATAACAACAGCAATATTAGTGGTGATATCCCCAGCTGGTAGTAAGAATTGTTTAGGTTAAAATTGTGTACATTCAAACTACCTGTATTTTATTCTAAAGTTATCTTTTGGAACACTATCAAATATACTAGTTCCAAAAGGAAGACTTTATTCTCACAGGCAAGAAATCTTAGAATTAAAATTTGGGGTGAAAAATATATTTATTTTCATCTGTGTATATGCATGCATGCATGTATTGTTTTTGCAACATGTTTGTAAGTATCATTTATGGAAATAGGATTTCACAAAGAACTACAATTAATTTAAATCTTGAGCTCTTTTGTATTATTCTTTCTTTAAAAGTATTATAATTTTCAAAATACGGATCCTAGCAAGACATCCATCTGCTCTTTTGAAACCATGTCCATCTAATTTAAGGTAATTTAATTGAAACTTTAGATCTATCTGTAGAGAAAGGTTCTACGAATTTGATGAATAGCTGTTGGCACTTAGGATACCATTATGAATGTAAAACTATTAAACCTTTTCTTAAAAATTCATCATCTGAGATTCCCAAATCCTACTGGCAAGCATTGATTACTAGATATTAAGCTGGAGAGAATTAGCTCAATCTTAATTAACTCTGCTTTCTGAACAGCTAAAAATGACATTGACTCTGTTTACCAGTCTGGAGCAATTGAAGAGTAACTGCTGCTCAAAGCAGAGGGTGAACAAGGGGATTTAACCTGGTTCAGAGCTTCACATCCCCTAGCATTCTGAACGCAGGCCTGAGAGACAAACCAGGAGAAGACAATTTTGCTGGCTCCATACAAAGAGTTTGCTTAATAGGCGTGTTTTCATTGACCTTCATTACGGGATTAGCACTTTGCTAGGAGGATGACTTGAATTTTAGATGTATTCATCTATGCCATCAAAAAAACAGTGTCATTATCAGTGCCGGGATTAATTTACAGAGGGAATAAAGGCATATGGAAAGCATCCTCTCTAAGATGAAGAATAGTAGCATATTTAAATAGTCTTGGGTCTGGAATTCACAGTATTATTTAAGTTGCTAGAATTTTAAATTTGTCCTTGTAAACCAAGCAGCGTTTGCTAACTATTGCCTGCCAGAGCATAGGTTTCTCACTGCATATAAATCAGGCTCTTTTGGAAGCTATTTTAACCCTTTCAAGGCTTAACTCTTAAAAGGACTCAATTAATTCACATGTTCCTTATAGATATTTAAAGGCAGGTAGTTTACATGATTTTAAGAGAGAGAAAGTGGTATATGTAGCACAAGGATGCAGCAGAAGAATAAAAGATAAAATGAGAAGCCCAGGAGAGATGAAGGAAACATAGAGGCTGAGGTACAGATGTTCAGGCTACTCACTTTTCCATAATTTAAAATTATAAGGAGGTAATTATTCAAATATCAATTTTGATTTCAATACTAGTGTCACAATCTATAAAAAAATGTCCAAAGGACAAAGTATTCTGATCTCTGTGTTCAAATGGAATGTACCAGATAGGATATTTATTTTATTATCTCGAAATGATATCCCAGGGATGACAATTTAGGTTTTGATATAAATATGATATATCACAGAGAGCTCTGATGTTGCTCTAAAGCAGAGGTCCTCAAACCTTTTAAACAGGGGGCCAGTTCACTGTCCCTCAGGTTGTTGGAGGGCCGGACTATAGTTTTAACAAAACTCTATGAACAAATTCCTGTGCACGCTGCACATATCTTATTTTGAAGTAAAAAAACAAACGGGCCAAAACTCCCGGCAGGCTGGATGAGTGTCCTCGGCGGGCCACATGTGGCCCCCGGGCCGCAGTTTGAGGCCCCCTGCTCTAGAGAGTGCATTCCAAACAGGAATGGGAACCAGTGCACATAACTTTATGTAAGTTCTGGCATATCTGAAAATTTGCATTACAGACTCACAAATGTAATGAATAATAAAATTATAAATCCTATTGGAAATCACCAGTAATATTCAATACCTTGTTTATTTAGTCTTTATTCACTTTAATGGCAGCATTTTGTTGAAAGTCAAAAGTGTACCGTATTTTTACACAAGTAACCTGAATGTCATGCCAACACACACACACACACACACACACACACACACACACACACACCTCATCTCATCCAACCCACTCACCACACTTTTTGTGAATGCACTGTGTCCCATATCCTGTGGATGGATGCCTTATTTATGCAGGTGTATATTTTGTGTGAAATACTATGAGTGTGGTATACATTACATATGCTCTGTGTACTCAAAGATAAGGTACTAAGGAAAATACTGTATTACCAAGTCCTCAAGGAGCCTGACGACCTTAATGAGTTGAACCAATGTTGCTTACAGAGTAGTGGCAAAGCTTAATTCAGAGGAGAAGGGATAGCTTCGCCATTTTTCAAAATATAAATCCTTCTTTTGAAGGAAAACAAAGGGGTTTGATTTGTTTTTTTGGTGAAAGTGTACATAGACTATCAGCTTACCCTGAAACCATGTCTATGAACAGTTCCCATTCACCAGCTGCTCCTGAGCAATAGACAGGGCTTTCTACCCCCAGAGGGCGCTGTAGTCTCGGCAGCCCTGCCTGGTAGGGTTGCTATGAGCCAGCATGGCCATGCTGGCGCTGGCAGTGAATTTTGTTTGTTTGTTTCTTTGTTTGTTTGTTTCACGCACATTGCTCAGTGGCATTGGTAACATTTTCCACCATGTGCCAACATTCTCGATATTTCTAGTCAACTTGTTTCGTTTCCACGATAATCTAGTGTTTCTACCCTCCCCTCTCCCCTTCTCATCTTTGCTTTATGGTGCATACAGAGCACTTTGATGTAGATGATTATTTAAAGGAGCACAGTGCTCACAGGAGATATCGTTGATTTACAAGCCTCATGATTGGGATGAAAGGGGATTTCTCAGAGTGGATTCAATTCCAAGTTTAAAGGGCATCTCACAGCAGTTGTTTCCAGGGAGTGTCTCATGTCCACAGGATCAGCACATCTTGCCGATTTTAGGAATCATAGGTGTGTTCTGTCTTGTCCCTGTTCAGAATGATTGTAGGTTGTAGGTGTAGCCAAGCATTATCTAATTAGTTGAGGCCATGATTTGTGTGAGCTGCGAATCCTGCTGGCTAGTTTCTCTTTTGTCTTGGGTCTTCTTCTTCATCTTTTACTCCACACAAGTCCAGGACCACAGCTGTATTTCAGACAGCTGCTCACCAACGTTAAAAACCATACATGATTCTCACCACACTAGGATGTTGGTCCCCTGAACCTATTGTCAGTCCTAAGCCTTCAGTGAGAAGGCTTGTTAAATATTTGACTGTAAAGTATTTGATGTCTATGAAGTCAGAATTTCTCGGTGGCAGTGAGCGCAGCGCACACAACCAAGTTTATGATGATGCAGACCCATATACTCATCTAATTCTGCCTATACCCATATGGGCATATACATGTCTATTGATGTACTCCCACTTGTTTGGTCTTGCAAAATGGTATATGGCTTTTACCCAAATGTCCTTTATGTGTCATATTTCTTATTGTCATAATGTACCTTGGTCAAGTTGTGCAGCCTTTACCCATATTGAGCACGGCCATTCCCACCAAACAAATTGCAACAGTCTACTAGAAGTGATTTCCATTTCTTCCTCATCTGTCACTGGTAACCATCAAAGAACAGTGTCTTCTGTGTGTATTAATATTTCTTCTTCTTTATATCCAGTATTTCATTTTAAAATTTCTACATTAAAATCGACCTTGTTTGTGGTCCTTCCAATTACATTGCAGGAGTATTTATTACCTCTGGTAAGAATTTTCTTTCTACTAAATTCTTCCTCTTTCACTCCTCAAAAGTGTTTCTTAATCGAGCAGGCTTGTGATCTTGTGCAACATTATGGTTAATTCAAAATAAAACCTTAGAGAAATAAAGGAGAAGTAGGACTAAGAAATTCAATATTCAATAAGGCACACCGGGAGCATCCTGGACACTCCTTCTGCGCTCACCACCACTGAGAAATCCTGACTTGCTAGACAGCAAATACGTTACAGTCAAATACGTCACAAGTTTGTTTACTCCGTTGGAAGGCTTAGGACTGACAATAGGTTCAGAGGACCAACATCCTAGTGTGGTGACTATCGTCCGTGGTTTTTAACATTGATGAGCAGTCATCTAAAATACAATTCTCAACATGGCTGCATGAAATGCAGGACTTACACTGGGCATACAGAATGCCTGCTGAGTCAAAATATACTAAGCCATCAGGTAGTTGAGCAGATGCAAGTCGGGAGGCACCTCGCATGGCCAGCATGCCTGTGCCAGTGAACCACATGAGGTCTCAGTGTGCTATCCTGGTTGTGTACAAAACTCCAGGTGCCTATGTTCAGAGAGCATGCTAATTTTGAAATAGTTCCTCTTTCATCTATAAAAAGACACCCTTGAGTTCATTCTGACTCACAGAGCCTCTATGGATCTGGGTAGAACAGCCGATGAGTGTTTGAGCCCTTTCTTTCTCCACTTGGGCTGACAGTAGTTGGAATTGGCCTGCTCACCGCAGAGCAGCAGTTTGAAACCACCAGCCACTCTGTCTTTGTCCTGTCGGGTTGCTATGAGTTGGAATTGACTAGCTGGCGGTGAATGTGAGCTTGTATATAAATAAAAGTTTTCTAATATCTTCTGAAACATAAGTTAAATTTCTCGAGCCCATGTGTCATTGTTCCATTGGAATTGCCTTGGTCTGTTTTCCCTTCTTGTTAGGCACTACCCAAATTGTCCTGCATTGCTTTCATTTTCTGGCATTGCATAAATGTCTTTGGCTGTATAAAGCTAGTCTCATTGCTCCTTGAAGAGCACAGTCCTCCGATATGACGTTTTCCTTCATCTTCCTTGGTCCCTTCATCTACCATGTCCTCCTCCTGCTCTCCACAAGCAATCCACATCCTTGTCACCCTTGGAATCCCGGATCCAGCACCCTCTTTTACACCATCTCTTCCACAAGGTTACAGTCTATACTTTCCTCTGCTACTTGATGGTCATAAGACGTACCATACCAGTTATTACAAAGTCACCTCCAATTCATGTTGGCCTCGTGTGCGTCAGAAGAGAATGGTGACTCAACAGATTTTTTTGTGTCTGGTTTTTGGGGAGTAGATTGACAGCCATTTCCTCAGATGCTCTTAGGTGGACTAAAACTTCCAACCTTTCCATTAGCATCTGGGAATATTTACCATTTGCACCACGCTGATATGAAAGTGTTCAAGGGCAATTGATCATCAGTCATTTTCTTGTGCTGGTTTTAAATCTAGTTTCTTGTTTCCAATCAAATTGTAAACTCTTTCGAAAAGAGAGATATAGCCTAACAATCTCGAGAATTTCCAAGCCCGATAGGTGTAGATAAAGATTTTTTCAGACTTCTACCTGCACTACTACCTGTTATGTCATGTTTCAAACAGGCCTGTGCTAGCCTGTTTAAAGTCAAGGTGTTTCTGCCTGAAATCTTCCAGTGCATGCTCATAAAGTAGGTGTTTTAACATGTGGTTCTTATTCTGAAATTGTCAGTGAGTCAATTCTGGCTCTTGTGTGTCGAATAGAATGACTGCGTGCGGATTGCAAAGCTGTGACCTCCAGAAGTAGCACCGCAGGCTGTGTTTCCAATATGCCCTGAATTCGAAGTGGGCTTGACACACCAACTTTATGGTTACTATTCTGTGGCCGAGCCATCTGTACCACCCAGGACCTCAAGAAGGACTGAATGCATCTTCTTTAATGTAACTTCTGAACCACACCAATCTCATGCTCGCACAGACTTTGATCTGTCTTTACACTGGTGCAGCACTGGAGTTGTATTTCCTTCTTGCTTGCTTTTCCTTAAGAGGTTCTCTCACAGTCCTTTTCTCAATTAAAAAAAAAAAAGCTTGTTCCATTAGTGCACTATTGAACTTTAGTGCCTGTTCTCCCCGGCTACCTAATAGAAAAGAGATGGCCCCATTGAGCTGTTGTGCCTTCACTTCCAAACATCTGCTTCTGCTCCCGGTGATGACTGTGCCTCCAGGATGGGACTGGGGAGGGGCAACTACATTTTGAATATTAATACTAGAGCAGTGTCCCGTGAAACACAATTGTACCGATCTGTGCCATCGGGTCCCTGTGCATGCTATTGGTTCTAATTTTTCTGTAGTCGTAATGCTTCCATATCAAATTCCCAACACTCTTGTGTTTGTATTTCTTACTATATTTCCACTTAATTTGATTTGCATTCTCTTCATATCAGACTCTTGGCTACTTATTTTTAAACAAGTAGGCCAGAAAATTTAACTTGGGTCAATGTTTTAGCCTGGCCAAAGGGTCACAAGCAAGAAGGACCTGCCCTGGGGGCGTGCAGGTGCACCGAATAGCAAGCACAAACACCCAGCAGCGAATACCAAATAGTAAGCAGCTCCAAATACCCAGCTGTGATTGGATTCACTGGAATACGATAGAGACCAGTAGCTTCTCATGTCTGAATACAACTGTGGCAATGCATTCAGGAGCATTGCACAGTGCAGGTGCACGCTGTAAGATTGGTGCTTCAGAGCTGCCATGGTTTAACTACTTGATAGTATTATAATAACTTCCTCTTCAAAATAGGCTCTCTGCCTACCCTAAACCGACAGGATGAATTTCACAACTAAGGTAAAACTGGGAAGCCAGATTAGCAGCCTATCCACCTGAAAATGCTCATGTTTCTTTCATAGTGTTTTTATTATGTGAACTCTGTGTCTGAATTGTCATCCCCTAGGGCTGATTATTAGGAAATAATTTAAGCTTCCGGAGTCCTATTTCTAGTGTCTTATCATTATATCACTGCCACACACAAACATGCATCTGCACAAAGTGAGAATTTTGCAGCCTATTACATTTTCTCCATAAATTCAAAAATAAAAGAAAGAAACACACAGCCTATATCAGTGTCTCTATAAAATGCTTGCTGTGTATGTACCACAACATGGTACATACGTGCAAGAGTCAGAGGAAATACAGTATAATTGATAAAGGTCATTTAACTAAGATACAGTAATTAGCCCAAATGTTACCCTTTCTCTTACCTCTTTGTTGGTGTTTTAGGGATACAGCCATCATTTAAAAAATATTGCTGATACCAAGCTAGGAAATCATGTAATCACGAGCAGAGAAAAGTACATGTAGTAAAAATCATAGTATTAGACTACATCTTTAGTTCTAATACAAGAAAAAGATGTTTTCTTGTATTAGCACTGTGTCTAGAAAGAACATTGAAAAATCAATTTTCACTCCTCTAAAGTCAGATGGAGAGACATCAGAAGGTTTATTTTTAACTAATATGCGAATAAATGGCACACCAAGTCCTAAATGGAAATAATTTGCATGAATATAGATTGTAAAAGTGTCACTGGTATGGAATGACTCACTCCACCAGCATAACAAGTGTTAGGGCTACAGGGGAGGAGAAGGCGAGTACTTGGAGAATAATCCCCATCACCCAGAAGAGAAAGAGTTGTTTATGTTAGAGAAGTGTCAGTTCACAGGCTGTTGCAAACTATGTCAACTTACCAAGGGGAAAAAATATCCATGTTATTAGAGGTTTGTTTTACTTTGCTAGGGTTTCCTTTTAGTATTGATGTGTTTTCCCTGATACATTAGAATATGGGTGGATACATTATAACTTGTGCTCATAGAAACCTGTGTGTGTGCGTGTGTGTGTGTGTGTGTGTGTGTGTGTGTGTGTGATTGTGTCTATTGAAAGAAGGGAAAGAACTGTTTGGATGGCTTGAAAACCTCTCAGGAGGAAACACCTTGCACATAAACTGCTGGTCGCACATCTTACAGTTTGCTGGCAGGTGGAGGATCAGTGACAGGTGCATTGCTTAGATTTTCGAGAATTAATCTACACAACACTTGTGCCGGCCATAAATAGAGATGGGTGCCTGCTCTCTGCTTTTCCAGACATCTAATTAGGTGTTATGAAAGCTTACATTGGTGAAAGAGGTAAATTATAAATTTTTTAAAAAGAAAGAAAAATGAGAACAAGTAAAAAATGGACTTCCATTTATAGAGTTATCTACTTGGAAACAACTCTAATTTTAAGATGCTGTTAGAAACAGTAACAGCAACCACGCTAAAGAGAAGCGCACTATTGCTATTTAAAGCTGTTCACAATGCAAAAATAACATAGCTTTGTTGATGTCAAGAAGTAGAACGGTTCCTTTGCAAATAGCCCTTTCCAGGGGCTGCGGCATCTTTGAACATTCTCCTGCATAGCCTGATTTATGGATGTGTTGTTCAAATAGGTCAGATACCACTTCTTATTTAGTTCTTCTTCATAACATATAAGTCAGAAGCAGAAACCAGATGCATGTATGTAACTCTTATGCTACAAATCATCTGTGAGCTCTCAGATCCATCGACAAATGATGTGAGCTCCTTAGGCAGCAGGCAAGTCGGAAAGGCAGGAGAGGAAATCCTTCTATGTTTTCTAACATTTCCCTAAGTGGTATCAAATTGGTTGCGAAGTATCTCTCTTCGGGTGGTAGTCTGTACTTCTTCAACAACAGAGAGCATACGTTTAAATTTCTGATTTGTCTAAAAGCCTGCCCGAGAACATGACATAATAGACTAAAAAGGTAAATGCACAGAAAGAGACTTCTGGACTGGTTCCTTACATCATTTCCTTGCTGAGACCACTGCAGAATCCCAGCACGCAGGAGCTTCCTCCTGCTTTTCCGATGGAACTAAACTTAGCAGAGGGCCCCTGAATCTTGCTGATTTAAATAAGCATTTTGCTTCAAATTGAAATCGTATGTGTGGGACTTCTTGGCACCTCTTATCCATCATTGAAAAGGCTACACACTCCCAATGATATGACGACACTACAAAATTAATATCATCTAAAAATCAAATGATTGTGACCCTAGCAGAAGATTGCTAGGATCAAATAATTTAAAGGAAGATAATTCGGAGTTTTATCTAAATATTTCTTTCCATGCAAGTATATTCCTTGGAATAATTCCAGGTGACATAGTTCCTGTATTTTGGCTCAAAATGTTTGCTTGACTAAAATCTATAAGACTGAATTATTCAATTGCGTATGCTAGGTTTAGGAAAAAGCTTTCAGATATATAAGCCAATATGAAAATAAATATTTTGGGCATCTTTATGTCCAAATAAATTTGAATTATGTAATCAGAAGTTCTATAGCCAGAACTAGGAAATATTTGGTTTAATCATAGATTTTACATGAAACTGGTAAAGGAGAAAATGACTGTATCATGGTAGCTTGTGATCTACATGATATATACATAGCAGGGAAAGTCACATCTATTGCTACTCAGATTCTTAAATACAAGTCTGTGTGTGTGTGCATATGTGTGTGTGTGTGTGAGAGAGAGAGAGAGAGCGAGAGAGATGGTAAAGCTAAACAGAAATTATTATAGTTATTTGGGACAGTTTATACTCCTTTCCAAAATATCTCATAAATTATGATATAAAATCAAACCAAATAAAGTTATTTTGTTTAGATAGTTTCCTTTGGGGCCTGTATAATCCAAAATATCTCATAAATTATGATAGAAAATCAAACTAAATCAAGTGAATTTGTTTCGATTCTTTCCTTTGGGGCCTGTATAATAGATGTGGTTTTAGGAGTAGAGAAAATTATTTCAAATGTTAAACGCATACTAGGGGTGAGTGTGGGGGTGGGGGAAGAGGGGCATCAAAAAGTTAGTGGAACAATTCTATTATCTTTCCATTGAAATGTTATCAGAACTTTTTGAGATACTTCTTGCATTCAACATTATCGAATCATCCCAGGAACCAATAGGTTTCTTTTTTTTTTTAATCACACATTATAAAAAACTAGATACTTAACAAATCCTACTTTTAACAACAGAATAGGGAAATCAAACTGTTTTCATATAAGAAAAAAAATAGAGGAAGAATAAAAATAAAATTTAAATCGGCTTTATTTTATTTATTAACGTGAATATAATGTATTACCTCAAGGGTAGCTTGAAGGTAATTCCTGTACAGAACAGGTTTCTGAAAATTATTCAAATTTAAAATGCTTAAATTAGCTTATTTTCTCCCTCATTCTTTCCAGTCATTCAAGGTTTCTCCGGTTTTTCATTTGTCTGGTTTTGTTTTAAAATATCCATCATGGGCATCTACAATGAGCACTGCTGGCATTTTGGGTTATGTTGGGCCTCTCCATCCTCGGTCATCCATTCAGACTCACCAGGCAGGCATTGTGAGGGAGGGCGATTTCTAGCTTAGAAACCTTATCTGAGCACTCTGAGGTGGAACAGCCACACTGGCGGTGGGTTTGGCACCATGGACGAGCATCTAAGAACCGGGTCTGTTCTGAAATAACAACAATCTGGCTGTTTGCTAAGGAAGGCAAAGCAAAACACTATTTTGTTTCCTTTTATGAAAGAAATTGCAGCCGTATCTGACCAGTCTGAGATGATTTTATGTCAACAAGGCATAACAAGCACTTTCATTCACCAGCAATGCCCGTATGTTGAGGAATGTAGAAATCTGGAGACATATTTTATAAAGTCATTATGAGTGGCAACTTAACGATAGGAAGAGTGGGTGAGTTATCTAATACTACCAATATCCATAGATATTCCTTCATTCCTCAAAAGAATTAAGCTCACATCTATAGAATGGCATTTGACATATCAGAAAAATAAATATAAAATCTTAAAGCAAGAACACACTTTTGCTTGTTTGATTTTTTCCCCTAATTATATGTCAAAGAACCAGTAAAGAATCCTGTGACCTGGGTTCAAAACCTGCTTTACCGGGTATTCGGTGTATGTTCTTTGGCAGGTCAGTTAAACGCTTTCTGCCCAGCTTCCTTTTATATAGGGTGATGCTCCTCGTAGTACTTGTAACTGCTGTAATCTAGAAGTGATTCTATGTCAGGCACATAGAGCCACAGATGACAGAAGTGTCCTTTAAGCTTGACTCTTACACATATATCCAGAGTAATCAATTCAACACGAGAAAATCCACTCCAAGCAGAATTCACAACTGCATTTCTTATTTGGAGGTCCTTGGAGTTTTACAGATTTCTGGCTTGACGCGAACATGTCAAGTCTGTGGTGAACTGAGAGTATGCATCTTACACCCTCCGGAATGCTGAGGGTAGACAAAGAGTACACTCCACACTTGGGCCCAGGCAGGGCTGTCTCTAAATAGTGAGTTTGGTGATGACAAGTGTGGGCATGTTTATTAATTTATAGAGCTGTCCAGAGTTTCAGTGGTTGATTCCACAAGGTTTTCATTTTACAATACAAGCACTTCTTATCTTCTCATTTTTCCTCTCCACATTCCATTTGAGTTTCAACATCTTGTAGGCAAGGAGTGTATCATGTGGAAGGGTGGTCATCTTTGTTGTATTAGGGAAATTTGAAAATTAGAGTGCATTTTTTTTTCCTGGATTGATGTAAAAGGAAGAATTCAAGGTATGGTTACTTGGTTTTGCTTTGATTTTCTCTCTTCAGAGTCTCCAATATTGTTTTCTTATACAAATATCTAACTTATGTAAATAGTGCCTTCCTATCTAATTTATATAAATCATTTGCCTCCTTTTCATTTTTATAGTTTATAATTCACTATACCTTTTATAGAATCTATTTTCTGTAAGGAGCAGAAAGCAGTTTGATTATATACCTTAATAGCTCTTGAGATTGATAAAATACACCACCCCCTCCCTTATTCTTAGGAAATGTAATTAGCATATTGATGGGATTAAAATAAAATTTAAAAGTTCAAATGGCAGAGCTCCTTTTAATATATATAGAGTCACTAAATATAGATAGATAACTAGAGAATCAATATGATTTGGCATCTAGTCTACAGTGAGTTTGAAGATTGTTTCCCCTTCACCATTGTTTGTCTGACTGGCTGTCTTTCTTTCTACCTTTTTTCTTCCCTTCATTTCTTTTGCATTCCTTCTCCCCCTCCCCTTTTTCCACTTCTCTCTCTGTTCAATTTTATAATTTTTCTCTACTTGGTCAACCATTGTTATGGCCCATGTCTCTTTTGTGTACCTATCAATTTATCTATTTATTTTTGTAACTTCAAAAATGATAACTTTGGCCATCAATTCCATTCCGACACTTGACAATTACAGTTGATGTTGTGCTCATAGCTTCTGCTGCTGGCACACAGGCGTTCGTTCGACTTTCTCCACTGTCTGAGAACTGATGCCATTCAAATCACGATCTAATCATAAGCTGTACACTTTACAATGTGTCATAGTTAGCACTTAAAATTGCTGCATAGATAGTTACAAGAAGAAGACAAGTTAAAAACTGCAGCATTTTAGCACTGAAGCACACTTTACATTGATGGTTTTAAATTCAAGGTTGATTTACACTTACATAGATTTGCATTATTCTATCTTCTCCTCCCCTTCAATTCATATTGAATTCATTCAGTAGGTAGGTTATCCAAATAGCTAAAATTAAAGGTCAGTCAATATTGGGATTTAAAGCTATGTTAGCTTATTTCAAAGTAAGTTTATGGAGTATAAAGGGATTTTTAAAAATTCACAGCTCTATAAGATGCTAAAATATTACCAAGTGTAATAATACCATTTTCTACTGTCTTTTAAGATGAAAAGTAGTTGAACGAAATGATAAAAATGACATTTTTACCCTAACACTTACTGACATACATAAAGAGATAACAGGTTTTTTTAAGAGATACCATTCTTGATCCCCATTCAAGGAAGAGAAAGAGAATAGATGTTTTATATTAAAGAGATATTGGCATCTCTCTTTTTTGGTCCCAGCTTACTCTTTAACCATGGTTACTTAGGAATGTTGTAACCCTAGCGTCTCTGAGGCTCCGGCTCTTCAAGTCCCTCTGTCTAACATTAACAATATCTGTCTGTCTATCCCTGACTTTCAATCTGTGAGTGCAAACTCATTTACAACTATGTTTCAGTATTCTTACCTGTATTCGTAATACACATGCTATACTTCACTCACTCATAGGAAAACATGATTTTATGAACATGACAAAGTTAAAATTCAGCGACTTCCTCATTTTTTTTCAAATTTCACACATGTAAATGGTACAAACTATGAAATGTCACAATGACCTTTTGTCAATGCAACAGGTTGATTCACTAGAAATCAAACAAAAAATATTGCAGTTTCATACGGAATTATTTTGTCATAAAATCGTTTGAATGGCATCAAGTTGTTTTTTGTTTTTGCTTTTTTTAGGATAAGGAATGATTTATGGTTTAAGCAAAAACTCATAGTTATGTATGACTTTGTAAAGTATCTGTTAATCAATGCTATTAAATTTGCTTTTTCTATTTTAAGTATCACTCAGGTGGACTTTTGTTTCCTGCATGGGACATTATGCATTTGTAGGGATCAACTGGCCTCAATTAAAAGGCAATCCCAGGGGTTTCTAAGTGCAGAGGGATTTCTATTCCCATCACATAGAGGGAAATGTAAATATCCTCTCCTGGACAAAAGGTCTCTTGATTTAAACAGGACCATTGCACATAAAGGGTACAACCATCCATGTACAAAAGGGATGACAGGAAGATGTAGTTAAAAGTTATGCTTTAAAATATTGGGGCTGATGGGAGTACACAGCTGCTATCGTAATGAAGGAATTCTCTTTCATATCTCCTTGTTCAGCATCTTTGAAATAGGGATCATTAAAGAATGTTTTATTTAGATTCTCTATATGCTTATTGGCAAAGGAGAGAAGTAAAAATTCTCGCAGAAAGCCTTACCCTTTAAAATAGAACACCATGATTTGTCATTCATTCTGAACTATATCTGTTGAGTAAATCCATTTTCACCTACTTACACCAAAAGCAAAAGAGGCAGAAGTGAAGAAAACTGATTACATGATCCATACGCATATCTAATAAAATATCAATGTGTGCTTTCCGACAAGCTTATTCACAATACATTCAGAAAGAACATTCCATTTGTCATTCTCAGCGGGAAAAGGAGGCTTTTTAAGGAAACATTTTATTCTATGACTGTCACCAACATAACAATTACAAGCAAAATAGGGATCAAACTTGGAATGGGTGGGGGAGTGAAGCAATTTAGGAATTGTTATGAAAGTTTGCAAGCAAGTCTGTGCCCAGTTATTTGATTAAAAATAAAAAGAAGAAGAAGAAAGGAAGGAAGGGAGGAAGGAAGGAAGGAAGGAAGGAAGGAAGGAAGGAAGGAAGGAAGGAAGAAAAGAATCCCAATAATCCTGCTTGAAATTCACTGTTTCCAGGATGGGTTATAAAGAACAAAGACTAACTGGTCTCCCCAGGAGATTAGTTTACAGGGATGCTCTATTCTGCTGAGAGCCAGTCTCCAATGGCCACTTTTTACTTCTTCCTTGGTTGAGGGAATTGTTAATATCTGGAGAATAGACTTAAATAAAACGATTGTCTCAACCAGCAGGTTTATGCAACCACCCTGAAATGTTTTAATTATTGTTTTCTTTTCCTTTTTAATTAAGAGACCAGAGGTCAAGCAAGCCCACTGAGAGCTGATCACAGCCTCTGTAGAAATTTCAAGGAAGCCCTAATGATTGGATCTGCTGTTTCTTCTTTTGTTTTGCAGAACAAGAAGAGTGTGTTAATTGCACAGATGAATGCCGAGTGCTCGGTCATTCTGACAGGTGTTGGATGCCACAGTTCCCTGCAGCCAATCAGGCTGAAAATGCAGATTACCGCACAAATCTCTTTGTACCCACAGTGGAAGCTAATGTTGAGACTGAGACTTATGAAACTGTGAATCCCACTGGGAAAAAGACTTTTTGTACATTTGGAAAAGACAAGCGAGAGCACACTATTCTCATTGCCAATGTTAAACCTTATTTAAAAGCCAAACGTGCCCTGAGCCCTCTCCTCCAAGAGGTGCCCTCTGCATCCAGCAGCCCAACCAAGGCATGCATCGAGCCTTGCACCTCAACAAAAGGCTCTTTAGATGGTTGCGAAGCTAAACCAGGAGCCCTGGCCGAAGCGAGTAGCCAGTACCTGCCCACTGACGGGCAGTATCTGTCGCCCAGTAAGCAACCAAGAGACCCACCCTTCCTGGCATCTGATCAGATGGCAAGGGTCTTCGCGGATGTGCATTCCAGAACCAGCCGAGATTCCAGCGAGATGGGCACTGTCTTGGAGCAGCTGGACCATCCCAGCAGGGATCTGGGCCGAGAGTCAGTGGATGCTGAGGAAGTCGTGAGAGAAATCGATAAGCTTTTGCAGGACTGTCGAGGAAGCGACCCTGTGGCTGTAAGAAAGTGAGGAAAGAAAAAGGAAGAAAGAAAGAACAAAGGCATTGGCATTTTCTTGTCTCTTCTGTTGATTTATAAAGGATCCCTCCTGCTGACAACCTGTTTTCCAGGGATGAAGAAAGACCAGTGCTGCTTCAAGGCTTTTAGTGAACATCAGAAGTGCCCACAGTAGGCTCTTTTCACTGCTGTTTGTTTTTCAGAGATAACAATGGTCTTGTTTTGACCAAACTCACATTAGGACAGAATTAATGATGCTGAAAGAGGAAAGACAAAGAACAAGAAGAAGAAGAAGAAGAAGAAAGAAAACGAGAGAAGAAAAGAAGGAAGATGAGGAGTCCGTACCTTTTGACAATCTGTTAGGAAGGTATGCAGTGTGACACCTGATTTCTGCTCAGCTAAGGCTGTCCTCCTGGCTGATGCTGACTTAACTGTTTACCTATAAACCCCATACAAAGCAGGGTCCTAATTTGCGATCTGTGGTGGATGTCTAGCGGTCATCACAGGCTCCTACTGAAAGTCCCAAAAGACCTTGCAGTAGTCCAAGCTACACCAAACATTAACACGTATCTGTGGTAAACATTTCTGTATAAAGTTACCTGCCACACATAGAAACACAAAGAACATTCCATATCATTAGTCAAAAACTAAAAAGCATAAAAATCTTGGTCATCTGTACTACAGTTCATGTCGTATAAAAGTTAAATGTAAAAAAATAGAGTCCATTCTGTCCTGCACACAAATAGACTAATTCACTTCATAAAGGAGAAGAAGGAAATTTAAAGGTTAAAATGCCTACTTAGCATTTTAGTGTCCAACAAATAATGACTTAGGACATTTTAAACTTGACATAGGAAAAATTTAAAACATAGTTACTATTGAATGAATGTTAATCAATGAAAAATTAACATGGCTAACGTTTTTTCTTCATTTGTGGACACTAAAATAGCTCAGGAAAGTGAAATATCTTAGACATATACAAATCATATGACCATTTAAATGTGCAAGTGTAAGAAGATTCAATGTGTTTACATCAAATGACATATTTTTATTGATTTATTGCAGATTCCGTGCATATGAGCCAAATTGTTGAGTGTATAAGAGCTATATTGTGTATTTTATTAAATTAATATATAGTTGTGTTGCAAAAATCTTTGGGCTTATATTGTAAATGGCAAGTGTTGCCTCGGTAGCTGTCGAACTCTATGAGTTTTGTTTTTCCTGCTTCCTTTTTCCCCATGGAGTGTGGGAAGCAGTGCCTCAGAGCAAAGTCTCTCGTCTAATGTATAGTCTACCAAGTGCTGCAGTACATAATCTGTTCAAAATGTGTTTGAGTGAGCGGATGGAGCTAACTGAAGGGTCAAAAAATACATTCATCAGCCATGGTTATGTGCAAGTCCTTGTAAAAGCTTTTATTAAAGTCATGCTACATCACAAGATTTACATTTGTACTAGAACCTGAAACTTGCTCATTGTTTCTTTCCCCCAATAACACATGCAGCTTCTGCCTATGTAGATACCACACCCTTCATTAATCTCCAAAAGTGTCATCTGTGGTTTGGGATGTGCGTTCCCATTATATTTCAAAAACATGAAAAATGCTTTAATGCATGTGTGGTACCAGCACTGTTTACTTGCATTGTGTAGTGTTTTTCAAGAAGTCTGAGTCTTAAGAAAATTGTTTTTTCCTGTTTTTCAATGCTCTTCTGCCTCTTTTTATTGGCGTCCTTCAAGAACAATACACCTTCTTTTCTTTCATTTTAGTGGCACCTTTTCTGTGACATTTAGCAGGTTTCAAACTTACTTCCACATGAGGCTGGGAAACCTCAAATTTCAGGAATTGGAAAAAAAAATTAGCACTTACAGAAGTAGCAGCAGATGGGGAAATGCCTTGATTGACATTTTCCTTCAGCATTTAAAAATTTTTGGCATTTTACAGCTTCATGACAAACAGTCTGCAGCCCATACCTAGAGGATGTGGCGCTGGCTTAACTAAAGGCTGTTTGTACACTGGAACAGGAACGTGCATCCTTTGCAAACTGGTGGAGAATTCTGTGCCTTCTTTTCTGGCCACTAAGCCAGTGTAGAAAAAGCATAAATGTCATAAGATCCTTATATTCAAAAGCAAAAGCAAAAACAGATACCAACATAGAACGGAATTTAGTTTTGTAATTTCAAACCTGAAAAAATTCTACTGAAAATATTTCTGCTGAATGCTGTCCCGATTTGAGACTGTCCCACACTGGCAACACTGCTTTGAGAGGGAAGAGCGGACAACTCCCATCAGCCTTATTCGCTTGAGAACTGTACTTGGTTCCTACTAACAGCTTTTTCAAAGCTCTATGCTGAGTTTTTATGATTCGTAAATGTGGAAATGAGAGAAAGAAGGGATCTTGTACATGTGAAACCTAATTGACTCTCTATATTTTGGACAATTTATGTATCTGAAATGTGTTCACTCTCTTATATGCTTTTTAAAATTTTTTTTGGCCAGGAGACTACAGGTTGATAGCTGAAATTTGATGGGAAACCAATTTCCCTTTAGTCTTACAAATATTGCCTCTCTCTTACCAGACAAATAGCCATTTAGTAAAATCTAAGGCAGTATGTAGATGAAATAAACTAAGAGAGTGGGGTTTACTTTTTAAAACATCCTTAGTGCTGAGTAAATAGTTCAATATATTATGTGTGTCTGAAGACTGGAAACACCGTACAATTTTAAGAACTGATTGTGCCAGTGGATGAGGGATGTACCTTTAGAACTCTCTGTTGCTGCTGTAAGCTATTTAACACATTATCTGCATTTAGTAGGGGCCGTTATTTATTCACAAGATGGTGGGAATTCGGTAGTAAGGACTCTTTAGCTTTTATTGTTGAGTTGAAGGAATTTTGCTTTTATTCATTTGGCTAATAACTGCCTTCATCACAGAATTCTGGTGCTTGGTTTCCCAGGAAGCCTTATGAGATGCCAAAATCACATCTTTAGGGAGTATCTTGCCCCAGAGAGTGATGCATGATCAAACAGTGTGGTTTCAGCATAATTTAGAATATAAAAAATTGTCTTAAATCACACCCTCCTAGACACACACACACTCAAAATTAAGAATTTCATAATACTTCGCCTTTAAGTATTTCAATAACTGAGTCCAAGCACAAGTAAAGACGTAATTTATGGACCTTTTAGTTAGAATCCAGAGTTTCAACAATTGTTTACTGATAAATTCTTTAATATTTTTAAACAATCTTCCCATCAAATATGAATGATGTAAACTAGTTTCATCAGTGAAAGCAGTAAGAATAAGTGTTAGTTATACTGATACCAAAGTAAACATTAAAGAGACATATCATGCAATTTCAAAGAATGGATTCATGTTATTTCTTAACCTGACATACATATTCCCATTGCAGGCTATGTGCAAAGATTGGCGTACTACTCCACAAATCAATTGTATTCCTGGTTGGAAAATTGACTTCTTTTGTTTTCCTAAATTAGCTGAAATCTTGTAAAACATGACTTTCCTTTAAAGGATCTAGACACTGCTCAATTTAAAAAAAATGACACCATAAACACAATCCATGTAGTCATAGAGCAGGAAGCTTTATTAGAACAAGGTGAAAGCTGTTTTCTTGCCACTGGAGTAGAAGTTGCTGAGGTCAACAAGTAGACTGAGGTCTGGCATAATATACACCCACTCATTATTGTCTAATGATATTCTTTTCACAACAGACAACATTTATCAGAAAATTAATTCAAATTCATTTTGAGAGTTTTGGCTATCAAGATGTGTTATTTTGAAAAATAATTGGATGAGACCTGATTAATGTCCAACTTTCCTGGCCCCAGTGTTTTGCAAGTTGGCTATTCCCATATATCAACCCCATCACTCCATGTGGTTCTTAGCTGCACCAAGCAATTGGTGAACAAGGACAACAATAAAAGCAGCATACATTGTATGGATTTATCTCAACGCTGTTGTTTAATGGCTGTGTTTAATGTGACCTATCTGGAAAATGAGGACTCCGAATAAAAAGCTATTACTAATAGTGGCGTTGCCTTCCCTTGCGTTCATTAACACAGAAGTCATGCACTACATGCTGCCACATACCACAGGAACCCGATCATTATTTCAGAAAAGAGATTGAATTCCCAACTTATTTTTGGTTGCAAGTTTTCTGCTTGCCTGTAAATAGGAGATTCAAAAACTAACAATAGTAATTATTCAAGAGGAATGGGATGACAATCTTTCTCCAAAGTATGTGCAAATTGGCTAGTCAAATAATTACCACGAGGTCACAGACTAGTAGTCCTGGTGAATTTTAATCTTAATCGAATTGAACATAAACTGGTACACAATCTCAAAGGATTTCAGAAAAGCCAATGTGTAAACTTTTTCATAATCTTACACTCCTGGTGAAAGCCTATATTCACAAATTGTTTTTTTAAAGTAAACATGTTTACTATGTCATTTTAAATGATGTGCCTCTCTACTTATTCAACAAGCACCTATTGCAATCCTACTTTCTAGTTTCCTTTATGTAGTATGCCCCGGGAGTAAATAGTAAACAAGGAAATGTGTCTGAGTCACAATCTGGGGGTGGGGTGGTGGTGGGATAAATGAAATTCTTCATAAATTGGATTTAGTATTTGCATTTATTTCTTAGGTACGTTCATACATGTCACATATTTTTCTGTAATCTGACTCTCAGGAAATGCATTCTCCCAGATTCCAAGCCAACATCTATTCTCTCTGTTGGGTTTTGTTTGTTTACTTCTCTTCTGAATCAAGCAAAACAGAAATCAAGAAGGGTTTCTTGCATGCCCTCCCAGATTGAAGAACACCTCGATGGGATGAACTTCGTTGAGTAGGCCGACTATGAGACTACGCTGTCTATTTGTTTGCTCACACTGTGGCTGATTTGTTGTTTTAATCCTCGAACAGCATTGAGGTGCCAGAAGTCACATATAAGGATCTTAAGTGACGATTTTATTTTCCCTTCAGAGAATTCTCAGCTTGTGCCTAGTTGATACTAACACAGGAATTTGCTTAATGTTGCTTTGGCACTACTATTTTTCTCTAATGGAAAAAAAATGTATTTTTAAGGAAAGCAAAGTCTATTAGCCTAGCCTGCTCGTCACTAGTTTTGAATGGAGGAGGTCAACAACGCTGTCCCTGTCCGTTAAGGAGAATCTGACCAATGTTGAAGTAGTAATGTGTTTCTAAATGAAGAACTTAGCCTGGCTATGTTGCAATTAGGAGGATGTCATGAGTGGAATATATATTCCAGGCATCCTTCCGAAGGATGAACTACTAAAAAGTCAAACAAATAACTTTTTAAAGTAGATATGCCCAAGACAGTCTTAGAGAATAGATCTTTATAGAAAGAAAAGAGAATGTAAAGGTCACTATTGAATCATTATAGCACACAGATAGAGGTCAGCAAATTAATGGACCATTTTAAATCCTTCACATACTTTTGAAGATAGCTGTACAGGGTTCAAGGAAATATGTTCAGTTGATTTTAGACATTTGAATAACTTACTCTATAGTCGTGATTAAATTCTCAACATTCTTACATGGTGGGGGTCCAGCTTTATTTAATTGTGCTTTTATCAGAGGCGGTCACTGTTTCCAGGCCAGTTCTATAAAGGAGAGGTCTTATTTTCTACCCACTAAGAATAATCACACAATGCAAAAGTCCTTCACAGGAGCAAATATTTATTTATAAAAAGCTTCTTCGTGGAGACAGGGAAGGCCTATGCAATACTTACCTTAACCTCCCCAAACCAAGAAACTGCAAGGGTTTTAAAAGGGTCTCAAACTGGGGAAATAGTTTCATATTTATCCCTAAGGATGGGCAGGGACTGCCAGTAAATGGCTCAGTCAGGCAGAGTCCTTGTGACAGGATATGTGTGCAATAGTTTGTGCTGCAAAGGTGTCTTCATGGAGTGAGCTGGGTTTATTCTGGGATGTTCCATGTATGCACTTGGGGGACATCATACTGCCAGCCAGGATTCTTTGGCCCAAACTGGCCCTTCCTGAAAAACAGCTTTCAAACGAGAGTTTTATGTCAGTTGTGTAGCACCCTGGAGATGGGTGGTGCCACACATAAGGATGTGGATTTAGCTGGCGGAAACATCTGGTCAATTCAGACAAAGATCTGAGTACGAACCCCAAACTTTTCTCCATTACCTGAAGACTCCCTCCCTTTTGGCTTTCAAAATTTTTTATGAAAATGTTTTGATTTTTTTTGAGGCATACTCTCTCTTTAAAAAACCTCACTGCCGCTAAATTGATTCCAATTTGGTGATCCTACAGCACGTGGGTAGAACTTCCCTGGTGGGTTTCCAAGACTGTAACTCTTCAGAAGTCCAGGGCCCCATCTCTTCCCCACAGAGTGGCTCATAACTTTGAACACCTGACTTCGGGATCAGCAGCCCACCTCCGACCTGAGACAGCCCAAGGACTCCTGTTTCCTTGTCTAACTTTCTTACAAATAATCCACTTTAGCAGGATTATTTTATATCGGCAGTGTTAGATTATTTTATATAGAAATTGTTTTCTCTATATTTATTGTTCTCTATATATTACAGAGAGGAGAAAATTTTTGTTTATTCTCTTTTCTATACACATTAAATTAGTTACGTATTTCCAATAAAATGTTTTATTATGACTTATATTTTTAAAATTTCACATTCCTGACATTCCAAATCTTAGTTGAAACTATTTAATAATATCTTTCAAAAATTGGGATGGGAGGACCCACATTTGGAACACTCCTTTTGTTTGCCTTATACATAGATTATGAACTTGGCCTTCCATGTTGCTTACATTACATTTCTGCTTGCTTCCCTAGGAATTTACAGCATCAAGTCTGGCCAACTGACAGAATAATTTATAAAGCTAGATACTTAGGATTTCTGTCTGTGGTGAGTTTTCAAATTAACAGAAAACTTTACTAAATTCCCAAGCAATAACAGAGGTAAGGATTCTGAAGCACAGAGAGATAACAGTTTACCTAATATAGACAAGTTGGTAAGTCTAAAAATCAAAAGTGAACTGAAAGTTCAGATTCTGTGAGTGCATTCAAATTTTGTGAAGTCAGCAATCTGGTCATATTTAATATCTTGCCTTTCTAGTATCCTAAATTACTTGAGTAAAAATTTATGCATTTTATAACATATTTTCTCCTTTAATTGATAGTCGCATCTTTTACTTTAGATGGTTTGTGTGGGTGTGATTTCCTGCTCGTTAATTCTCTGAGAAGCACAGAAAGAACTCTGTGGTCTCCAAGTACACACAGAAAAGTAGTAATAAATATTGCATCTCTGTAAAGTTAGCCTGCATTTCCCACCGTCATCGATTGCAAAGTTTCACTACATTGATGGTATGGTCTCAAGAAAATATCAAAGGGTTAAGATTGTTCTATAAACCCTTCATTCTCACCCAAAGCTACCATGTAGACTTTTCTCAGTCCTTCTACTTTATTTATTTTGCTTATTCTACACTAATAGTAATAAAAACTGTTTTTATGGAAAATCCTAAACAAACTCTGGTAATATTGAAGATGCATTTAAAATAATGCACTAATACACATGGATTAATATGTATGCACAAAATCCTAAACCCATTACCATCAAATTGATCCTGATTCATAGCAACCAGGAGAATCAATTTCAAAGTCAGTAGTAAAAACCAACACAAAGAAGAGGAGAAGAGATTTGCACACCAGCTTGATGGTTAAGAAATGTGTAACACGTTTTAAAATTATATTTATGACTTCTTTCCCATGAGATAAAACATATCATCTATCTCTCCAGTGATTAGCTGAAAAGGGAGAAATTACAAATATTAGCAGCCTTTTTTCAGGGCGATTAATCAAAACTGACGTTCATCTGAACTTGCTTGACTTTAACTTATTAAGGTATTGTTTAATATATATATATTTTTTTCTACTTACAGGGAAAACACTGCCCTCAGATCAGTTACAATTCATAATGACTTTATCGGACAGAGTAGAATTGCTCCCTGGAGTTGTTGAGACTTTAGTTTTGATGGGAGCAGCCAGACTCATCTTCCTCCCTTGGAGCCTTTGGTATGGTTGAGGCCCTTAGCAGTTATCAGTGAACTTTCTGGACCCCAAGTCTCCTCCAGACAGAGAGAACACACAGCTGTTGTTTCACACGTACGCTCAAGAGGTCTAGAAATTAATGTTCCTGCTTCCTTATCACCAGTATGTTCTTTTAGGTTTTAGAAATGTAAATTCAAACAGATAAAATGTACAATTTCCATATCATTGATCTGTTAAATATGTCAATACCACCTTTTTCATAATACTAAATCATATTTTTAATACGTCCCTTTTTGAAAAGTATTTTGAAAATATTTTGAAAAATATCACTGCAGTTTTAAAGAAAGGTATTTAATACTTTATCTTTTCCCTTTTAATATCTGTTATCTCTGTGTCTCTTTTACATAGTGCTCATTTCGTATTTATTGACTGCTGACTGAAAGGTCGGCTGCTCCACCCCCCAGCTTCTCTCTCAGAGCGGGGAGAGACGGCCGTCAGATTTGCCAGCTTGGAAATCCGACGAGACTCGCTCAGAGTCATCATCAACTCAGTGGCAGTGGCTTTGGTAGTTTTAAAAATAATGTTTCATCTATTTCTCTCCTGTGCCTACTCTTATTTTCATCTTTTTCCACCTCATACATTTTCTCAATCAATAGATATGTTTTTTTTCCTTTTTCTGTTCCAATAACCCTTATATTCCATGTGCTTTAGAGACTTGATGGAGGTAGTAATGGCTTATCCTATAATTGTGTCACATAGAAAAATCTCCAAATTGTCTTTCTTAACCTATAGAAAAAATTGACAATATTTTTTTTAGATATAACCTACCTGGAGTACTACAGCTGACAAAATGTATAATAAAATCAACACCATACCAAACTGCTATCAAGTGGATTCTGACCCAGAGTGACCCCTTTGGACGAAGTAGAACAGCCAAATAGATTTCCAAGGCAGTGTATACATATATACATTCTGTCCATTTGAGTTTATTCAGAAACAACTCTCCAAGCATTTGAGTGACATTGGGCCTCCTTTGAGAAGCAAAGGACCTGAGAAGAATTTTTCCAAAATAAAGAGGCAACTAGTGTACCCATCTGTCATCGGGTCCTCTGAAGCACCCAGTATTTTTCACATAGCATAGGAGGACAAAATTACATTTGTAGTGGAATGTGTTGTCATTTAAGGTTGTAAATCTTCAAGGAAAGAGACTGTTTTCTGCAGAGCAACTGGTGGGTATGAATTACCAGCTTCCTGTTATCAGGTTAACACTTTAAACACTCTACCACCATGGCTTCTAAAACGTAAGAAGAGGTAGAGGAAGTAATAGATTGGAATAAACAATCAATCAGTGAAGGACTGCCTAGTGGCTTCAATAAGTGAATGAAATAATAATGTTATTTTTATTGCATATAATAAATAAAGTTATTTCATTGCATATTAATATACATTATTTAATATACATTCCCTATATAGTAAGAAAGGAGCCCTAATTTCACTGGGATAATCATTGGACTACTAATTGCAAGATCAGCAGTTGAGACCCACCAGCGTCTCTGAGGGAGAAACGCGAAGCTTTTGTCTTTAAAGATTTTCAGTTGCAGAAGTACACTGTAGA
The DNA here is from genome assembly GCF_000313985.2 of Echinops telfairi. Taxonomy (NCBI): domain Eukaryota; kingdom Metazoa; phylum Chordata; class Mammalia; order Afrosoricida; family Tenrecidae; genus Echinops; species Echinops telfairi. Next base: position 28,300,631 of record NW_022103908.1, on the reverse strand, counting down.
ATCCCATAAGTTACAATCAACTCAATGGTTGTGGGTGGGTGTATTTTAAGAAAAACGAATTTTAAGTGCCATCATGGGAAGTGTGGGCTTTCATTGAAGATAAGGAAAAAGGCTAATCTCTGAGCATGCGCATGCTTCATTTCTTTCATTTTGGACAACCATCAGATTTCTACACCCTCTCTAATCCCGAAGAGGAAAGGAAATGACTACGGAAGTCCATGTGGCCTCTCTGGTGCCTTTTCTTCATGTGGGTGACATTCCAGTTCTGTTCAGCAAGAATACATCGAGAATCACGGGTGGTTCTGGAGATTCTTGGAACACCCTGATCTGAGGAGGCTTCAAAAGATTTGTGATAAAGAGAATGAAAAGATAATTTCCCCCCACAAATTATTGGAAGCCTCCTCCTATTAACAAATGCAATATCTATTTCTATAAAATTTAAAATACAGTGATAACTGAAGATATTAACACACATATTGTATGTGGTTGGTATTATGAGAAAGCAGAACTTGCCATGGGAAATTTACGTGGGAAAGGAAATCGGTGTTTCTGGAAGAAGGCAGAATTTGCATTGTAGCTTCAAGGTGGGATGAGATTTTGGCAGCAGAGGTGCCAGAAACAGGTGATGGTTTCCGGAACAAAAGCAAGTTCAACACATTTAAATAGGATATTCTTTTATTGGAAAGGGAGAAAGTAGGGTGAGGTCAAGTTCAGGACTACACCAAATACTGGGTTTTGAAGAGGTCACAATTTTCTCTTCCACGGACAGATAGACCTGAATTAGGCTCAGTAGCTTGGAGTGAGAATTCTGATGAAGTCTTGCCAAGCCGAATGTGAAATTAGGGGGGGGAAAAACAAAACACTAGGACAGCTTGCTTCTGCCTGGTGATCCATTCTTTAGAAGATGCTGCTTAATAGCACCTTGTTCTTGGGTTCGGTCCAACTCTCCAGAGGCAATGCCAACTTTGCTGAATCTTGCCATTCTCAGCTTCAAGCCTTCAGCAGAGCATTTGTGTCCATGTTTCCAACTTCCCAGAAATAATTCTTCCTTTGAAAAATGTAATCATGTTTGGAGCTTTTGGGAGGAAACGAGAGACCAAAGAGAAAGACGAAGACCAAGGTCGTGGATGACTTTCATCCCTGGATATTGACTTCTTTTTAAATTTCTAGATTCTGAAAACATCTCCTGGAATCTGCAGTGTGATTTCTGTTAGGCAGAATAATTATATTCATAAGAATAGTGACTGTCTGTTTCCACTGTCTCAGGCTGATATAAATGTCCTCTCTTTGGGTGTCCATAATTTTAATATTTCCATAATTCTCTGCATATGAGAACACAGGAATTGTATATATACAATTTAGGAACTAAAATAGGGAATTGGTAACCCTGTGTTGTGAAAATGATTAAGCCCTGGCTACTCGTCAAAATGCTGGCTGTTCAAATTCTCTCAAAGATGCCTCAGAAGAGAGGCATCTCTTTTAAAGGTCATGGTTATATAAACCCAATGGTGCATCGTCCTACTCTGCAACACACGCAGTCACCATGAGTTGCCACGGCATTTGGCTTTGTTTTATTGTTGTTTAAAATAAAAAAAGAATGGCTTTAAATCAGTGGTTCTCAGATGAGGTTAATTTGATTCATATCTGAGTAATTTGCAATGGTATCTAACAGGCAAGACCAAAGGTGCTTCTAAGCTTTCTACAATGCACCCGACAGTAACAGTGTCTCGTAACAATGAGTGCTCTGTTAGAAACAATGTTAATATTATTGTGGGAGAGAAACCCCCAGTTAGAATAAATCTATAAATTAGAGGATGTAGTTAAGGAAAGAGGACAAACAATATTAGTGTTTGGATAATAGACATTGAATTTTAGGTTTGACATAGTCTTGTTTTCCCAAGAGTTTATACAGTAGTCTTGGAATCTGTTCTCATTATTTTTTTAATTTAGCATAAAGAATATATCCCCAATTTATTGTGAATCAATTTTTGGTCTGACAATTTGTTGGTACTAGTTGATGTCACGTTGACTCCCATTCATTGGCCAGTCTTATACCATATTCAAGAATTGTTGTCATGTTTAAATCCTTGTTGGGAAAACTGTGTCCATCTATCTCACTGAGAGTTTTTCCTCATTTTCTCTGACCCTCCGCAGTAGCAAAAATGACCTCTTGTTCTGGAGATTGATCTTTCCGAGAATAGATCTGAAGTGAGCAAGACCACGGTTAAACACCCTCATGTCTGAAGAACATCCTGCTTCTCTATCTTCTAACATGTCGTGAAGGAGGCCCCTTTGCTTAGTGCGTTAGGTGCTGGGCTGCTGACTTCAAGGGCACCTGTTTGAAACCACTCCCTGCTCTTCAGGAGAAAGAAGAAGCTTTCTACCCCAGCGAGGAGCTACCATTTTGAAAACCTATAGAGGCAATTCTACTTTGTCTGATAGGCCCACTCTGAGGCAGAATCAACTCAATGGCAGCCAGTTGTTTTTCAAGAACTGCAAGGCCAGAGTCATCCTGCAGCTGGAGTATCTTGTCAGGCTCTAATCAGTACCAGCAACACATATTGGGAGAATCTCCACAGAACAAAAGGGAAAGATTTTGCTTGAAATGACTGTTTTATCTATTCTTCCTTATGCAATATAAAGCTGATAGCCCAGGAAGGGTGGATGAAAGAGTACTCCCCAGGTCTAAGAAAGGGACAGAGCACTCCTCGGGGGCTCTTTCAAGAGTCTAGTTCTCTGTTGCCAGAGGGGCCCCTTGACATAACTAGCTTATCCCTGACGTTGCCTTGCATTTAATAGAGGTGTGTGTCCATATACTCTCTTTCTCTACCATCACCGTGGTGCTTGTGAGGAACAGGTATTAGAAAGGTGAGAATAAAAGGGAGTTGGCAGGTGAAGGAAACACACACCCAAGCGGAGTTCGCGGACCACCCAGCCGTCTAATGAATGTTACAGACCGTACGTCTTTATTCATCTCTTAAACATTTTCCACCAGGAGATCACTGGAAAAAATATATAGTTCAAAGTATTTTGTGGATGCCCCAAAATTGTCAGATTGACTTTCTAAATGAGCTGAGTGGAAGGTGAGGACACATCCTTGCTTAAAAGCTATTTCTCTTGACACACATTCTGCGTTATCCATTTGTCATGCAGGGTGGGTGGTTCCAATGCACATTTTATGAATTTGAACTTGAAATGACTCTGGTTAAAAATAATAATGGTAATGTGTTAAAAAAAAAAGTGACAGAAACTCCAGTGGCAAAGTTGAAAGTCTGCATGTTGACAGGCTAATTAATAGACATCAGAATTACCATACCCAAACCACATTTCATTTTCATTTGGTGTACCTGGCTAAATATACAGTGTGTCGCTAATAAATTTGTTGCAAATGAAAGTCAATATCACGGCTGACCAGGAACGTTTGGAAGAGCACCCGAGCCAGAAAAGCGGGCTGAAAGAGGCAAAGCCCAGCTCGCGTGGAGACACCAGCCTGTCCGAGTCCAGAGTGACTTCTCCAGCACCGACACAACCTGTTGGTTTTCATGTCCACTGGAATCTTCCTCTGATGATAATAATAAAAATAAGCCAGTGTAATTGCTGACATACTACTACTCTTCATGCTAATTTAATTCCTAATGGTCTATTTGCATCGTGGAATTTGCATTTTGTTTCACAGAAAATGTTATGACTCCACCTGCCTTACGTTAGAGCGAACACCAGAACAAAGAGAGTAAATAAAAATGGTAGAAGAAGAAAAGGGAAGTAAACAAACATCTCACCTACCAATTCCCACTTGGCAGCACTGATATACACACTGATGTACATATGGTGGCCACAGTGGGGCTTGAATAAGGTCCATGCTTTCTCCCCTCCCATGGGAGGGCACTGGCTTCTCATTCCCCTCCCTTGTCGCTGACGTTTTACTGCTGTAGTTCAGTCAGAGTTGTTCCCACTGGTGCTGAGTTCTCGGTGAGGGTGTATTCATGTTGAGAAATGTTAAAGTGAAGTGAGACGCTACAGCCAGACACTGAATGTCTTTCTGAATATTAATTGTCCTCCTGCTTATGTGCCTTCTATTAGCCTCAAACAGACTGGGGTCCAAGTTGTAGATCACAGCCTAATATAGCAGGGGATTGCTTTCTGACTTTGTCATCAAGAGTCACTTGGGGACTTTTGGCCCCTTTTTATTGAGGTAATTACGTCATTATATATATATTTATATATATATTTCCTTTTTAAAGGTTGAAATGCTAGGGTGACAGCTGCCATTTGAAAGGTGACTCATTACAGTCATCGAGAGAGTCCCCTAACAGATGGATAGGGCTTTGTTTCTCAGGGAACACTGACAGGTTACGATGCTCAACAGCTTTTCATCATTTCAACAAACTTCTACACATCTGTCAATTACTCTACTTGGTAAAGTTAATAAAATACCACCGTTAGAATGATAACGTGCTAGATTTTTTAAAAATTACTCCATAATATTTTTGTGTAATAAAAAGACTATGTAGGTCAAAATATATTTAAGATTTTATTTTTTTAAATCTACATATAAAAACTCCTTGACTTTGGGATAAGACGTTTCACATTTATGGTGTTTATTGCTCAAAAGTAATTCTTACAGACATTTCATAAATGAAAGTATTTGGCATATAGTCAGGAAAATATAAAAATTTTAAAACCCTATAGAATTAAGCAAATATATTTTTCTGTCTGCACAATTCATTAATTTCATTAATGCACAATAAAGGTTTCCAAATGAATTAGGGGGTATTTTCAGTGAGAAAGTTACGGAGAACAAGTAGAGAATGCAAGTTAGAACCATGGACCCTGCAGCTTAGCTCCCTATACTAGAAACCTCATTCCAATCCACCACTCTCTAGCTGTGCGACTTCATTTCAGATGTGAGAAAATAATGGCCAGTGGGACACATTATGCTTTGCAACTTGCAAGGTAAATGTTCATTTACACTCATTCATTTTCTTGCTTTTTGAAAATCATTTTACTGGGGCTCATACAACTCATCACAATCTATACATCCATCCATTGTATCAAGCACATTTGTACATTTGTTGCCATCATCATTCTCAAAACATTTTCTTTCTACTAGAGCCCTTGGTATCAGCTCCTCATTTTTCCCCATATCCCCACCTATCTCTCCCTCACAAACCCTTGATAATCTATAAATTATTATTATTTTGTCA
>NW_022103908.1:28281780-28289352 GCF_000313985.2 Echinops telfairi | reverse complement strand
TCACCTAGCTTGGTGTGGTGCAGGCATACATGCCCTAGGCTAACGGGAGTGGTCTGCAGGTCAGAAGTGGAGTGTGAGACAACAGGAAAGAGACAAAGAGGAGAGAAAAAATTAAGAAGTAAAACCGCTTAGACTGTGCAGGTATATAAAGAGAGGGAAACAAAAGCAACAATGTAGCTGAATCCTGGTCCTTGCCCGTGGAGCTACAAGGGTTTAGGCCCTGCCCTGAAGTGGCGGAGGCGGCTGAGCAGAGAAAAAGGCCCTGCGCAGTCCTCCAAGACTGTTGGGGTACGGAGATGAGAGATGGAAACAAAAGCAACAACAAAGCTGAACCCTGATCCCTGCCCACGGAGCTGTGAGGGTTTAGTCCCTGACCAGAGGTGTCAGTGGCAAGCTGTGGCTGTGCCGAGAAAAAGCCCCTGAGCAGACCTCCAAGAACGTGGGGGGACAGAGAGCAGAGATGGAAACAAAAGCAACAGTGCAGCTGAACCCCGAACCCTGCCCATGGAGCTGCAATAGTCCAGTCCCTGCCCTGAGGCAGGAGGGGGTCCAGTGCTGGCTGTGTTGATACCAAGCCACCCTTCTGCATTCAAAATGGTCCCAGTTCCGGCAGAGACAGTGGCGGGGCCAAGGTCAAACCCCAGCTGGCCTCCACTGAGCTAAGCCAAAAGCCCCCATCCCCTCAAAACCCCGTGGGTCTGTGCCTACTTATCTTTATGACGCTCCTCGTGCATTCCAGCAGCATTGAATTTCCCTCTAAACAACTCCCCTAGGCTGAATTCTGTGGAGTCCCTCTGGTATGTATCATTCTGTTGCCATCTTCCCGGAAGTCCCGTGAATAGATTTAAGAGCTATGTAGGAGGCAGATCTGATAGGCATTTGTCATTTAATGGGAGGTGTTAGTAATGGAGACTGAGGGATCTGGATGGTCTGACTTTTCTCCATCCTAATTCTTTCCTCTGCAATTGTTTTCAAGCTACAACAGCAGAGTTGAGTAGTTGTAGAAACTGAAACTATTTGCTAACCTGGATCTTTTTTTATGATCCCTGGTGATTCAGTGATTACACGTTGGCCTACTAATTGCAAGATCAGCAGTTCAAAATCTCATAAAGAATTACAGTCTGGAAAACTCACAGGGATTATTGTACCCTGTCCTATAGGATCACTTTGAGTTGGTATCAACTTCATGGTGGTGAGGTTTTCAGTTTTGGGATCTTTCATTTACAGAAGAAATTTCCAGACCAGTGCCTCATGTAACAGCTATGTGCTTCAATTTCTTAATCAGTGAAATTTGAATAATAATAATAATGCATAAGGCATGCATGAAAAGCTTAAAACCACTAAGACTATTATGCACAGTAAGCTTTCAATGAATTTTACTCACTAATGTAATGGTTTTGTCTCTAGCCTAAATACCTCCACGTATTACCACAAAGTACTACTTTAAAATTCAGAATTTTTTTTGGTAAAAAAACTAAAACAAAACAAGAAAATAAGAGTAAAAGTGTTCAAGAATTTACTCAATTTACTATAGTTTCCTGGCCAGTAAAGGCCGTTATAATCCATTCACAGTGGTAGTTAATAAGTCACTTCAGTACTTACTTACCATCATTTCACCAAAACCCTTGAGGCCTTTACCTTGCTTGCCAGTGTCTTGTAGGAAGTGTGTAGTTCATGGTCAAATGCTTCTCAGTAAAGTTAAACAAGTGGCAGCTGGCACCATACCGCTCTCTTATAATGAAAACATGAGGTGGCTGCCATTACACAGTCCTGCACTAATGAGAACAGTGGGAGACTAGCATTACAATGGTCTAATGAAAACAGGAAATGGCTGGCATTAAATTGGTATCATAAAAACAGGAGGTGGCTAGCATTACACTGGTAGAATGAAAAATTAGGAGATGTCAGGCCCTCCCTATGTCATCTCCATTATATATGACCATAATGCCCAACATTTAGACCAGATTCATCCAAAGAAGTTAAGCCAATGTTGAATAAAAATCAGATAATTCCCTACTGTGCTTCCAAAGTTCCTCATGCTTCTACTTGTGTTTCTCATTGACTACTGTGAGTATGTTATAAAATAAGTTTATGATTTATAATAAGAGAACCCACTTTATTATCCCAAAGAGCAACGTTATTTCTGACTCAGTCAAAGATTGGCTGGAATGAAATCCAACAAATGAATAAGGGTTTCTAAATTTGCCCTTGTTTTACCATTTCCTTTCTCTTTTAAATATTCAATGGGGCTGAAATTGTCAGAGTCTCATAAAACACAATGAAAAGGCATACACACAAATAAGTGTGGTGAGGGGAAAAAAAGCAAAATCAATCATTCAACTAATGGACCTGTTTCTCAGAACAAAAGGTCAACATTTCTTATAGTTTGGTTGATTTTATTTTCTTTAATTATTACCATAGATAGAAATTGTGTGTAGAGCTCTTGGACAATAGATTTCCCAGAATCTTGAATTGTATTGTGCTTCTCAGAGCCAGCAGTACTGGAATCACCCTGGGCTTCTTGATCTGGGCTGAAAACTGAGCAGGTTGGCACAGATCAAGGTCAGAATGTTATGGCAATATATCAACCCATGGCACTGCTCCAGGGCTCGAACTCCCAGTTAAAAAAAATCCATATGTAGCTTTAAAAACCTTTGTAAATAGATATGTATTTACAAGTGACTTCAAAAGAAGAACAAGGCCCAAACCCTTCTATAAGAAGTGTGTTTCTGGAGACTCACCCATTGCTGAAAGTCTTCGCTTCCTGTTGCAGAAAACCTTCTGGAAGGGCGCATGAGTGAATATAAATAAAATAAGGCACAGATATGGACAATCTAACAAAATGTTTTTAATCTAGTTTTGTACATCAATATTTTCTTTCCCCCATCTTTAATTTTATCCATCTTTTCTAAGACTTTTGAATTAACAAACAGAAGCAACATCATGGCTTCATTTCTATCATGCACTAAGCAGGGAGAGAGAAAAAATTTCTTACAATTAACATTATTTTTACATGAAGGTAATGTGAGTCCTTTAGTTTTTGACATGCCTTAGCAAGAAATCCCCTACAATGATTTTTTTTTTAATTTAGAATTAGCTACCACAGAACAACATAATTAACATTTCCTATTCACTTTCTTTCAAGGAAGTGTGTGCTGTATAGTGTAGAAGTCATTTGTCACATGCTTAAAGCTAGAATTGAATCAATGATGCTCTCACTGCAAATGTATGTGTTGCATAAAATCTGTTGCTGGGCTTGCATGGGACTCACAGACATGGCTTAATCGAGACACAACGTGATGTGTGCCAGGAATTCAAAATTAGCATCTGGCCCAGAGCCACTAAACCTGGCATCCCAAGGACTGATTCTACCCTCTGCCAAGTTCTTCAGGGACTAGACTCACTGAATTCTGAATTGCAGCTTCTCATGTCCACCTCAACAGAATTTCCCTGAATTGTGGATGCAGAGAAAGTTACAATCGAGTAATTACCAAATGTGAGCTATAGAATTCTCCAAAGTAGAACATTCTAGAGAACAGAACATTCTAGATGAAATTCCACACATATCAGGGAGAATTTCCAAGTGATCTGTTGTAATGTGGACAGCTTACCAGTCAGTTCAACCTCCGTGTTCCTCACACAGAGAGCCCACTGTAAGACCTGCAGGCTGCCGCATGCCAAAGAGCTACTGCAGAGCTCATGAATTCTGTGTAGCATAAATTTACTTGAGCAGTCTTACCACATTGTAAGAAATATTTTTCATTAGCCAATTTTGTAGAAGAAATGGCATGTTGCCTTATTTTCAAACGAAACCATTTTTTCATGGTTGGCATCTTTATTACATTATTAAATACTTCAGTCAATACCAGCTGGAGTAATTGAGCCTTGTTATGTAACTCAGATAATTGTTAAAACTATGGATTTCTTCTTCCAAAGTTTAAATTAACAGCCAAAAAAGAATTTTGTTTTAATGGAATTTTAGAAAAATAGATATCACCAAGGCAACTACTTCTGATTTAAGATAATGAATGGACCTTTCTTCATTTTACGCTTAAAGTCATTTATAATCACGTTTCATTGGAAATACAACATTAAGCATTAGTTCTATGTAAATTTCAGCTTTTTGCTACATGTCCCTGGATCTGAGCACCTGGGAACTGGGAATTCCAGGGGGTCACAAATAAGCACCATGGCGAAACGTGACAGAAAGGACGTCCGATGATGTGCCTAGAATTGAAGGGTAGAGGGAAATGTGGTGAGGAAGGAGGACATTTATTAGAAGGAAAATAATTCACCTTTATTTAGAAATGTTTTCTAAAGCAAAGAAATTTGGACCAAAGGAGGGGGGTAGTTCAATAAGTTTTCTGGGAGGTCAATAAAATTATTTTAAAATCAAGAGAAAACATGCTAAATGAGGGAAAATTCATTCGGAAAAAATGCAAGAGTTGTTTTCCTTTTCTTTCAATGCTCAAACAGTTTTAAACACATGAAATCATGCTACAGTACTAAATTATATTTCCAATGGCAAAGTCAGCATTATTTAAAAGGAAAATTCAGTACCTAGCTTGTAAAAGCCAATTCAGTTCCTGATTTTCCCTCAATCCTAACAGCTCACGTCCTACCCTACTCATTTGTACTCCTAAAAGAAAAGTAAAATATTATTACACTTTTATCCAGGAAGAACAACACTCTCAATTGAAAAGAGGTATTTGCAGTGCATCTGGAATTTGAGGATTTTCACGAGAAATACTGGTAATATAGTTCATGTTGGGACAATTTATAAATGACTCATATAAATAAAAATAAAGAAAATTTCTTTAGTTAACCTCCCCCAACAATATGTAATCTAAACAAGCACTCTAAAATGACTTTATATTTCAAGTATAAAAATTAACCTTATGAAGATATAAAGCATAACTCAGATTTAGGGTATGTATGTATATATATATAAATTTATATATTATATATAATATATGAATATATAAAATCATACTAAAGATTATATATTATAATATTTAAATATTATGTAACACATTTAAATTTCTATTATATAATATTTAAATGTATATGCTGTATGTAGTATATATGAATATTATATAAATCATACTACATATTATGTATTATAATATTAAAATATATATAATATTTAAATTTTTATCCTTATAATTTATTTGAAGATCAAATTATCATTAAAGTCAATAGATGTCCCAAGCTGTATGTACCAAAAAGACTAGCCTCAGGATTAAAAGTAAAATGGAGAAAATAAATACTCCCTAAAATATACATTCTCCTTAACTTTTAAATTATGTAGTATTCTTATCTCTGCTATGGGAAAAACAGCATTGATGCATTATAACGATTTATAAGAGGAAGGGGTTTCAAAGTAAAGTCAGAACTTGTCATCTTTCCTGAGAAAAACATAAAACAGTACCTGGGTTTTACTGCACATTTAAATATCTACCAACAGTCTGCGTGAAATTCTTTCCTTGCATAAATGTCATGTACTGCAAAGTCCATGAAAGTATGGATTCCTTTGTTGTCATTCTGTATCCATTTTCAGTTTTCTTGGCTAAATTTTACTCAGAAAACTATGTATGGCTACCCAACTTTAATTACTAATGTCAGAGAACTCATGCAATAATGACTGATTTTCACAAGCAGTTCACGATTCAGTATTATGCCATTTGGAATAAATCCACATTTGTGAAATTGATTGAGAGTCTATATACCATGTCCCCTAGAGAGTAGATTATGATTAGAACCCCAGCAAAACATTGTTATCAAAATAGGGAAAATGTTATAGCACCCCCTTTCCCCCCTTAAATGATCAAATGGATTATGTGAAGTGGAAAATAATTATTGGACCATCTAACTCCCAACAAAAAAATGTTCACTCCCGGCAAAAAAATGTTATGTGGATAATTTATGATAGGGATCATAATAGTATCAGTGCTAGGGAAACTAATCAATTAGTATAAAGACAGTTTAGGACTTAAGATCCGGTGGGAATAAGGTCATCTAATTAGTCTTGTGCCTTAGATATGTATTTTCTGATTCTCCCAAACATTTCCATTTAAGGAACTGAAACTAGAAATACATATATGGTAAACTATTGTAAAGGATAGGTACGAGTTGGCGTATTGACAGAATGGAATGGATTAATGGGTGACCAGAAACCGGAATTCTAGAAAATCAAAGCATCATATGCAAAGCCTGAGTGCTGCAAGGGTGATGTCTTGTTTAGAAAGTTACAACTCTCAGAAGCTTTCTGCTAGAATGACTGCTGTCCCAAAAGCATGAGTGAACACTTCGAATTTTGAGTTCTGGGCAAGTCCCTCACGGAGCATTTTCCAAGTGGTAAGACTTCCATATTCTTGAAGAGAAAATTAATCAAAATTCCTTCAAGTATATGAAGTTATTTGCATCCTCTGGCAGTTAATATGAATAGATAGAAAGCATAACAAGTGTAGATTTAAAAGTGAATACAGATTGTGTACATTGTTTTTAACTAGAAGAACAAAAGAATTCACAGTCATTATACAGACAGGATTACAAACCCAATAAATCTCAAATTAAACATAATTAATTTAAGATGATGAATGATTGTGTTTTGCTGAAGCTAGACTGCAAATTGAAACATGAACGTGAACGTGGCACAAGGCTCTGTTCAGGGACTGACTGCAGGTGGTTTCAAGTTTGGTGTTGCTAAATTACTAGTGTATCTTACAATGCTGCAAATCTCATATCACTGATTTCTTTTTGACCTTTTCTAAAGCATCCATTAGTACATATACCCTACTGTATTTTAGATAAATGCATCATTTACACATTAATTCTGTCTTTATTATTTTCAGCTGAAATATACTGTTGTTTAGATCCAAATTATAATAGCTACCCATTTTCATTATGTTCAAAATGTAAACCCACATGCTCCAAGTTCTGGTAGAAAACATCATGATTCTAAAATAAATGTCTGCTGATCCCGCAGAATTCACATACTCCAATATGAGAAAAAACTCTTATGGGAGTAATTATTACCCTCAGAGTCATTTTGTTATTTGGAGGCTTTTGTGTCCAAACTCTTTTTGTTTACTTTATTCTGTTTCTCATAATATTTTTGATATAATCAGAAATAGGCATTAGATTTTGAGATCCAATAGAATGTGTCATAGAAATATAATGAAAGACATGATTCACCTAGGGCAACTGAAAATATAAGTGGAAGCCATGTGCTTATCCACAGTTCAGTTAAAAACACTGTAGAGAGCCATGCAGGGAATTCCAAGAAGCCCTGATGATGGAGCAGATTAAGCATTGGACCGAAAACCAGGAGCTTGGCAGTTCACACAACAGCCAATGAGAGAGATGAGGTTGTTTGCTCCCACAAAGATTTCCAGTCTCAACACAGGGAATCCAGGGTGGATGATCCTTTAGGACCAGTGGTGTGAGTGGTGATCCTGGGAAGGTAGAGGGAGAGCGGGTTGGAAAGAGGGAACTGATTACAAGTATCTATATGTGACCTCCTCCCTGGGGGATGGACAACAGAAAAGTGGGTGAAGGGAGACGTCGGAC
>NW_022103908.1:28279020-28281680 GCF_000313985.2 Echinops telfairi | reverse complement strand
TATGTGACCTCCTCCCTGGGGGATGGACAACAGAAAAGTGGGTGAAGGGAGACGTCGGACTGGGCAAGATATGCAAAATAACAATTTATAAATTATCAAGGGCTCATGAGGAAGCGGGGAGCGGGGAGGGAGGGGGGAAAATGAGGACCTAATGCCAGGGGTTTAAGTGGAGAGCAAATTTTTTGAGAATGATGAGGGCAATGATTATACAAATTTGCTTTACACAATGGATGTGTATATGGATTGTGATGAGTTGTATGAGCCCCTAATAAAATGATTTAAAAATATATATTTCCAGTCTCCAAAACACTAAAGCGAAGTTCTCCTCTGTCCTTCCGGGTTGCTATGAGTCCCAGACTACTAACCGGCGGTGAATTCCCCAGTTAGGGAACGCCCAGTGACATGAGAACAAATTTTTGTTGGAGAAAAACCATACTTTTTTTTTTAAAGAAAGACTAATGAAAGAAGGCCCTGCTTAAAGAAACCTTTAAATGTCTCCTTCTTGGCAACATTCCTAATAAGAAGGCACGAGTAGCAACGAAGTGCCTCATTCTCACCTTGATGAGCCCTTAAAATGTGATTTACTGTTGCTCTCAATTGCTATCTATGCCACGAGGGTTGCCTATTTTTGGTGTGTAACCACCTCACCGTCAAATGGTGATGAATGAATATAATGATCTGTTTTAACAGAAACCTAGTGTAAAAACAAAATAAGATATTTAGACTAATCTGTATGACTCCCACTTCCAGTTTTAATAACCGCCACAACGATGTGCTGACACTAGAGTGAAAGACGGATTGCCCCCCAAGGAAATAAGTGATTTCTTCCAAAAGGAAGTGATAATTTGGCATGTTTTTCAAATGTGTTATTTGTATTAATTATCTAGAGTCTAGAAGGTCTTGCTTCGTATTGTTAAGAACCTCAGTAACTAGCAATAGATTAAAATTCCCTGAAGGATGGTAAATACACTTTGATTATTTTTGAAATAAAATCTTGTCATATCTTCTATAGGTAGATAGATAAAGTTAGAGATACTGTGACCTCACTGGCAAAGTTGAACGATCCCATGGGATCTTCTAGGCTGCAATCTTTACAGGAGTAGATTATCAGGCTTTACGCTTGCACAGCATGTTTGGGGACTCGAACTACCAGCTTTTTGGTGAGTAGCTGAGCACTTGATCATTGAGCCAACCGGGATTCAATATGTATCATATCCCTGCCAGTGCTTTTCCGGTGAATATTGCTGTGTTTCCTTGTTTTGCTTTTGGCCAGCAAGTAGACATTGAACAGTATAAATATGCATGCACATGCATATATTATATATATGTATGTATGTATGTATATATACATACATACAGGCATGCATACTTTATAAGGTCTACAGGGTGGCAAAAGCAAAAAAGAAAACACAGCAATAACCAACTGAAAAACATTGGCAAGAAAGATGATGCATATGGATGTGGGTGGCAGTGTTTGAACAACAGAGCTGGTCGTCCCTCAGGGAACATTTCAAGAAAAAAAATATTTATGCCAAACCAATGCATTGTGCTCCACCCAGTGAGGGTTCTGACCAAGTATCTGTGTGTGATCCAAATTAGTGTCTCTGCCACTGTTGGCCTGATTCCCTTAGATCTTCTTTGTGATATAGAATTCTGGACATTTAAAATTGTTCTTTTTTATGGAATGATTTTAAAAGTTTTGAGTTTATTTAGCTATATATAATAAACTGTATAGGACCCCTGGTGACATAGTGGTTACAATTTGGGCTTTGATCTGCAAGGTCAGGAGTTCAAAGCCACCAGCCTGCTCCTTATGAAAAAGACAGGGCTTTTTCTACTATATCGAGCCGGGAAACCTGCAGGGGCAGTTCTACTCTGTTCTACAGGGTTACTCTGAGGTGGCATTGCTCCATGGTAGTCAGTGCGTGCAGGAAGCATAAATATATACATATAGTAATGGTCCCATCACATGGGCTGGAAACAACAATGCAGAACAAAATATATTTTAGATTCATTATCTGATAAGTCTCTGTAATGCTTCATTTGTTTTCATTTGTTCTCATATAAAGTTTTCTTAGTTGTCTAACTCAAATATAAGAGATTACATTACAGAGCATTCATTAAGAATGCAAGCTTTAAAATCAAAGGGACGAACAAAGGGCTCCAGAAAGTGGAAAATTTCCATTATATTTTCCTTCCTTTTTCACAAAGAATTCGAGGTCTCTTTGTATTTGAAAATCTACCTCAAACCCTTTCACACTGAATGGATTTGAATACTATATTACATTATTAGTGATAGTTTCTTTGCATTCATATATGATAGCTATGCCTTCTTCAATGAATTATTGTGACAATTAAATGTGATAATGTTTATGATACAATGTATTAGAAACACATGGTTCATTAATTCTTAATGCAGGTGCTGACTATTAAAAATTGCTTTATTTTTCCAGTCTCTTAAAATATCACATATGTACCTCCTCCCTGAGGGACAGAAAACAGAAAAGTGGGAAAAGGGAGATGTCGGACAGGGAAAGATATGACAAAATAATAATTTACAAATTATCAAGGGTGTGTGGAGTGGAGACCTAAGCCCATTTGTAGGCCACTGGACATCCCCTTACAGAAGGGTCTGGGGGAGGAGACGAGTCAGTCAGGGT
>NW_022103908.1:28271344-28278730 GCF_000313985.2 Echinops telfairi | reverse complement strand
GTGGGTGAAGGGAGATGTCGAACATGGCAAGATATGACAAAACAATAATTTATAAGTTATCGAGGGCTCATGAGGGAGTGGGGAGCGGGGAGGGAGGGGAAAAAATGAGGAGCTGATGCCAGGGGCTTAGGTGGAGAGCAAATGTTTTAAGGATGAGGGCAATGAAGGTACAAATATGCTTTACACAATTGATGTATGTATGGATTGTGATAAGAGTAGTATGAGCCCCTAATAAAATGATTAAAAAAAAGAAAAAAATATATCACATATGTATGGAACTTTAAAGAAATGTATTAGATCTTATAAATCTGTAAAATAAAAGAATAACTAATAAGAGAATGATAGAGATGTAACAAGTGAATATAGATGTAGGAAAGAAGATTAGAGCAATGAATGTACAAATGTGCTTTACACAATTGATGTGTGTATGGATTGTGATAAGAGTTGTATGAGCTCCTAATAAAATGATTAGGAAAAAAAAAGAAAGGAAATAAGATTATAGAAAGGCCTGATGATTTATTTTTGAAATACTCAGCTATAGAAACCCCATGGGGAACAGTTCTACTCTGATACTTTTGGGATTTCCTTGAATCAGGTCTGACTCCATGGAAACTCAGAAAAAAAGAGAGAGAGAGAGAAAGGAATGTGAAAAAGAGATGCATACTTTGTTTAAGGTATTCTAAAATAGTTTAATTCATTTACGTTTATATCCTTCAAGTTAGATATTACTCTCATTAATACCACTTTTTGAATGGAGGAATCCATGGAGACTTAAGGTCACACGGATTTCTAACAGAGGCGGCTTTGAAATACACACTTTTTCATGAGTATGTTACCTTTTTTGGGTGTCTTCCACCCAGTGGACTGGGAAAACATTTCTAAGCCTTCAAATGCCATTCAAATGAGACCTTCATGAGATTTAAATCAGTAGGAAGCTGGCAGGCAATTGCAGGAAAAGAAACATGATAAGCAAAGGCTCATCTGGCTGTTATTTCACCAAATTTGGCTATTGGCAAGTACACCTCTGTGCCTGGAGCATGGAGCACATGCAAGGATGAAGTAGAGTATTATATCAAAATATGCTAGACTTGGATGACCTTCTTATGAGTTTGTACTTGATACCAATAGTTCACAACAATGTCTTTGAAACAGAATTTCATGAAGAGAGTGTGTGACAGTGCAATTGATCAAGTGAATTATTAAGGCAATTTTATTGGTAAAGGCTTGAAGGTAATCAAGCGGCCATCAAGCTCAGAAGCAACAAAGCCCACATGGAAGAAGCACACCAGCCTATCCAACCACGAGGTGTCGAAGGGATCAGGTGTAAGGCATCATCAGAACAAAAAATCTTACCATAGTGAATGATGGGGGGAGTGCGGAGTGGAGATCCAAAGCCCATTAGTAGGCCACTGGAGATCCCCTTGCAGAGGGGTCTAGGGGAGGAGATGAGCCAGTCACGGTGCGATGTAACAATGATGAGAAATACAACCTTCCTCTAGTTCCTAAAGGTTTCCTCCCCGCTCCCACTACCATGATTCGAATTCTATCATGCAAGACTGGCTAGACCAGAGGAGGTACACTGGTACAGATAGGAACTGAAAATACAGGGAATCCAGGACGGATGAGCTCTATAGGACCAGCGGTGTGAGTGGCAAAACAGGGAGGGTAAAGGGAGAATGGGTAGGGAAGAGGGAACCGATTACATGGAAGTGTGTGTGACCTCCTCCCTGGGGGACAGACAACCAAAAAGTGGATGAAGGGAGACGTAGGACAGGGCAAGAAATGACAAAATACCCATTTATAAACTATCAAGGGCTCATGCGGGAGGGGGGAGCGGGGAGGGAGGGGAAAAATGAGGACCTAATGTCGGGGGTTTAAATGGAGAGAAAATGTTTTGAGAAACGATGTACAAATGCGCATTACACAATTGATGTGTGTATGGATTGTGATAAGAGTTGTATGAGCCCCTAATAAAATGTTTAAAAAAAAAAAAAGAAATTATGACAAACTTAACAATTCTTTGTAGCTACCAAAGTACTTGAAGCAAATATGGAAGTGCACTGAGGAAACAAATGAAGCAAACAAAAGAAAAATTGCACTCAGGCCCACCCCTACAATTAAATCTGCACCCCCAGATCTGTCTTCTTTTTTGTCACCATGGGTGAACGTTTTAGGCTGGCATCTAAGCCAATCCCTCTATTTCTATGCCAGATATCATCTTCTTAGAGTTTCCACTCCACCAAGTTTTCTCTTTCTTTAATGAATCACTCATGCATGATTCTTTATTGAATATTTAAATTACACTCATTTTATTTCTTCCACCAAACACAACAGAAGACGACACACATACACACCATGCCAGTGATGAAGATATTGCAGAATTCCACTGTGACTGGAATGTAAAAGTTGTAAACAAAGAGGAAGAAACAAGGATTGGCAAATGAAGCTTTGCTAATAGAAACAAAGCTGAATATTGTATGATAGAATTTTGTAAGACCAATGACTTCTTCATTGTAAATGATTTTTCCAACAACATGAATGGTGCTTATACATGTGAAACCCCATCAGACAGAATACATTAAAATGGCATTGACTATACCTCTGGGAAGAGGTAGTGGAGAAGCTCAATATCATCTGCCAAAACAAGGTCAGGGACTGACTGTGGAATCAATTATCGATTGCCCATATGTATGAAGTACAAGTTGAAGATTCAAAAATTAAAACAAATGGATGAGATCCAAAATATGATCTGAATGGATAAAACGCTGATGAATACATCCAATCTGGATATAGAAGCCATCTCAAGAATAAATTTGATGCTTGTAATATTAATAACTGAATTGTGAGATGACATCTAGGATCTCAAGTGTAAATGAAGAAAGGAAAAAGGTCAATAAAAGGACAGAAAAGAAAGAAATGACTAAATTGCATGTCAGAAGTGACCCTAAAGCTTCTCTTGATCCTATAGTAGCTAACGCCAATGGTAGAAATGATGACATAACAGAGAGGCAAAGAACATTTCAAAAACAGCTTGAGAAGACACAATAAAGTGCTATCATAAAATGTATAAAGACCTGGGGTTAAAAAAAACCAAAAACAAGTGAAAAAGGAAGAATGTCCTTAACCTACCTCAAACTGAAAGTACAGAGGGGGAAAAAAAATCAAGCCTTGAGTTGAAATATTGAAGGATTCTATGAGAAAATTATTGAGTGATGCAGAAAAATAAGATGGGAGGAATACACAGAGTCACTATACCAAAAAGATTTGCTTGGCATTAACCCATTTAACGAGGTAGCATATGCTCAAGAATCAATGGTACTAAAGGAAGAAGCCCAGGATGCAATGAAAGCATTCATAGCAGACGGATTTCCAGGAGTTTCTGGAATATCGCTCAATGTGTCCCAATAAATTTAAACAGCCTTGAAAGCACTCACTAGTCTATGCCAAGAAAGTTGGAAGACAGCTACTTGACCAAAAGATTGGAAGAAAACCATATCTGTGCTCATTCCAAAGAAAGGTGATTCAACAGAATACCAAAATTATCATAATGTTGTATCCAAGTACAGTTTTGCCGAAGATAGCCCTGTTCACCACCAAAGGGCAATGTCTAGACTGTGTATGCTTTGCAGCTGTGAGAAGGGACTCCTGTTAGGTCGATTTCTTGTGTATGAGGTGCTGTCTGCTGTGTGCTGTATTTTTATATATTGACTAACCGTATGGAGGGTCATCAGTAAAGCCTTTGACAGAGGATGTCTTCTTAAAAAAAAAGTGTTTTATCAGTCCATTGAGAGTTAACTGACAAAGAGTCAAAGTAGATTCAGAAGAGTACATGGGATGAAGAAAACTAGTGCTGATATTGTTGAAAACAGAAAACACAAGACAGATATTTCTTTGTGTTTTATTAACTATGACAAGGCATTTGCAGATCATATATTGTGAGGAATAGGAATGGAGTAGTGGGCTACATGTTGGACTGCTAACTGCAAGGTCAAGATTTCAAAACCACCAGCCAACTTGGAGGTAGAAAGACAAGGCTGTCTACACCTGTGAAGAGGTACGGTGCTGGAAATCTACAGCGGAAGTTTTTCCATGTCTTACAGGGATGCTATGAATCAGCATTGACTCAATGGCAGTGAGTTTTATGGAGTACAGAGGCACCAAGAAAGAGGAAGACCCTTGGCAGGATGGATTGAGATAGCACCCACAACAATAAGCACAAATATAACAAAAATTATAAGGAGGTCATAGGACAGGTTGATGTTTCATTATGCTCATATAGGGTCACTATAGTTGGAATCAACTTTACGGCATCTAACAACAACAAATGTGGAACCTGTACATAGGCCAAGAGGCAGTTCTTGACTAGAACATGGTTTGAAACCAGGGATATTGTGCTTCAGGGTTTATTTTTTCAGCATACTTGTTCATTTTGCATGTTGAGCAAATAATCTGAGAGGCTGAATTATATGCAGAAGAAGACCAGGACTGAAGGAAGCCTCGTTGTGGATGTGACGCAAACTTGCTTGCTGAAAGTGAGGTGGAATTGAGATGCTTGCTGGTAAAGATCAAATAATGCAGCTTCAGTATAATTTACAACTCAATGAAAAGAAAACTAAAATCCTCACAAATGGATAAGTACACATAGTGATAACAGGCTAAAGGACTGAAGGCATCAAAATTACATTTTTCTTAGTTATAATCAATGACCGCAGAATCAGTAGTCAAGAATTAAACAATGTGCTACCTGGGGCAAATCTACGGTACAAGACTCGTTTAAATCAAAGCAGCAAAGAGTCACTTTGGGAACTAAGATGTACCTGATTGAAGCCATGGTGTTTTCAATTGCTTCATATACCTGTGATGACTGGACTACAAATGAGGAGAACTGGAGGAAAACTGATATGCATTCTGGTGTTGGCAAAGAACATTGAAGGTACAATTTATTGCCGAAAGAAAGAACCGATCTGTTACGGAGGATACACCGCCAGAGTGCTCCTTGGATGCAAAGATTGTGGAGAGTTCATCTCTAGTTCAATGGGCACATTATCAGATGGGTCTTGTCCCCGTCACAAGATATCACGCTTGGTAAAGTCAACTGAAAACCAAAGCCAAACCCAGAGGATGCTATAAGTGCTTCAAGGCTGTCAATCTCCACAGGAGCAGAAAGACTCATCTTTCTCCCAAAGAGCGGCTGGTGAGTTTGGACCACAGTGAAAAAGAGGTCGACTATCAAAGAGACGGATCGACACAGTGACTTCAGGCATCAATGGACTAAAAAAATAACAATTGTGAGTATGGTGCAGGACAGGGTAGTTCTTTTTATTGGTTTGATATAGGACTGCTATGAGTTGGAGGCAAAGGCTGGCACCTAAAAACAGCTACTTCCTCATAGAAACTGGCTATCTTTGGAACTTTCATACAAAGACAAAGAGAATTATAATTTGTGTTTGGCAATGAATTATAAAGAAACCATGAGTTGAGTGAAAAATAACTTGGTAAATAAAATCAGTTTATTGTTTAATAAAAGTCTTCATTATTCACTTATCTCCCCAAAAAATCTTTTGCAGGAATGTGGAGAAATATAAAGGATATGAATTTAAACCATGAAAGTGATGGTTTGAAAATGAGCAGTAGATGCTAACAATTTACAGGGTTTGGAGGATAACAGGTACTCAAATATTTTTTGAATAAGCTTTCATAGCACTTAAACTTTATAAAATTGTTTTACTCACATTTGTTAGAATTGGAAGAACAAACATAAAGATGTGTGTGCTTAAAGCCTAGTAATCTTGCAATCTCAATTGTCTGTCCTCACAAACCCTTTATCTGTCTACATATCTCTGCCCACAGGCTTCTGTTTCTCCAGTGTTATGATACAATATAAAATAGCAAGTGATAAGCAAAGATACACTGTGTATAGGCACTGTTTTAAGTGCTTTATCTGTATTTAGCTCTTCCTTCTGTACAAAGATCCTGTAGTCGTACATTATTGTTGCCTTGATTATGCAGATGGAAAAACTGAATCTCCATTTCTTAAACCTTGCAACCTTCAACCTTTTGAATTCCTTAAACCTTACTACCAAACCCATTGCCTTAGAGCCAATTTTGACTGGAGTGACCCTGTTGGACAGAGTAGCACTGCCCTATAGACTTAGCAAGACAAAATCTGTCGGGAAGCTGGCAGCTCCATGTCTCTCCCACGGAACTGCTGGTGAGTTGAAGTCATGGATCGTTCAGTTAGCAGCTGAGCGCTTAAACATTGAAGGTCCACCAGGTTTATATAATGACTTGCCCAAGAATATACATACTATAAGTGTTGCTGTTGTTTTTCGTTGCTACTGAGTCAGCTCCAGCTCATGGTGAGTGTATGCATTTATTACACTATGCATTGTCCAATCCCAAGTAATTTTCATAATGAGTAAATAGTAAGTTATGGAGTCAAAATTCCCCTCTACCCAGTGCTCCTGCAGAGTAGTCAGAAACACGGCATGACTGCACCTCTCGGGAAAAAGAGAGGCAACATAAGATTACTTTCATGCTAACCATTCAACCTGTGGATGTGTCTGACTTTGAAGAACTTCAGACCTCCAAAGGAAATACCAGTGTAACTGGCAGAGTCAGGTGCCACCTTGGCAAATGTAACCAAAGGAGTAACTCAGGATCGCACAGTTGGAGGGTGCCTTCTATACTATTTCATCCTTACAGGATTTGATACGACAGATGAAATGGAGATTTGAAGTTCTGTAACTAAGATTTCATGCTGTCTTAATTTCAATGAAAGGTGGAAGGAAAGCACGGTCTGAAGCACTGTAGACCCTCCACTCTTTCACTGAGATGAATATAGCAGGTTAAGAATCACCAAAGGCCAATTAATATTTTTCAGTTTATATTCCTTTCAGTTAATATTAATTTTAATTAATATTTTTCTATATTACACTATCAAAAATCTCTAAAGCAAACACATTCCCTTCGATTCTATTCTGACTTGGAGTGACTATACAGGTCTGAGTAAAACTTCCCCACTGGGAAGTTTTTTTAAATCTTTAAATCTTTATAAGAATAGACAGAATAAAGTGGCTGGTGGATTCAAACTACTAATCTTGTGTTTAGCAGCTCAATAAGTAGCCCACTACATCACCAGTACCCCTTCTTTGATACAATGACCTCAAAATAATACACATTTGAGTTATCTTAAAATAACTGGCTAACCACATAGTGAACCATCATTGGCGGCTTATTAAATATTAAAAAGTAAAAGTTGGTGTGTTAGTCTGGGTAGACTAGAGAAACAAATCCATGGACACACAAATGTGTATAAGAAAGAGCTTTATATACAAGAACAATTGAACATTGAGAAAACATCCCAGCTCAGTCCAGATCAAGATC
>NW_022103908.1:28233920-28268613 GCF_000313985.2 Echinops telfairi | reverse complement strand
CAACATAGTAACCGAATAATAAGAGAAATGCTATTCCAGATAATCTCATCTTCAATATGATTAATACATTTGTCAGAAGACACAGAGATATTCTCTCCATCTACCCCTTACACATATTTACATATGTAAATATACTGAGATAATTAAGGTTTATTGTGCCAACCTGGCCGATAAACACATGTGGGGTTAATTGAAGGAAGGAGGGATAAATGGCTCAGTGAGCCTCACCTTTCTGGTTCTCGGGTCTCTTGCTGTCTAGTTCTTTGCCTCAGCTGGCAAGGCTCACTTCCTGCAAGACATCCCTAAGGAGAAGCCACATGGACTTACCCTGATGCCGCCCTGGGTGCTGGAGCAGCCGCGTGGAGACCCCTGCCAACTGGATTCAAAGACTTTCTACCCACTGGCCTGTGATCCTTCTGCATTCAGCATCATTGTGTGCGTTTTGTGAGCTTGAGGAGGACTTTGCAGATCGGTGTCGGACATATGGGCTAAGTCAGACTTAGGGGTTTGGATTGGACTGGGTTTGGATGTTTTCTGAATGTACACTTACCCTATATATAAAAATCTCTCTGATATATATGTTTCTGTGGTTTGTTTCCCTAGTCTACCCAGACTAACACATATACTGTGCCATATAACAATATTATCATGTATAACTATCGAGGAAGCTGCATAGTCTAATTTGAATATGACTTGAATCAGAGGGATTTAATGTTTAGAAATCCTCTGTATTAAAATGAAGCTAATAATACTAATTTTAGAGTAGGAATACAAAGCTTAAAACAGAGAGTTATCAATTAGTGAAATAAAACACCTAATTATGTGTCCATTCTTTTCATTTACTGGATGGTGATGGTGGTGGTGGTTGACAGGTGCCACGGAGCTTCAATTCCCAACAGCACAAAGCACTGACTTGCCCCGCGCCATCTCCACCTGTGGTCCCGTGCTTCAGCCCATTGTTGCATCCACTGTCAGTCGGAGCCTTCCTCTTTTTAGCTGTCCTTTTATTTTATTAGACATAATGCCTTTCTCCAGGGACTGGTCTCTCTTGATTGGTACAAACTACTCAGCCAGTAACCGAAAGGTTGATAGACCAAATCTGTACAGAAGTGGCTCAAAAGACAAACTTGGCTATCTCCTTCCCTAAAAACCAGTGGTACTCTATTCACATAGAGTCACCATAAGTCAGAATTACTCAACAGCCATAGTGGCATAAGCAACAATTACATTTACCATTCCTCATGTTCCTGTTGTCAGATCAATCTAGTGGCTTTCAACAAGGAACCCGCCCCCCCACCCTCGAACAGAAAACTTTTTGGCAATACTGTCCTTGATTAACACTCTTGCTGAGGGTGTGTCTTGGTATCTAGTGTTACTGGCCGGAGATGCTGCTCAATAGCACAATGAATAGGATAGCTTATTCTACATAAGAAATAATTGTTTGTGCTTGCTTCAGTGGAACATCTACTAAGAAATAATTGTTTAGCTCAAAACATCAAAAATGCAGAGACTGGGGAACATTGACTAATCCTAATCTTATGAGAATGCATATTAATATTTTTGTGCTAATAATCCAATATTTATTGACTATCTACCATGTGTCAGGCTCAATATTGAGTATAGAATGATGAATAGAAAAGAAGACTTGTCCTGTTCTTGGCGATTATAGTTATGCCTCTCTGAAATCCTTTTTCAGCCCCTAATGTGTAATATTTCTTACATACCCAGTCTATACAGGTTTGTGTCCATTCTTTCAACACTTCTAGCAAACTGTTTGTGACTTCTCCAGTCTCTACAAATCTCTTGCCCCAATTCTCATAGTACAATTGTTCTATTGTACACAATTTTAAACAACATAAATTTGCTGCCATCACATCTATTCCAACTCATCGTCACCGTATACAGGGTTACGAGGACTAAACCTTTACGGTAATTCACGTCCTCATCTTTCTCCCTTGGAGTATCTGGAGAGTTTGAACCACCAACCGGTTAGCAGCCCAATCCCGAAACCAGACTACCACGATGCTCCTTATCACCTGCTTTAGAAGGTGAACGTACCCCTCATGCATTGGTCAGCCACTGACTGTCCTTCCCAACACTTGGATGTGTAAAAATGTAACTCCATTGTTTTTATTTCTTTTCACCTTACTGAACTAAGATTTTATAATGAGCCAATGTATTTATCATGAAAAGCATTACTCTAAAGCAAATGTTGTTGATTGACATTGTCCCCAATTAATTCAATGTAAAATTGGTCAATCGTGATTTTCCACCTCCTCAGGTTGGGTAGTAAGTTATCTAAGTTTTAGGATTTTTTTTTAGCAACTTTGGGAAAGATGTCTGTTTACCTTATAGTTTTCTCTCCTCATCTGAGAGGACATCTATGTTTCTAATTCATATCACACTGATGTACAAATTTAAAAGGGCTCCTTGCTTCCCATCAAGGAGCAGATAGATTCCATCAACTTACTTTTTACCTTCCTCTACTTTACTTCCATGTACCATGGCTGTTTCTTCTTCATGTGCTCTGGGCACATGATCCCTTCTCAAGGAAATTTACCAGTGGCCATGTACCTCATTTTGTTTTCCCCATTATTTCTCTTCCTATTTGACACGATTTTTTCATGATTTGTGTGTGTGTGTGTGTGTGTGTGTGTGTGTAGGATGGAAATGGTAGCACGTTATTTCCAAGTCTTTTCTTTCATTTAGAGTGCCATTTTTAACTGTGAAAATCAAAATATAGGCTCTTAGCACTGAGATGCTTACAACGCCACTGGATCCACAAGACTTCCCACACAGTGGCCTGTGACTTTCCTGCATTCGGCATCATTGCATGTGTTTTGTGAATCTGGCGAGAACTTTATAGATTGGTATTAAACATATGGGTGAAACCGGATTTATGGACTTGATCTGGACTGGGCTGAGATCTTTTCTCAATATCCACCTGCTCTTGTATATAAAGCTCTTTCTTAAACACATATGAGTGTCTCTGTATTTGTTTCTCTACTCTACCAGGACTAACACATTATGGTACCCTGGGAGTGGGGTACTAGAGAAGTAAATCATAAAGATGGACAGTGGATATTTGTTTGACCTTTCCCTCATGGTAATTTTTCTTCTTTGGCTAACCGAAAGTCAGATGTGTACATGCAGTTTACTGGGTTCTTTTCTGGAAAGAATAGGGAAGTTAAAATTTTGATTATTTTGTTTGGTTGTTGTCTTTGGCTAGTCCTGTTTGAGATGGTGAAAATGAATGTTGTTAATGTATATTTTGAGCTCAGGGGTAGAAATCGGCCCTCGAATTTCTCAGAAAGCATGCTGCTTAGGGAAATGGCTGGCAGAAGGTCAAACTGACTGACAGAAACCTGTCTCTGGCTTTATCCTCAGAGACCTAATCCCATATTTTGTATCAATAGAATAGATAAGGATTTAGACAAGCTAAATAGGATTGAACTTGTCTGTTTTAAGAATTGAGTTTAGTACCTGATTTTTCTTTTTAATACTAATTTCTTCTGCTTTTTATTGTTGATATAAGGATTTATCAAAGTGATTATTAGAAGTATGAAAATAGAGAGCTTATTAGCCCCTTTGCCTTGAGCAAGTAAAATTTTATTTTTAAACATGTTTCGACATGCCTGCTAAGATGTCACTGAAAAGATAAGCCTGGACTGCTGATAGATTGATGGGGAAAAAAGAAATTTTTTGGATATTTGAATTTTGAACAAGTGTTTTTTGTCAGAAGCTGGAAAAAAATCTGGAAGTATGAAGAAAACTCCTCTCTGGGACTCAGTGTTAAAGGGAGCCTGTGAACAAGGTGAAATGCTTGCTAGGTGACCACCTGGATCCACTTGAGTGGAAGTGGGAGAAATGAGCAATAAAGAGAAGGGTTGAGACACGTGAGGATCTGGTTCACAGCGACTAGAGAAGATGAGAGTGGGTTGACTGCCCTGAAGTTCATAATCTAGCCCAGGGGGGCTAGAGTTGTTGAGAATTTGTGATGGGGTGAGGTAGTTAGTTTATTGTGCCAGCCTGGCAGATAAACACATGTGGGATTAATTGAAGGGCGGAGAGATTAATGGCTCAGCGAGCCTCGCCTTTCTTGTCTCTTGCTCTTTGATCATCAGACCAGTGTGCGGCTGCCTTGCTTGTTCTGTGCCTCAATTTGCAAGCTATACTACCTGTGGGACACCTAACCTGTGGACTGTGTTGCTGTAATTTGAGATTCCTTTAAGACCTGCTTTGCCACACAATTGGAATTTACATCTCTTGACTGTTGGTGACCTGACTGACTGTTGGTGACCTGGCTGACAGTTGGTGACCTGCCTTGCTGTTTGCTGCCTGTGCTGGGATAGCCCAATCACTCTACTGAGGACTACTTGGTGGCCCTCAAGACTTGAAGGACTGCCAGTGTCTCACAACTGTCTAACACATTTGAATTGTACTGAGCCATTTGTACTGCTTTATAATTTAACTGTTTATTTCTTGTGTTATCTATCTATCTATCTGCATATATATATATACATACATATATATATAATTATAATTATTAGCAATCTGGTTTTGTCTCTCTAGAGAACCCTGTCTAATACATGGGGTCATGGTCTAAAGGGAAGCATCCAATGGGCACCATGGTGAGACTAAGTGAGGCAGCCCACATTGAGTTCACCAGAACCTGACCAGATGTAGAGAAGATATTTGATTCTGTGCATATTGCTGGTGCATATTGCTGATGCATATTGCTGCCGACTTTATGGATGGCCTGTCCTGACTTGACTTTGCTTATGGGTGCAGACATCACAATGTTCCAACTGGGATGAAAATTCTTCACAACAAAGGATATGATTGTCTCCTCGGAGCACTGGGTTGATGTAAGCGGGCAGTGTAGAAATTGGATACCCAAAGGTAGATTAAGGCATGAAGTTGTTGGCTTACAAACTTTCAAAGGTGAGGGAATATATTCTTAAGAATATGTTTATAGGATTAAGGTGTAGGTGTTACTTAACTGTAATTGTTAGGCATAGGATATTTTTGTTTTGTTCAATTATAGAGTTTTATATTTAAATGAGGGTCACACATATTGAATTGTATGCATTTTAGTTTTATCCTGTTAGGTACCAATATGATTTTATTAGTTTGTTTGAAAATTGTATATGGCTAAAGAGTTGTATGAATGTGTCAAATTGACAAGGGGTGGTCTGTGGTAGTTATATAATCTGTTGTCAATTTGAGGCTTAAGAGTGAAGGGATGGTGTTTAGCCTGTAAATTGGATTGCAGTTTGATGACTTTATTTGGCACCGCTAAGGAGGTAAAATAGCTCATTGGAGGCTCTCTACTGACAAAGCTCACTTTCTATGACACATCCCTGAGGAGAAGCCACATGGACCTACACTGATGCAACCAGAACCCTGAGAGTTGGAGAAGCCATGTGCAGACCCCTGTCAGTGCTAAGATGCTTACAATGCCACTGGATCCAAAAGACTTCCCACCCACTGGACTGTGATTTTCCTGTATTCGGCATCATTGCACGTGTTTTGTGAGTCTGGAGAGAACTTTATAGATTGGTATCGGACATATGGGCTAATATTGGATTTATGTATTTGATCTGGACTGGGCTGGATATTCAATTGCTCTTGTATATAAAGCTCTCTCTTATACACATATGAGTGTCTCTGAATTTATTTCTCAAGTCTACCCAGACTAACACACAGGCCAATACAACTTCCACCTATACATGCCAATGCCATTTTTAAACCACTTTTTCATGTTAATTTCACATTTTTCATTTTACACTAATTTTTAAACCTAAAACATATAATTGTACACTTTCTAGATCTGCTTGGACAGTCTGCCTCTAAAGCAATGGAGACTTGAGTAATCAGATCAGAAGCCAAGGGGAAAAAAACATAACTTCAATTGCTCTAAAATAGCCTCTTGCTGCACATAGAATAGTATGGAACACCCGATCATGATTACCTCCCACCCTCCTACCTGACTATTCAGAGGAAATCCCTCTTTGCCCAATTATTTCTGTATTTCACCATTGGAGTTTTCAGTATGCCTTGAATTTTCAGTTTGTTCCTCTTGTCCTCTATATACCTCATATATTTTCTTCCTTAAAAACTGGTCTTAATGCACATTCCTTTATGCAAGAAATCACAAGTAAGTTATTCCATATCTAATATAACCAACTAAAACTTTTCCATCTAAAGGGAAAGGCTTATTTCAGTGCTTTTCCCCCTCAAATTTAAATTTCTAAAATCAGAGCTGTTTATCTAATGGCACAGGAGCAGTTAGCACACTTTGGAATACAATAATCAATTGCATTTATGGTGTTATACATAATATATACAAGCATTTATATTTCAATGCAGTCTGTTTTGTGAAACAAGAAAACACTAGAATTAATTTAATACTTAAATGTAATACAGCTTGGGCAATATTGCAATTCCTGGGAAATATGCAGGATAAACATAAGTCTGAATATGGAAGAAGATGCACGGAAACAACAGTTTTCTTCTCTAAATAAGTACTTTGTGGGCACTCCCTATTCCATTTCCTCACTATACCCGTATGATGGTGTCTTACATATTTTAGTAGTAATTCGAATCTGCTTGTCTCTTTGTACAAGCAATTTCATTTTCCTTTGCTTCCTGGGATAGCACCAATTCCTCATTTATGTACTTTCAAACAAAAGCAATTCAACCTCCCCCAATACTTCACCTGATGCTACACATAGCGGTCAGGACCAAAAGAAGCATCTTCCTGTTAATGTTATCATTTGCACAGCTATTAGTATTCCAGCACCTCTGTTGAGTTTGAGATTGGGGGAAAAGTAACATCCTATTTAACTCAATCAAGAAACAATCAGTGTCAAAATCTTTATTTTGTCCACACATAACTTTTTAGTTATAGCCACTCTCTATATGGGGTTGTACTGTGAGGTACAGAGACGAATCCTTCAATATAAAGCAAGAAACTCTTAAAGCCTTTGAGAGGAATCTACAACCCTTAAATATAGGGAAGGAAAGATTATGTTCATTTCTCCAGGAAAACTTTGGCCCTGCTCACTCCCCAAGTTAAATATTTCTGTGAGTGTTCACAAGATCCGATTGCCTGGTTTACTGCTAGATTAGGTCAATGCTGCCATTGCAATCTGGTGTCACTTCACCAGCAAGGCAATTTCACACAATTAATTTCCTTCTTTAAAGGAAGCAATAAGGGCAGGCAATTGGAAGCCTCACAATTTATAACTAGCATCCTTATTAACTTGTGCACACATCTACAAGCAGAAAGATGTCCTTTGTGTAGACTTAAGTGCACACACACACACACACACACACAATTTTCCAGATCCATTGTGAACCTTCTGTCAACAAAATCAGTGTGTGCAAAGCAGAAAGCTCAGACTTACTCCAAGATCTAAGTCTTCTGAAAGTACTTCCGAACACTTTGGGGATTTAAGAGTGACCTTATAATACACGAAGGTGGAAAAACAAGTAGAATACCGGAAAGTCATACCATGTGAAGACAGAATCTCATATCTAATTTAGAAGGCTTGGCAAGCTTTGTATACATTGATTTCACAATTATTTTGTCGTATTTTTTTTAGTTAAAAGGCCAAATGCAGTTCTGTAAAGTCTAACATAAGCTCTCTTTTTCTCTTATGTGGACATACTTTGCTTTTTGGACATCCTTTTACTGTCAATACTTACATCTGTTGTTTAAAAAGCTATTTGTGGTGCAATTGCTTTTTAAATGCAAACCCATATGTGTGATCTCTAGAGGAACTAGTAAGTTTCACCAAATTGGCATTCCTAAATTACTTGCCATCTGTAGCTAGTGAGGAGAGGCTAAACCTGCTCAACTGTGATTTTGCACCAATGTTTCCATCATTTTGATTGGCTCCAGGGAAATCATCCAGTTTTGGCATGAACTTTTCTAACCCCAACAGGTTATTATGATTAGTTTGCATTTCATTGGCTCAATGATGATTATACTTTTGGCACATGTTAGGATGCATTTGTCTTTTTGGATTAGTTAATTTACCACAGTATACCATTCGTATAGATGAAGGAGCTTCAATGAAGTTTGTGGACAAATGGAATTAAAAGAGGATGCAATGTTTCCACAAACTTTTTGAAGTCTCATCGTGTGTGTGTTTGTATGTGTATATCTTAGATTTCAAACTAGTAATGTGATGGTCAAAGCAATTGCATTGCCTACGTAGAGTCATTTACACTGTTGAAAGATGATCACACACCAGATTGCACGTTCTACCGGTGAATTGCCTCAGTCAACATTACCACATCCTAGAACAGAGGGCAGACCTCTACTACTTGTTTTCTCCAACGCTCCACAGCCAAGAAAAAGGATGGATATTTACTTTTGTCAAATTTACAAACTCAGCTTTCCACACTTAATATCTTTTCTAAACAAACTCAGGTTTTAGTTGTGCTGTTAAGTGCTGTCAACCGGCCACTGACTCACATAGACCCAGTTCAGGAAGGAACTGCATCTAGCACCAACCCCGTGACTAGCTGAGGCTCAGATCATCGTGATCCATAAGGTCTGTTGGTTGATTTTAGGAAGTGGATCACCAGTCTTTCTCCCTAGTCTGGTTTAGTGTGGAGCTACACTGAAATTTGTTTGGCACATTGCAACATACAAACTTTGACTGAAGATTGGGGATGGGATGGGGTGGGGTGGGGGAGGTTGCTCATGAGGTAAGTTGTCCAGGAATTTAGTTATCATCTCCTACCTGTAAGGCTGGGATTATAGCACTGAACTACCACTGCATCTAAAGTCACTTTAAGGCTATATGTATTAAACTTATGAAAAAATCCCACAAACATTCATGTACAGTACACTAGATTGATATTCAAGGTTGTCCTTCAATAACTGTTGCTGAAGTTTTTCTTGTAAACAATTCAATGGTGAAGTATGTATGCTGCCCTGTGGAATCTAGTCTGTCCCATTTGTGCACTCATGGAATTAGCTGAGCCTAAATTAAAAAAAAAATAGATGTTGATACATTAACAGAGCTGAGACATTAACAAGACAAATATTTTGACTATGTATCAGGGTTCCTCAATGCTGCCACAACAGTACATATCATAAGCAGATGGTTTTCAGGAAACCAGGAGTTGGGATTTCTGGGCCTGGCACCAAGGGAGAGTCCCTCTCTTGTTGGTTCTGGCATGCTCTAACTTTCCTTGTGGATCCCTGACTGCTGCTTTCCCCTTCGAATGCCCCTGTCTCTGTTCTCCTCTTCCTATCACTCCGCAGTGATTAAAACACAACACAGCACAAACAACTGCCAAGCAGAATAACGTTTGAAGACATAGTAATCAAGGCAGAATTACTAATATTGTTTTCTCCACTTTGTTCTGTGTTCAGTACTAGGTACTTCATTTTGGTTATGTTAAATTAGATTCTGTGGTATGTGCGTGTGTGTGTGCGTGTGCGTGTGCGTGTGTGTGTGTGTGTGTGTGTGTGTTTTGCTGGTGTTGTGGGTGTACTGGGGAAAAGGATACAACCAGTGGGAAGTTGACAGAGATCAGAGTTAGAAATGCCAAAGCCAAGAATATGTAAAATAATGAATTGGGACATAATCAATACAGTGAAACCTCGCCACTTCGCGTTTCGACTTCCGCGGCTTCACTCTATCGCGGTTTTTGCATAACAGCGCATGCTCTGTCATTACTGCCACTGATTGGCTCATACTGTACATGCTTGATGCCATAAATAATATAATAAATAATAAATGATAATTGTAACGTCCAAAATGTTTTACTGTATTTTCCCTTTTTTGTTTAATAAATTGGGTAATACGAGTGTAATGGTGACTAAAGGGTGTTTTTTCATGTCCTCTATGCTCTAACTACGAAAATATTTGATTTACAAATAAGGAATCCTACTTCGCAGAATTTCATTTATCACGGTAGGGTCTAGAACCAATTAACTGCGATAAACGAGGGTTCACTGTATAGCAGGGAAAAGGACTTAGAGAATGTTGAAAAGGAGGATGAGTCAAAAATCAAGGGCACAAACTGGTAAAAGAGTAGACAGGCCTAGCTATGAACTAATGAACTAATTACTTCAACACAAATTAGCAACACACTATTGCTTTGAATATATGTGCAACCTGAGCATCTACTTTTCCCCCTTGAACTTTCAAGTTTTCAGAGAACAGCCATCCAGGGTTGGCTCAGATAAATGACTAACTAGAATTGCACTAGAATAACAGAGGATGAAAGAAAGACAACCTAGAACTATAAACTGTAAGACCTGCTCCAGGATTACGGGGAAATGTTGGCAAAAATAACAGTGCTAGGAACACTTAGGGAAGTCAACACTGATCTTTACGTCTTAACTCTGATCTTAACGTAGAGTCACATCATTATATGAAATGACACTTCTATCACCCCTTTCAAGAATTAATTCACAGTAAAAATGGCATAGAAAGTATTTAAATAAAATTTTGGCTGAATATTGACAGGGAGGATTTAAGATTTAGCGAACAAGCAGTACTTCCCAGTATATACCAGACAAAGAATAAAGATTGGATCCATGAACTTTTTCTTTATTGTACAAGTATTGGGTGAATAATTAAAGGTACTTTCAAAGTCATGGAAAGCCTAGATTTATAATGTAACTAAAAATTTCTCAAAATTATATTAAGAACTTGATATCTTTTAGCCGTAAGTAGCAAAATTTCAATTTTAATTTCACATATACATTATTAATTTAAATGATGGAATACTTGCATTTAATGTTGTAATTACATCAAATAGGAGCCCTGGTAGCATGTTGGTTATGCATTGGCCTGCTAACTGCAAGGTAAGCAGTTCGAAACCACCAGCTGCTCTGTGGGAGACAGACAAGACTTTCTACTCCAGCAAAGGGTTACAGTCTTGGAAACTCACAAGGGCAGTTTTACCCTGTCCTGTAGGGTCATTATGAGTTGTCGTAGACTGGATGACAGTAAGGGAATGTGTATATATATTCAAAGAGAAAACCCCATGTACGAATGGAGCATAGGATATTTCAGATCATTATCTTTAATGATTCTTGAGTTATGTTCCATATTACACTTCTCATTCTTTTTACCTTGTACACACACACTTTTATAATAGTCTATCTAATTTAAATATTATTGAGGCTACGCAGAAGCTTCAGATTCATGGTTTTGTAAAATAGAGGAATACCAACACCAGAGTTAAATTGAGGAGAGGAAAGAATCCAAAGGGAGAACTACACAAAGGGAAAGATGTGAGATCTGTCTCTTTGATCCACGTCATTTTGCTGACTGCTCATGAACACTTGGGTTGAGCTAAATGGGTTGAGAAAATGGTGTTATTCTTCAGATCTTTTAAATTATATTTAAATGATTTATGCCAATGATGAATATCTTATGTATGTATGTATGTTTCAAATTTTCTGCTAAATTTTAAACAGCTATTCAAAATGACCTTATGTACACAAATAAACAACAACAGTGAGACAGCATTGTTAGTTAGAAAGGAGCAGGGGTCGCAAAGACAGCAGTCAGTTAACTTCCTTACATAATGAACATTATGGCCATCTTTGCCACTGTTGAAAAAGTATTTGGTACACTTTGGAAAGGCTGTCAGAACATTAAGAGATGAGAAGTATCATGTAAATTGTAGAAATATCTAGAACATTTCTTTACATTTTGCTGCTTTTGTGTTCTCTATTATTTATCTAGGGCCACTTGCACCATTAGAAAGTCACAATTGCAAGAATACAAGACGTAATGTACATACTACCCTAACTATAGGGATGCAAACGCCCGCTTCTGTGTTTGTGTGATAAAACCATCAAATACACTTGGTTTACAACTAGTTTTCTTAAGGCTATTTTTTTAGGAATTGTTATGAATATAAGATTATAACACTTCTCTAACCTCCAATTGCCACACCACATCTGGAAAATTGTTTTCAGTTAAGGATTCAAACCATTAAAACTAATATTTAAAAATTGCATAACCTACAGAGGAAAATATATCAGATGTTAAAAGAACCCAAAATTATTTTTGTAAGTAACATTTGAAGGAGGAGGAGGTGGGTAAAAAGATGAAAAAAGTCCAAAATACATTAAACTGTTTTCAATATTTTTGGGATTTAGACTCAGAAAAATGTATGGATTTTTCTTTATCAGATAAAGCTGAGAGAAAGATGGGGATTTCTAAATCAGCAACGAGTTACAGTCTTGGAAACCTACCTAGGCAGTTCTGCCCTGTCCTATAAAGTCAATAAGAGTCAGTATGGTCTTCATGACAGTGAGTTATTAGATAAAATTAAAAATAAGAAATGAAGAATTAAAAAAGAAGACTATATCAAGATGTTTATGGATAATTTTTAAAATATGGAATCAATAAATTAGTAAGTAAAATTAAATGTTTTATTAGTTGGGATTTAATGCATATAAATAAATTAAATCTTCTTCTGATCTAAAACTGAGAGAGTATGATCATATGATGTAGCAGAATATGCTGGTATCACTTTGGGGGTGTCTTTCTTTGATGCATTAAGTTCTTCACAATTATGTACATTAATGTATAACAGATTTATAAGGGATATAAATGTGAGATGGATATAAAATAAAAGTTTCTAGTCTATTACTTCGCCTCTTTATGTATTATAAATCTTCTACAGAAATATTTGAAAGCCTTGAATCATAAAATACTTGAATCATAATGTTGAAATATTTATGTTTTCCAACAACTAGAATTTTATGAACAGTGAAGTTTATAAAACTTTAGTAAACATTGACTAAAACATTTTCTTTTTGAATGATTTGAGTTAGTTCTTTCTAAGCAAAAGATATTGTTTTTTTTATCTAGACCATTTGTAGATCTATTTAGGCAAACACTAAAGAATGATTTTCATAGAAATGGCCCCTCTATCTGTGTGTTTCCACTGTGTTGCACATTATGGTTCTTACGGCATTTTGTCTCTGTTTTTGTTGTTTATTATATTTATAGAAATAGTCATCTTTAGTGTCTGGGACGCTGAATTCTGAATTCTTTGCCACTGCAGGCTCCCAGTGATTGACATTTTAAGGCTTTTAACTAGTAGTAGTACTTAACATATACTGAATTTTACTTAATTAAAAAAATTGGTTAGAAATAGAAACTTTACAAATAATATTGTAAGACATATAAAAGGTATTAGTGGTGGGTTACAGCAGGCTCACAGACACTGACGAGAGTGGCTTCACATTTCTTTGCATGTTTACATTATCTTGGTAACTTTCAATCTTCTTTGGTAGGGGTATGTGTTAGTCCGGGGAAGACTAGAGAAACAAATTCATGGACACATATATGTGTAAAAGAGATTTATATACAAGAGCAATTGAACATTAAGAAAACATCCCAGCCAATCCAGATCAAGTCCATAAGTCTGATATTAGCCCATATGTCTGATACCAATCTATAAAGTCCTCTTCAGACTCACAAAACACATGCAATGATGCCGAATGTAGATCACAGGCTAGTGGGTAGAAAGTCTTTGGATCCAGTGGCATTGGAAACATCTCAGCGCTGGCAGGTGTCTCTGCATCAGGGTAGGTCCATGTGTCTTGTCAGCTGCTATGTCTCCCAGGGTGTGAGCAGAGAGTCTCCCACCTCCAAAGGGGAAAATACTGGAATTCCCAGAATCCTTAGGGGAAGGCTATGCCCACACAGAAGCCTTATTGGCTATGACCTGACTGACAGGCTAGACTCCACCCCTACATGCTTAATCCTTAAATTGACAATTATATAACTACCACAGGGTACTTGCACAAAGAATATTCGAAAATACTACAAACCAGTGTTTTGCTTTTCCTGAAAATCAGTGATTAATCATTGAGTGACATACTGTTGGTAACACTAAATACTACCAAGAGATTTAGGTCTACTGTAGTTTAAATTCAAGTCAATAATATTGTCATAATTTAGTGATATGTTTGCCATTTATTAGCAACCTGTTGTCTTCCAGAAAACTGAGCTTTGTGGCTTAATATTTGAATTATTTAAGAACATTTGTTTAACCTTTTGTTGTTGTTTATTTGCTGGGATTATATTCATAATGCTCACAAAAGTATATGCATAGCTATCAGATAACACATGTTACAAAAATAGGGGTGACGGGGTAACAGAGATTTACTGTGGATAGAAAATATAGGACAAATCCAGGCAGCTAGTCCTGGTTCGCCCAGAGAAGGGACTGTATTTCCCAGTGGAATGAGGACATCATTGAGAAGAGTTCATTTGCCGTGATGTTAGTGGAAAGAATGGTCATTGTCTTCATTTAAGAAGTCCAACACCTCAGCCACACGCAGCACAGAATGCCCGCTGTGGTCAGCCAAGCTAGTCAGAAGTTCTGGTTTACGACATGAGGATTTATTCAATAAGCCGAGCAGAAGTCTTTATGCATTTCTCCACCTCGATGTAGTGTCTTCCTAAGAGAAAAAGCTAGTAGAGTAACAAAATTTACATGTGAAAAAAGGAGAAGAAATCATATTAAGTAATATATGGTTTGTAACTCAAATTAGTCTGTGTTCGCATCTTGATCATGAGGGATTTTAGTAAAATCTGTTGTTGTTCCATCGAGTCATTTCCGATCCATCGTGACTCTATGCACCAACAGAATGAAGCACTGCCCAGTTTGCGCATCCTCACAATTATTCCTAGCCCTGAGGCTCCCGTTGCAGCACCCGTATTGACCCATCTAGTGGAGGACCTTCCTCTTCCTCTGCCCCTCTGCTCCAGGGTCTCCTGACAACATTGTCCGAAGGATATAAGACAAAGTCTTGCCACCCTTCCCTCTATGGACCATTATTGACCTCTAAGGAGCCTTTTCCTCGAAGGAGGTCTCTAGCCAGACTCCTTCCAGGACAGAGTTGTTGGTCCATTTGGCAGTTCGTAGTACTTTCGATATTCTTTGCCAGCACCAGAACTCAAAAGCATCACTTTTTCTTCGGTCTTTCTTATTCAATGTCCAATATGCTTATGTGTGACATATGCTTCTATGTCACAAGCATATAAGGCAACTGAAAAATGCCAGGTCTAAAACCTTTAATTTATGGAGAGGGACACAATATGATTTTGGCATAGCAGTCCCTCGAAGAGGACATCATAGTTGGATCATTAGAAGGAAACTCAATGAGATGAATTGACTCCATGCAATGATAAGCTCGAATATACAAAGGATGGTATGGATACTTCAAGATGAGTAATGTTACTTAAGGTTGTTGTACTTAAGGTCAGTGTGAGTTGGACCCAAATGACCAGCAACTAAGAACAATCCTTTAACAGAAAGTAACATATTTTCTCTCTCTCTCTCTCTTTTTCATCATAATCGCTAAACAGATCAGGAACTGTGAGGATTCCCTTGCATTTCCAGAGAGCCTCCAAAGGACAGGTAAACAATGAATGCAATTTCTCAGCTCATTCAGAACCTCCGTTGAATTCCAGAAATTGTGGTATTTGTCAGAAGGCTAGAATCCTAAAACAAGTGGTGAATAAGAACTTATGAAATAACAGTTATAAGAGAATATTCACACATGTTACAACATCAATAAAATTCAACCAAAACATGTCAATATCTTATCATCTCTCTTTATTGATTAAGGAAGTATTTTTGAAAACAGGACTTCCATCTTGAGTTGATTAATTCACTAGTCCAAAGAATAAGTCAATATGAGAATAAGAATAAGTCAATAAAAACAATAAATAATAAAAAGAAAGTAAAGGTAAAAAAAAGTAATATATAATTCTGAACTTTCCACCAAGTAGAATTGTATCTATAGATGCCTTGGATAGTCACAAATTAGGTAAAACTAAATGCTCTCTCTTCGGTCAACCTGAAATAAACAAGGAGGCCTAGTCCCAAGGAAAAGCAAATGCCGCACTTTTGTCTATGGCTCCAAACCCGTTGACAGCGTTTGTTTTGTTTTGTTTTTTCCTGTGTGTAGTAAGCTCATAGGAATTGTGATCTCATAATTTCTATGTGATCAATCTTCTATATAAAATATCTTACACAGCACCTAATTAAATCACAACTAAAAAGTCCTAAGTATGTAAAAAATACAAACACATACTATTATCAGATACATACATGTAAGTTAAATGCAATTGCTAAGAGTTAAAGAGTACAAGTAACTGTGTAGCAGTAATCTGAATAAGGATGATTTTTACCTTATTTGTTTGGGGTGTGTTTTCTTTGGAAGGAGGAGGAAAGAGTAAAAGATGAGAAATTCCTATTTCCATTTGTCTTGTCTCTTGAGAGAAAAAGCAAAGGAATCAATAGAATGTGACCATTTATGGCTTACAAAAGAAGAATTTAAAAGTAGGCTCATTTTGTTACCTGGAAAATTGAAAAGACACCAGGGTGTAAGTGAAGACGAAGAGTATCAAGAACGATCATATCAGGAAGGCTTTTATGATACGTTCTCCTTTGCTCCTTTTCTCTTATTTCTGGGGCGTGTGTGTGTGTGTGTGTGTGTGTGTGTGTTTGTGTGTGTGTGTGTGTGTTTGCTTTCTCATCTTAGGGTACATGAAGTAGAAATATGTCTGTTTAACATAGTGTATACTTGTCTGTTCTTCCTGTTTATCACATGCTGAATAATGGTTGTCCCTTAGAGACAATCTCCACCCAGCTTCCCAAATCTAGTGTCAAAAAGATAATTCTTACCATACGCTGCTAAATTTGAAATCTGTAATTTTGTGGGATCTTGTTTTGTTCTCCTACATGTTCATGATATGCACAGTACTTTCAAAGGAATCTGTGTCTTAAATTCATCTGTTTCCTTATGCTAACTAAAGTGGTGCACATATTGTTAAAAAAATTGGGTTTTAAAATTTTTTTCACCTTTTTTTTTTTCAGGTCCTGGATAGTAAATCACCTTCAGTAATAGATGACCACAATTTCATGCGTTCTCAGATTAAAGAAGAAACAGACAAAAGTTTAATTTTTTTCTGCATTTAAAATCTTCAAATGTTACTGTGCATTATATTTTTTATTGTGACTATAGGAATATATTTTCAATCTTCCATGAAGGAAACTCATTGCACAAAATCCAGTTAAAACTTAAATATCAAATTACTAGCCAGTTATAGTTAGATTAGACAACCAATCTCAATGTCTTAAAAGTGTATATCCAATTCAGGCTTTATAATTTTTTTGTTATCAAGTGTCTATTTAAGGAAAACAATTGGTAAATGGCAAATAATGTGATTTACTTATGTAGCATTTCAGTATAAACTAACACATTTACCAGGTAATTTCTTAATTTTTGTTTGCATTTGTCTAGGACAGGGATGCTTAAACAGAAGTAATATTTTGTTATAGTCTCAATTTGTTTTTCAAGATCATGTAAATTCAGTATCAGTATTTCAATAGTTGGTTATCCCTTTCTAGAATTCTCTCTCCATTGTTATTCCAATAGGAATAACTGCAGAGCCATGACCAATAACTTGATACCAAGTATAAGATGTGCTTTGTTTCTCATTCGATGTTTGTTTCCCAAGAAAATCCATTTGAGGTCATTAACACATGTGTCGATATTCTTATTCTTCATGCTTACAAAATGAAACAACTGCAGCTTTCTTAATTCACAAAATACAGAAAAACATGAAAGTTATTTCATTAATTAAATTCCAAATGATAAATGTTATCAAGTATTATTTCTCTATTTTCTTGATGTCCATTATCACTAATGTCTATGTGTTTCTATTTTCAAAACCTTTCGGGCTAAGATATACTTTGCTCTGGAGAAAGTTCCATTCCTGAAACCATGTTAAATGTTGAGGCTTTTGCAACTCTTTTTAACTTTTCAACATTGACTAATTTTTTAATGAATTATCTATGGTAAATCTCCTCTTTTAAACTGAACTAAAGGAGTTTATTTGGTACACAGGAAAGAGTCAACCAGCAAATCGCTATCTAGAAGTTGTTCTTCTTTTACTCTGTGCAAGAGGAATGCTTTTTCTTTTGTATCAATAGTGCTCACTTTGGGGCTGGGGGAGGCAGTGCATGGGACTAAGCAAGTCTTCCTTTCCTATTTTTCTCCTCGCCTACATCTGCACTGAGTACTGGGGGTGTAGTCTCCTACACGAGTGAACTGCTTTCTTCCGGTTGAATGTGGATAACCCAGTAATTGTAGGTCCAGAGTCAAAATCTTTTCATAAAATCTAGTTCTTCTATATGAGCCCTGGTGGTGTAGTGGTTACTTACGCCTTGGACAACTGCAAGGCTGGCAATTCAAAACCATCATCTGCTCCGAGGGAGAAAAGATGAGCTTTCTATTCCCATAAAGAGTTACAGTCTCACATGTTTTGAAAATGATGGTGGCAGCAATTGCACAATCATGCTTGATTTAATTGAACTATGGATTGCTATAATATCTGTAAGCGCTCCCAATGAAATGAAAAGAAAAGAGCTACAATCTCAGAAACCCACTGGGGCAGTTCTCCTCTGCCCATAGGGCCACCATGGGTCTGCAGGAAACTAGGAAATATAGTCACATGTCTGAGCTACACTCCTCTTTCATGGATGCGCTTCCTAAGTTTACAAGATTTCCCTACATTCTCTTTTGCAACACCCAGCATCTCATTCCCTCTCAAAATCATTGTGAGTATGTTATTCTATTAGAGTTTTGTGGGAGAAGTTCAAATGGTGTCTTGCTCCCCTGAATCATTTGTCTCCAAATGAAAGGATCTAATAATCCCTACTCTGAGTATGTAGAGAACGAAAAAACATTGTTTTCTATCCTGTTGCCAGGTACACTTTTAAAGAATCTCTCCATTTTATAGTTTACTGTTTGATTGAAATTGAGTTGTAGTTTCTTTTTTTTATTAATCATTTTATTGGGGCTCATACAATTCATCACAACCCATACATACATCAATTGCGCACAGCACACATACATTTGTTGCCCTCATCATTCTCAAAATTCACTTTCCGCTTGGGTTCCTGGAATTAGCTTCTCATTTTCCTTTTTCCCTACCCCCTCCCTCATGGACCCTTAATAATTTATAAATTATTATTATATCTTATCTTACACTGCCCTGTGGCTCCCTTCACCCACCCTTCTGTTGCCCATCCCCCAGAGAGGAGGTTATATGTAGATCCTTGTGATAGATTCTGGAGCTGTATTTTCAATTGACTGGGAACTGCCAGAAGTTCAGGGTGAGTTCAGAAGAGAAAGTGGATGTAATTGCTGATGTCAGATAGATCTTGGCTCAAAGCTGAGGATACCAATTTCATTGACTAGGCAAAGGCCTTTAACTGTATGGACCAGAATAAGCTGCGGACAGCCTTGAGAAGAATGGAAACTCCAGAACACTTCATTGTGCTCATTCAGAACCTGTATATGGATCAAGAGGCAGTTGTGTGAACTGAACAAGGGAATACTGCATGGCTTAAAAT
Source organism: Echinops telfairi (assembly GCF_000313985.2). Taxonomy (NCBI): domain Eukaryota; kingdom Metazoa; phylum Chordata; class Mammalia; order Afrosoricida; family Tenrecidae; genus Echinops; species Echinops telfairi. Next base: position 28,249,176 of record NW_022103908.1, on the reverse strand, counting down.
CTGGAAAGGTGCGTGTCAGGGTTGTTACCTCTCACTATATTTCTTCCATCTGCATGCTGAGAAAATTACCAGAGACTGGGCAAATCATCAGACTGGTGTATATAAAGAGTGGTGTGGCATCAGGGTTGGCGAAGGCTTATTAACAACCTGCAATATGCAGATAATACAACTTTGCTAGCTGAAATAGAGGAGGAATTGAAGCACTTGCTTATGCAGATCAAGGATTGTAGCCTTCAGCATGGATTACAACTGAATGTAAAGAAGACCAAAATCTTCACAACTGGAGCAATAGTTAACATCATGATAAATGAAGAAAAGGTTGACGCTGTCAAGGAGTTTGTCTTATTTGCATCCACAATCAATGCTCATGGAAGCAGCAGTCAATAGATAAAAAGACATATTGCATTAGGTAAATCTGCTGCACGAGACCTCTTAAAAGTGTTGAAGAGCAAAGATGTTACTTTGAGGACTGAGGTGCACCTGATCCAAGTCAAGGTATTCGCCATTGCATCATACGCATGTGAAATTTGGACACTGAATAAGAAAGACCACAGAGGAATCAATGAATTTCAATTGTGGTGCTGGAGAATGTTAAAAGTACCATGGATTGCTAAAAGGACAAACTGAACGGTCTCGGAAGAAGGAAGACTAGAGTATTCCTTAGCAGCAAAGATGGGGAGAATTTGTCTTACATACTTTGGACATCTTGTCAAGAGAGACCAGTCCCTAAAGAAGGACATCATGTTTTGGTAAAGTGGGAAAAAAAGAGGAAGGCCCTGGAGATAGAGATCCCAAAGGGGTAGCGATCCACAGGTTGAGAACCACTGCTATAGAGCAGCTCTCTACCTTTCAAGGTTTCATCAATGCCTATAAAAACAAGTACTTCACCTTTCAGACAGTAGGCTATGTCACATTGATATTTCAATAGCAATTCTTTGACATTATGGTTGTGTTAGGCAGGGTTCTCTAGAGATAAAGAACCAGGACATTTATGATTATATGTGTGTGTGTGTGTGTGCATTTATACAGCATGAAGGAAATAGCAGTTAATAGTCCATCCAGCAGAACAGAGGGCTCAGTTCAACCCACTTCCATGGAAACAGTTAATATACTGGAAGCCCTTCAACTCACATGGGCTTCTGGGTACAAGGTCAAGGAAGCAGACAGCTGAGTCTTGCCTTGGGCAATACAGGCAGGGTCCACCCATAGGCAGCAAACAGCAGGGCAGATCACCAAGAGTCAGTAGCACAGGAGCTTAGTGAAGCAGGCCCAGCTGGGATATCAAACTCAAGCAATGCAAGATAACAGGACCCACCAGCCTCAGGTACAAGCGATGTACACACCAGTAGCATGACAAAGCAGGTCTTGAAGGAACCTCAAGCTCTAGTGACACAATCCACGGGTTGGATCATGGACCGCACAGGTAGTGTAGCTCACAAGTTGAGGCAGAGAACTATCTAAAGCAGCTCCATTCTGGTCTGATTACCAGAGAGCAAGAGAGAGAGGGCCGGGGCTTGCTGAACCATTTGTTTTTTGCCCTCCAATCAAACCTGTGACCTGATTAATCCCACATGTTCCTATTGGCCAGGTTGGTATAATAAACCTACCTATCACAATGGTGAAGTAAATTTACTTATTTATTGTTCTTCTATCCATGTGTAACTCCTACTAAGTCACTGAGTGGGACCATGGAAACAAGGTTCAAGGTCTCTAAATTAGGGATTCGTCAGTTTTACCATTCCTCTTGATACTAGGGAGCCATCCCAGAAACAGGAAGAAACATCCCCAAGACCAGCTAAAAGGAAGAGCCACCAGGGAAGCATACGTGAGATCCCTGCCTGAAGTGGTAGAGGTAGCAGAGAGAACAGAGTCCTAGTCATGCTAGGACCAAGAGTTCGAGCAGAGGAATCTATCTGGAAATATGTGGCAGAGCATAGGAGCATTGCTGAGATGATGAGATAAAGCATCGGTGGGCTTCCTGGCCCATGGATGCCGAGGCCAAGAATCACACAGACATGCCTGCCAGCGTGGCCACAAAAAGGCATCGTGGACAAGAGAACTGTATTATTACTCTTTTATGACTGATAAGTTTCCCTACTAAATCCCTATGCTCATGGGTATTGGCTGCAAATTATGTGTAGCCATGGCAATGGACTATTGTACCAGCGGAGAAGTAGGGAGATGGGAGAGGAACGGCTGGTGTCAGATAGGGTGAAAACAGGATGAAGACTGGAGGTGTAGCTGATGTTTGCCTCTCGGGCTGGTGTGGGGTTAGATTTTCCTTCCCTACTGAAGCTGGAGGAGGGCAGACAGGGCTCCCAGGTCAGACACTCAGTCACCCACAGCAAAACTTTAATTCAAGGACACAAGTTTTATATATTCGATGATAGAGATTACCTGTATTTGGCTACCAATTTCTTTAACAGTCATGCTATGTTTAAAAAACAAAACAAAACTCTCTAAATTTTCAGTTTTGCTAAAAGCAAAATGGCTCAAATTATGGATAAGAATTGTGTAAGTCAAGGTATTTCCTAAATTTTGTTTCAAATGATATTGGGAAAGACACAGGTTGATTTACCAGGTGATAAATGATTTTAAATGATGTGTAATGATACATCCCTTTATTAAAAAGTTCCCAGGCTGGATCTTCCTTCCAGCAGAGGGTGCAAAGAAATGAAGGACACATCCCGTTGGACTGGCGAGGGCAGCTTCTTTAGGGTTTCCCTGCCCTGAAATTACCTGAGCACACTCCAGGATATAGGCCGCTGGTGGGTGACCTAAAACATGGTTGGAAAGTAAATTAATTTTTTTTCTTGGGAAGAAAATGTTCACAAATTGAGATTTGAATAAGGGGAGAACTTGCTTAATTCAGAACTAGGAATCAGATTTGTTTTTTCCTATTAGACATCATTTTACCTTCTAGAATAAATTAGGAACACATGAATTTAAAGTTTTTAAACATTAATGATTTGTGAGGAAATAGATGATAATTTTTATGTACGGTGTCAGTATTCTTTCTATTTCATTGGCCTTTTTTTCCACTGAGCTTGAACAAGGATAAATGATGTCTGGGGATAAATATCACTCTTATATACAGCATTGTAAATCGAGCTTCTTGAACTAATCCAGTTACAAAAGAATATGCTCGGTAAAAGTCACTTGAAATTAATATCAAACAATGATTATATTAGCTAGCATTTGTATGTAATGCTTGCTGTCAACTAGGTAATTACATGTATTCAAATACAATTTATCAGACCCATTTGCAAATCATTTAATGAAGACATCTTTCATTTCATAGAGGTTTATCTTCTCAATGCTGCTTCACATTAGTAATCCTACCATAATCTCGTGAGGTGTAGAGACAATTATATTATCTATCAGGGTTTTGGTAAATATAAAGCACAGTAACATTCTGTGGATCCAATACTTTGTGGTTACTTGAAAGAAAATTCACTGTTCTTAACACTTTGTTCTTCATACAATTTATTGTTGTCATTGTTCTTGGGTGACAGCTAGTTGGTTCTAAGCCACAGGGGCCTATGCATAACAGGACATCGCCATCCCCATCCTTGTGCCTGTGTCTGAGCTCACTGTTGCAGCCACGGTGCCCATCCATCTCCTTGAGGACCTTCCAGTCTTTTGTGAAGCCACTCCTTTAGAAAGCATGATGATCTTCTCTAGGAATTGGTCTCCTGACATGTGCAATGTCTGTAAGATACGGTCTGGCCATCTTTGCCTCTAAGCAGCACTACGGCCATACTTCTAAGACAGATGGGTTTTGGCAGCCTGGGGTATAGTCAATATTCTTTTCCAGCACCACAACTCAAATGTATCAATTCTATTTTGGTCTTCTTTATTCAAAGTACAACTTTGTACCCTCGATGTGAATTTGAGGGCTATTTTGTACATGTTTTTAAATGGTGGTTCCCAAATGCTGCCATATACGTGATAACTATTTTCATCTATTTTTCCCTGTTTCTGTTTACTATTATGACTGAACATAAAACAAATATACAAAAGTTCCAACTTTTATCTGTATTAACAATCATCAGAAATAAAATTAAAGCAAAATTTTGTCTAAATAAAGGATGGGAAAAGTTAACAACTTATTTGAAAATAATGATAGAAGACATTTACAAAGCACGTCGTTCTATTTTAAAGCATTAAACTCGATTTTTTAGTTGAATTTTAATATGGACTTTTTTTCAAAACAACTTCAGGTTTTTGATGTTTTATGTCTATAACATAAGCATTTTGATATTGCACGATGTAATTCAGAAAGCTTTGGATAAAACAGTCCTAAATAAAATGTTAAAAATTGAATTATTTAAACAGATTTTGGTATTGTTAACCTATACATTCACCGATTTGCCAATTATCAGAGAGTCCATTGTAAATCACTTATAAATCATAACTGTAGGCCCGTTCTGTCTGTTAGGTCATTCAGACTGCTACCCTGGATGTGAATTGGAAGCCTATTTTGTAAATGTTTTAGAATACTGGTTCCAAAATGCTACAATACATGTGATAGTATTTTTTCCACTTCTATATTTTATACTCCTCGTAATAACGCCAGTGAAGAATTGTTATTTATTATGTCTTACTGATTATTTCAGCAAATCACCAGAAAAGCTATTATAACTTTATTCATTTACAAGTCATCACATTGTCTGTTATTTTTCAATATGAAAGATGCAGGAAAAGAGATTTGTGCATTGTGGTTAGTTGCCATCCATTGAATTCTGACTCATGGTAGCCCCACAAATGCAAACTGGAGCTGCTTCACCGGGTTTGCAAGGCTATGTATGCCGTTTAGAAGCAGACGACTAGACCTCGCTTTGAAGTGCAGCAATTCACAGCTGTGGAACATAGAACATATCAGAAAGATACGAAGATTAAATATGTAGATAATACCATTCATTATCTAATGTCAGCAGCACATTTTAACTGAAACTTTGAGAAACTGTTTGCAAAGTGCTGACTTAGAAAGAAACCTGTAAAAATCATTTACTATGGATTGTTAAACAAGTAAACACTTCTCTTCTTTGTACTTGCTATCAATTTCTTGTCAGATCAAATTCAACATTCCAATCCTGATCCTTTAAGATGAAGTAAATAAGAAGTTACTGAATTGTGTTTTTACAGATTTGGTCCTTTAAAAACATACAAACACCGGTAGTAAACATTTTATAGTCGTTAATATAGATGAATAATTATTTTATTACTAATTAGAATTCACCTTTATCTTTGGAGCAATTTGAACAATTGGGATTTCCAATACTGAATAATAGGCAAATATCCTATTTTACCTTATTTCATTGCATAAAATTTCCCTGCAACTTAACCAATTATATAAATAATTAAACTACTGTTATTCTTTATGGATTATAAAATGATTTTGACATATATCATTCCATTTAACAAACTATAATTTGTTATTTATATAAATTTCTCAATTGCATTTTTTTCTAGGAGATTCCCAAATTATTTTGACCAAATTGAAAAGTGTGAGCCTTTGAAATGAGTTCGGTACCTCAGATATGCTGAATATTTCCTGCTCTTAAACAGTTTATTAAAAGTGTAAGCCTTATTCTTTATTAACAGAAACTATTAATGAGCTAATTCAAGTAATATTATTATTAGGATAACTCAAAATAATAAAATTGCGTTAATTCAGATAAGTGATTTCTTATTGTGACCAGAGCCGGTAATAGAAATTGTGACTCCCCGTGGAAAGCAACCGTTCAGAGCTCGTTTTTCCAAAACTAAGAATTTCAAGATGGTAGCAGCGCAGCCCTGACTCAGCCATGAGGCCCATCCTGAGCAGTATTCTCTCAGCTCCCGCTTAGTGTGACTGGGCGTGAAAATGGCCCTGCTCATGATACTCCATGCACAGTGGATTGACACTGTACATATTTTGGTGAAAACATTCATGTGCCAGATAGTGTTGGGATTCCGTGTTCTGCATCACTTTTAACTCGCAGAAAACAAAAATGGTGGGGTGCTCTTAATGCACCCCAGGGATGAGGACACGGGAGTGCTCATTTTGAAAAGCTGCCTCTTCTTTTCAAGGCGATAAAATGTTTCTGTCTTCCATGTTTCTTCAAAAGTATATTTTAAATGATCACAATTTATGCATAGTGAGGCTTAAAAGATTATCTAATTGTGAATGACATACAGAGTTGAAAAGCAGGTATTATTCACCATAACTTCCCATCCCCAGTCCCAGTCTTGCACGTAGAGCATTCTAGTATGCTTCTTAAAAAAAACCAATAACAACAAAAAAGGATGTTTCCATAAGGTGAGATCTTTTTATTTTACCTTTACATATGTTTAATAGCCTCACTGTGGGTGTTCAATAGTCTCATCCGCATGTCTAGGGGTCGAAGCAGAGTCCCTGCTACTAAATAGAAAGTTGGTAGTTCAACTTTAATAAGAGGCTCCGTGGGGAAAAGCTCATGGCTTAGTGATCTGCTTCCTAAAGGTCACTGACCTGAAGACCCAGTGGCCTCAATCCCTCTATAGCACGTGACTTGACATCCACACCGCAACAACTGGCTTTGTTGTTCTAATTGTGGTTGTTTGCGTGTTTTTAGAGATGTTGTTGGTAGGTACTATGAAGTGGCTTCCAACACACAGGGAACCTGTGCTCAGCAGAATGAAACACTGCTCCATTCAGTGCCGTCCCCACAACCTTTACTATATGTAAGGCCAGCGTTGCAGCGACCGTCCTGATCTCTCTTGTGGAGTGTCTTCCACTTTTTCCCTTCGTCTGTACTGCACTAAGTAAATGTCTTTCACCCGCTAGCAGATAAGATAGGCAAATCATTTTAGTTCTAGTTTATCTCTGATATGTGAATGTGAGTTTTAGATGAAGTCTGGATTGTAGCCTCACTTTTTCCAGATCAAGAGTTTGAGCCATATTTATGAAATGAAAGCTATTTGATTTGGAAAGACACTGAAAGTGGAGGACAACTTGCCTACACCAGCAGCTGATCAAGAGGACGCATTGGAGCAAGAACTGGAAAAGCCCAGGGTCCGCCTTCATGTTAGTGGACCTCCGGATAAGCAGCCAAGTCTCATGTCCATCCACAACTTGGAATCAATCGTCTTTGTCAGTGGCCTGTTGTGCTGGAAATTCCAGGGCCTGTATGGTTAATTTCAATTTTTAATATTTTGTTCCAATAACACTTTAATGAATATGTTTTACCACGTATTTTTGCCTTCCTTTAGGAATATTTCATTATGGTAAAATTTCAAAGGGGAAATTACAAGCACAAAGGTTATGTACTTTAATAAAATCAATTTCAAAGCATTTTTCCTGGTTACAAAGAAAATTATAAGCTTATTTTCAGTAATTAGAAAATGCATAAAATAAAAGATAAACTCACATCACAAGAAGTAGAATTAATCACTGCTCAAATTTATTATAGATGTAATCAGTACTCGCTCTCTCTACATATATATCTCTGTGTCTATCTATATGATTATATACTCATTTAATTGTGTCTCCTTGTGATTCATGCCTTATTTAGATAATATTTCGATATTAGATTTACTGTGTATCATTAAAACAATTCAAGAAATAATTGTCACTTTGTGTCCATTTTTCTCTGTAGGAATTGTGTTTTTACCATTTGACCTTTGGGCATCATTGTGTTTTAGTTTCAACTTTGTTCTCTGATTACAAAGCTGCTACTACAACAAGTGGAGAATATTTCAAGTTAAGTTTTAAATAAATTAAATTACATAGTCAAAATGTCGAATCTTTGCATTGTCAGCTTGCTTTCCATAAAAGCTTTACTAATTTACACTCCCATCAAAAGTGCATGAGTGACTATTTATTTCACTGCACACTGGGCAGCTTTGAGCATTAAATGACTTTTAAATCATTACCAACTCAATTTAGTAAAAATGATTTCACATTGTCTTTATGTATTTGGATTTGATTCTTAGTTTGAATAAGTGTTCAAATACGTACAGTTAGTCATTGTTTTGCCCATTACACATTGTTTTGCCAATTACATATTGGGACTTTGTATTTAAAAAAATGACCAATAATTATTTGGGAGAGGCTTTGAGCTGCTATCTAGGTGCTGAAATGAGGCTGTTTGTCAAACCCAATGCAGGGTCGCTATGAGTCAGAATTGACTCAATGACAGTAAGTAAGTATATTAATAACCTCTTTCCAATATGTTGAAGAAGTTTCCCCACAGTTTGCTTTCCTATTTACATACATATGTGTCTATTAACTGTAGCAATTTTAAAGAAAATGCAAAGAGATGAATAAAAATGGCATTATATTCATAGATATAGTTGAATTCCAATATTATCTAGTAGATGCTATGGCTAAGAAAGAACTTGAAAGGTATTACCTGACTGAAAGTGAGTGCTTATCTTAAGTTGAAATACTTCTCCCTGAGCCTATCACGTTGCTATTTTCTTAATACTTAAAAATAATAATATACAATTGACTAACGTGAGTTATAAGGTTTTTTTTCAATTCGTATGTTTTTGTTGTTGCTTTCATTACAATTTTAAATAGGAATGAGTGATTACAAAATTTATCCAAGTGATTTTGACATTTTCAGAAGTCAAATCACTTCTCCAACCTTGGCTCACTAGCATGGAGAGTTAAATGTTGTCAGGGGTAGGTGTGGTTGAGTTGGCTCCAGTGGACAATAGAATGAAACCACACATCATGTTGGAGCCCATTGCTGTAGCCACTGCGTTAATCCATCTTGTCACAGGTCTTCCACTTCTTCACTGCACCTCTACTTTACAAAGCACGATGTCCCTTTCCAAGAACATGTCTAAAGTATGTGAGACAAAGTTTTGTCATCCTTTTTCGCAGTCCATGGCACTGCTAATATTCTTTGCTAGCACCACAAGTCAAATATATTGATTCTTCTTTCGTCTTCCTTACTCAATGTCCAACTTCCACAGGTGTATGAAGCAATTGAGGTCAGGAGCACTCTAGTCTTCAAAGTAATGTCCTTGCTTTTCAACACTTTAGAGAGGTCTCCTGCAGCACATTGCTCCAATGTAAGCATAGTTTTATCGCCTGACTCCTGCTTCCATACGCAGTGATTGTAGAAACAAGCCAGGTGAAATCTTGGTAACGTCAGTCTTTTCGTTCTTTCTTGTGATGCTATCTACTGGTCGGCTTCTGAGGGTTCGGGTATTCTTTATGTTGCATTGCAGTCCATTGGAAGGCACAAACCTTGATCTTCATCAGCAGGTGCTCCAAGTTCTCCTCATTCTATGAAAGCCTGGTTCTGCCGTCTGCACATCACAAGTGGTTAATAAGCCTTCCCCCAAACCTTGATTGCAATACCACTCATTTATTTCTTAGAAAAAGTTCAAATAGCCAGTCAGGGTGCAGTGTAGCAAAGATGAAACATAAAACTTTCCTCTAGTTCCTGAATGCTTCCTCCCCCTGCACCCCACCTTCCACCACTATCATAGTCCCAATTCTACCTTACAAATCTGGCTAGACCAGGGGATGTGCACTGGTACAGATAGGAACTGGAAACACAGGGAATCCAGGGTGGATGATCCTTTCAGGATCAGTGGTGAGAGTGGCGATGCCGGGAGGGTGGAGGGAGGGTGGGTTCGAGAGGGGGAAGCAATTACAAGGATTTACATATAACCTCCTTCCTGGAGGACAGACAAGAGAAAAGTGGGTGAAGGGCGACGTCGTACAGAGTAAGATATGACAAAATAATACTTTGTAAATTATCAAGGGTTCATGAGGGAGAGGAGAGTGGGGAGGGAGGGGAAAAATGAGGAGCTGAAGTCAGGGGCTTATGTGGAGAGCAAATGTTTTGAGAATGATGAGGGCAACGAATGTACAAATGTGCTTTCCACAATTGATCTATGTATGGATTGTGATAAAAGTTTTATGTGCCCCTATTAAAATGATTAAAAAAAGAAAAGGTTCAAATAATTTTCTCTGTATCTTTGGCTGTATTTGGTTGCAGTTTTTGAAGATTCATAGCTTCATAAAATGATTGGAAATTTTACAGCTTTACTTTAAGTGATACAATTAAGTAATGTGAGAACTATCAGATTCATACAAGTTTAACACTTTATAGAAACCCAAAATAAGTATATTTAGGTGTTTTTATTTCATAGGTTTTGATACTTCTGATGTTTAATGACTGACTTTATATTTATCTTAAAAACAATACAAACTGATTATGTTTGAATTATAAATGTATTAGTACGATTTTTCCATAGCAGTTCAAACAATTTTAGATATACTTCAAAATATATTATATTTTTGTGTTTTCTCTTTATTTCTAATGAGAATTTTATAATTATAAAAATTATAACACTTATAAAGATTCTTGCTCTGAGACCTTTATTCTATTTAAAATTTTACAAATGATTAATACTTCCATTTATCATTATGTTTCCATCTTCTTCCTTTCTAAAATTTGTCGCATGATGCTTTTCTTTCTGGTAGAAATCAATCACTAATTTACATATTATTTTCATCTGAACTAAAATACTTTTAAGGAAATGTCTTACTCCACAGAGGCCATAATTTACATAAGACCACAATTTACACATTTTGAAAAGCTAACCAAAGCCAAAAATATTTTGTTTTGAAAATTTTAATTACAGGTTTGATTTCTTTTTTTTATCATTTTGTTAGGGGCTCATACAAGTCTTATCACAATCCATACATACCTCGATTGTCTCAAGCACATTTGTACATTCATTGCCCTCATCATTCTCAAAATATTTGCTCTCCACTTAATCCTTTGGTGTCACCTTATTTTCCCTCCTCCCTCATGAACACTTGATAATTTATAAATTATTATTTTGTCATGTTTTACACTGTCCGACGACTCCATTCACCCACTTTTCTGTTGTCTGTCCTCCAGAGAGGAGATTATATGTAGATCCTTATAATCAGTTTCCCCTTTCTACCCCACCTTCTCTCCACCCTCCCTTATCTCCACTCTCACCACTGGTTCTGAAGGTATCATCTGTCTTGGATTCCCTGTGTTTCCAGTTCCTATCTGTACCAGTGCCTCTGATCTAGCCAGATTTGTAAGGTAGAATTGGGATGATAGTGGGGGTGAGGTAGGTGGGGGGAGGAAGCATTTAAGAACTAGATGAAAGTTTTATTTTTCATTGTTGCTACTCTGCACGCTGACTGGCTCGTCTCCTCCTGGCGACCCTTCTGTAAGGGGGTGTCCCATTACCTACAGATGGGATTTGGGTCTCCATTCTGCACTCACCCTCATTTACAATGATATGATTTTTTGTTCATTGATGCCTGATACCTGATCCCTTTGACAGCTTGTGATCGCACAGGCTGGTGTGCTTCTTCCATGTGGGCTTTGTTGCTTCTGAGTTAGATGGCCGCTTGTTTATCTTCAAGCCTTTAAGACCCCAGATGCTATATCTTTTGATAGCCGGCACCATCAGCTTTCTTCACCACATTTGCTTATGCACACATTTGTCTTCAGTGATCGTATCGTGAAGGTGGGCACACCCTCATATGATTTTTTTGCACACATTTGTCTTCGGCTACTGTGTGGGGACAGATTTGAATTCTTTAACTAAATCTGAAAAAAAAAGAAAAGAAAACCCTCAAATTTTACCTCATTGCGATCAAAAATCAAAAAAAAAAAAAAAGCCATTGAGAGTCACCCAAGATTTTTAGTGATTATTTACTTTTTTCCAATTTATTTTAGTTAGGATAATAGTAATATAACAACGACCCAAATTCCGTGCATATTTCCACATACATGATTTCTCTTTCACAGAGTTCAATATGGGTTTCCTAGTTAATGACTGACTGGCTTTTCTCCACTTTGTGAATCGGGTACCTGAATTTTCCTTTGTTTGAAGGCTAAACCTACTGCCATCGAGTCAGTCCTAGCTAACAAATCTTCTGTGGGGCAGAATAGAATTGCTCATTTGGATTTCAGTAAATCTCCATAGGAACAGAAAGTCTTATCTTTCCCCCACCTATTGGTGGGTGATTTCTAACTGCTGAACTTTTGGTTAACATCCTAATTTATAACTCACAACACCACTGTAGTTAGGGACATTTCTTTAATGTCTAGGGCCTCAGAATTATTGTTTTCTTTTCTAATTTTACAGTCATATGTTTCTGTATTTTCCAATCCTAAATGAGTTTTTAAAAATCAGTTTTAAATTCATTATATTAGTACTGTTTTTTCATGACAAAATGTTTTTTGCTCTAAATATTTTGTCAAAACAAAAATGACAGCTTCAGAAATTGTAAGCAGAGTTTTCACTCACCCTATTTATATTATTTTAAATCTCCAAATCTGGGCCCTACTTTAATAAAATATTTAGCTATCACTGAGTTGGTTGTGACTCATGGTGACATCCTATGTAGTGTAGGGAGAACTGTGCTCTAAAGAATTTCCAATGGCTGAGTTTTTGGAAGTAAGTTACCTTATTTAATATGCCTTGATCTTCTAATATAAGTTGAACTTCTGATCTTTTGTTTAAAACCCAGCACACTAACCATTTGCACCACGCAGGGAGTCTAACCCCACTTTGCTGTTGTCAGTTACCATTGAACCAATTCCAAATTATGGCGATCCCATGTGAATAGGGTCGAATTACTTTGCAGATTCTCTTGGACTTTTGGACTTGTCTGCTGAGGTGTCTCCAGGTGGGTTTGAACTACTAATCTTTGACTTGGAGTTGAGTATTTAGCTGTGTATTCGACCCCAGGACCCCTATCAGGTCATTATGAAGTGGAATAACTTGGTGGCAATGAGTTTGAGGTCTGAGATGAAAGTTCCCTACGTGATCCTTATATTTGCATGCCCCACTATTTCAGACCCATTGTTCACGAAGGACTTCAAGGCTCATCTCCATCTATCTCACCAATATATAAGAGAAAACCAGTTCTTTGGGGGAATTTAAAACTGAGAAGACCATTACGCTACATGCCGTGGTTTTGATTGAAGCTTTTGTCTGAAGAATAAAATGTCTCAATTTCCTTTAATTCTCATGGTGTGTGGGCTCTGAATTCTCTCTCTTTTTGAAGGATCCCTTTGGTTTCTATCTTTGAATTCTTATCGGTCTCTGAAATCGATTCATTAGTTCCTCTCTTGGATACGCTTTCTTTTCGAACCATGCTGGATTCATGCTTTAAAAGGGAACAGAAATTGCCTGCAATTGTGAAGAGACTCGCAGTCTCAGGCCAACTAGAATGGGTTCCCGAGTGAAGGAGCTAACGGGGCAGCTTGTCCAGCTCTGCCCCTTTGCTGTGGCTTACATCAGGACTGGGGCTGTTTGTGAGGCAGGGTCATTCACAGGACCTTTAAGGTTTAGTCTAACACACGATATTATCTATTCTTCTTTTCAATGTATATGTCTATATTTTGGAGAAAATATGTTGGTGCATTTTTTCCCTGGCTTAACTCATCACACACAAAGCATAAAATATATAATGTCTGTATTCTTCTGCTTCTTGAATAGGGTTCCCTCCTCCTCCCCCAACCCCCTCCAACTGCATCCAGAGCTTCTATTCTACATCTTTTGGTTACACCTTCCTCAGAGGCTGTGTCTCAGTTTCACATTAAGATCCAGTTGCACACTTAAATGGACCATCCAATAGATGAAGCCGCTGAACAGTCGAAACTAGCGTCTGAACCTAACAAGACACATCCATTCTAGCACACCACCCTTTGGTGAGTGTGAAGCTGTGAGACACATTTTAAATAGTAGTTTTCTGTATTGTCTGCGCCCTTTTATAAGAGCAGACACCTTTTGACACTACTTCCTGTTATATAAGAGAAGTGAGGGCAACCTCAGTGCAAATCCCCATTAACTGGTGGTTTTCTTTCATTGCATTCAATAGAGACCTTTGGAAACCTACTGAAGCTACTTTCAAATGCTGTTTTTCTTACTGAGAAATTGGATTCCAGGTAAAGACCCTGCCTGTCCTGGGCCTGTCCCAATCTTCCTCACTCAGCTTACAAAGCAGGGAGCATGGACTGGGAGCGTTCCAACCTTACTTTTATTGCAAACAGCCTTTATAGCTTCCTATTAAAATGGTAACAATATATTTGAGGAAGAAAAAATTAAATGGATCGTTCTTATTTAACAAACAAATCTTTTAGTCCTTTGCTTCTGCACAGTACAGTCCTTTATGTTTTTACTTTCTCTTATTCCCTGGAGATTTAGGCCCATTTCTGTTTCTGTTCCCCTAACCCACTGTGAGAATCGAAAGGCAATGACCTCATTTGTTTTTCTGTTTTAGCAATGCCTGTCTTTTCAGTCAGTAAATTGTTCTGCCCATCTGTAAGAACCTTCACTGTCTCTGTCACAGACCTTTTGTTCCTTCCGTGCTTGAAACATGTCTTATTATTTGTCTTAACATCTTCTGCAATCTCGTTTTTCATTTCCCACCTTTCCTTTTCTGATCATATTTTTCTTTTATATTTCAAGTTTCAAAATCATTTATAAATTCATGGATTTTCATGAGATTTTTTTCCCCCTCAGATACACCCCTCTGCCTCTCTGTGGTAGTGATAGTGCAAAATTGCCTCTGAGTATTTACGTCGACCGTTTGCATTTACTAAATTCACTCAAAGGAAATTTTAAACACTTAATTAATTTTAGATATTCTTTATGAACTCTAACTTTCAAATAAAAGTATTCAAAGTGCTTTCACTCAGTCAGTTATAAAATAATAGTAGAGTGAGGACCTTCTGAGGCACGCTGGTGGTGTGCTTACATGTTGAGTGGCTAACTGCAAGGTCTGCAGGTCGAAGCTGCTCTGACGGGGTTTCCAGTCTGGCACAGTTACAATCTCAGACTCCACAGGGGAAGTCCCCCCGGACCTATGAATCATGGTCACCTGGAGGGAGAAGTAGCTCCTTTGTTTTAATCGGTGTGGTTTGTCATAACATTGTTCAACTTATGAAAAAGCAGGTATGTTCCCTTTCCATTTCAATGTATTTTTGTGTGTGAGCATTTAAAAAATCATTAAAAGCCATATAGAATACAGTTCTAGTCTGACACATTTGGCTTCCACAAGTCAGAATCAACTCCATGACAACCAATTGGCAACTGGTTATAAATCAGCCTGGATTCAGAGTTTAATCTGAATCTCATTTAAATACTTTTCAGGGATTATACTAGGAATTAAAAGCTACCAGTTTATGCCCCCCAGAAGAATTTATATCAAAGGACGGCATTGAATCTGCAGCTCTGGGAGAGGGACATATCTGATCAGCGCACA
>NW_022103908.1:28230468-28231817 GCF_000313985.2 Echinops telfairi | reverse complement strand
TATGTATGGATTGTGATAAGAGATGTATGAGCCCCTAATAAAACGATTAAAAAAAAGGCTGCCAGCTTAAATTTTCACAGCCTTAGTTATCACACTCTTTATGCATCAGCCCATAAATGTAAAACATAAATATGATATAGCCACCTTACAGTGATATTATTTTTACTTACACAGTAATTTATCTATCAAAAATCAAGAAAACAATTTTTAAAAGTTGCGTTTGATATTTACCCACAGTTTTGGGTCTGCCTTTCTGAGATCTGAGTTTCAGTCTATTATCAATTCCCTTAGACTGTGGGCTTTAGTATCATAAGTCTTCTAGCAACTACTTCTCTTAATATTGGTAATTTAAGGACATCTATTTACTTTTTAAAATGTGTACTTGTGTAGCAAATAGAATTTTGAATGGACTTTTACAACTGTTTTCCAGTGTCATTAATACGTTCATTCTACTCTCTTCCGGCCATAAGTGTTTCTGATAAGAAGTCAGTCAATATTGTAATCGTTGTTCTTCCATGTGTATTATTTCATTTCCTTGGACTATATCTTTGATTTCCAGCCATTTGACTATGATGTGCCTTACTATGGTTTGTCTTATTTATTCTGCTTGAGTTATACTGTTATATATTTTTTCCAGATCCATAGGTACCCAGTATTTGCAAACTTTCCTATCATTTTATCACACTCCCCAGTACACATATATTAGATTGTTTATCTCTGAGGTTTTGTTCATCTTTTCAGCTGTTTCTTTCTGTATTCATCAAATCGAACAAGTTCTGTGTGTTTTCCTTCAAGATTTCTAAACTTTTCTTTCACCATCGTCACTTCACTATTAAGCTGTGAGCTTTTCATTTAGACAGTGTACTTTTAGCTTCTAATCTATATTTGTTCCAGTATTATCCTTTCAATTGATTTTTCTTTCTTTCTTTTCTATTCCTTTTATTTTTTGAGAGTTTCTGTTTACTAATTAAGACCACATGCAGTCTTCTTGTGTCATTAAACAGAATAGCTTGAACATAGAATAGTAGAATAGCTAGTATCTGATAATTCCGACATGTGTGTCCTTCAGGGCTTTTTCTTTTGCTTTGTTTTTCTTGACTTTGAATAACATGCTCCTGATATTTATTTATTTTTTTATTGTGGTGAAAATATATAAAACATATGCCATCTAAACAGTTACTTCATGTGCAGTCCAGTAATATTGATGCACCCTTCAAGTTGTGCAACCATTGTTTTAAAAAAATCATTTTATTGGGGCCTCGTACAATTCTTATCACAATCCGTACATGCATCCATTTTGTCAGGCACATTTGTACATTTGTTGCCATCATCATTCTCAAAACATTTGC
>NW_022103908.1:28228893-28229815 GCF_000313985.2 Echinops telfairi | reverse complement strand
GGCACCATCAGCTTTCTTCACCACATTTGCTTATGCATACATTTGTCTTCAGCGATCGTGTTGGGAAAGTGTGCATCATGGAATGCTAGTTTAATAGAACAATATGTTCTTGCATTGAGGGATTGCTTGAGTGTAAGTCCAATGTCCATCTGCTCTGCAATCATTTTTGCTATTCTTTCCCAAACCATTTTCCCACTATTGACAAAAACTCAATATCCTCAAAATGAACACTTCTCTTCCTGCCATCCCACCCTTAGTAACCACTAATCACGTGTGATTCTATGAATTTACTTACTTCATATAAATGGGATAATATAGTATTTATCCTTTAGCAGCTGACTTATTTTCTCAGCATGATGTTTTCCAGGTTCAAGCTTGTAGCAACATGCATCATGTCCTCATTTCTCGTTATGGCTGAGCAGGATTCCTCTGTATGTACTTCCCACATTCTGTTTATTGATCCATCTGTTCATGGAGATTTTGCTTGTTTCCATCTTCTGGCTATTGTGAATAGTGCTGAACTGAACATTACTGTACTGGCTTCTGTTTGCATTTTGAACTTCAATTCTTCTGAATATACAGATAAAGTAGAGATTACTGTATCAACTTGTTCTTTATGTAGAGATACCTGTCACAGGGGAAGAAGGACACATTGAACAGGCCTATTTTTTTTTTTCTGGGTATAGTGTACTTTATTGATGGTACATGACAAGGTCGAGTTTTCTAAGCCCCTCCCCTTCCTTCAGGGGTCTGGATCGAATATTCTCAGTGTGTTGGGGGATTGAATTAGGGGCAAAGACTCCCCAGCAGCTGAGGGCCTCTCTCTCTTCCTCTAGTGCTGTTGCTGGGGCTGGTGGTCCAGGGGGGCTCTTACTCCTTGGAGGCCATGTGGACCATGAGGTCCACCACTCTGTGGCTGTAG
>NW_022103908.1:28226442-28228300 GCF_000313985.2 Echinops telfairi | reverse complement strand
TTTAAGGTATCTATTTCTCTAAAGAAATAGTCAAATATTTCTTGATTTTACCTATTTTCAAGAGGGGTGTTGATTATCACAAACTCCTTAAAAAAAAGACAGGTTCTTATGCCTAATCAAAGTGACTTATAATGATAAAATAAGATTATCTTATAATACTCCTTTTAAAAATAATGAAAAATATTTAATGAGTAAATTAGTAATGCAATCTTAACATCAATCGCTTCTAGTCATTATTTTCTAGGTTCTTAGTTATTGGCTTCCCTATGATATTGCTTATGAAAAATGTGGTGTAATTTGCTTTCTAGTTACACATGAGCAACCCCCTAGACCTAACCATCATGCTGCTTGCTAACGTGCTCTCGCTTGCTCCTGTTAAGCAGGAACAAGGCAGTCTCAGATAATTGGGCAATTAAAATTAAGGAACATGCGGCACAAAGAGATTCTCCACATTCAACTCAACTCAGCATAAAAAATGTGTTAATTCAACATTAAAATGAACTACTTCCTATCTAATATAAATACTGGATTTTGTATTGATCTAAGGTGAATCTAAAACTTAAAAAAGCCCTGCTTTATTGGAGAGTTTAGATTGGATTGAACAACATTAAATATTAAATTTTGGGTTTTGTTCTATGACTAATGTTTCTACACTATTTTGATAACTTGGCCAACTTTGGTAATAGGAAAATAGAATAGGTCAAAATATGAAACAGCTCATAGCCACTGGTGGCAATTTATCTTCTTAAGTATAGTATAAAAAATGACAGAATTTACCAGCCCCATAATGTAATGGAGCTGCGGTTCTGGTGACTCAGTGGTTAAAGAAATTGGCTACTCCTTAAAAGGTCGGTGGTTAAAAGCCAGCAGACACTGGGAGAAAGATGTGGTGGTCTGCTTCTGTCAGGATTTACACGCTAGGAAACTCTCCAGGGTGGTTCTATTCTGCCCCTGAGGGTCATTTTGAGTAGTAATCAGCTCGAGATGAGTGGATTGTTTGTTTTTGCTTGCTCATATTGTTTTATTTAATTATTATTATTATTTTGGTTAGTGCAGTACCGCTGTCTCAAGTATTTGAATCGAGTATTTTCTTGTTGCTGTCGTTGTGAGGTGTTGTCAGAACAACCCTCTGCACACCCGAAGGAGCCGCGGCCCCGTCGGCACAATGGCTGTTCTGCGGGAGTGCATTGCTTCAACCACTGTGTCCACCATCCTGTCCAGGGGCTTCCTCCTTTTTGCTGTCCCTCTACTTCATGCTAAGCACGTAATCCTTTTCCAGGGACAGTCTCTCTTGGTCTGAATATTTAAGTGACACAATAAATTGAATACACAGTATTTACATTATTCTAATTTGTATATATAATACCTCTTTTCTAAATGGTTCTATAATACGTATATATGTGAATGTCTAATGTGGTCACTTAAAAATTGGGTTTTGTAATGTGGGCTACCTATAGAAAGCTTACCTTGACGTCTTTTGTCCCCACCCCCCACTTTTACTTTAGTTCCTTATGACATTTCTTCCGGATGAAGACGGCATTTGTAATTTTCTTTCATGTTATATTTATTGCATCCTTCTGAATGACTCTGCTGGGCCTGAAACTGGAACATTCAACTTTGGTGGCTCAACCTGCTGGCTGAGGTCAGTGATCTGTTTCCTTGGAACAAGCAGTTGAGGGCATTGCAACTCTCATTCATTGAACTTTCTGTGAACTTGAAAATTCTGTGAGCAATTGCTTTGACATTAGGTAGACACTGCTTCTGGATACTGGAGGTCATTTAGTTTAAAGTGATCATAATCGATATTACAATTGACAGTGTCTCTGCATTTTTAAAAAAGTTTTTGACTTTCCAACTC
>NW_022103908.1:28215484-28225729 GCF_000313985.2 Echinops telfairi | reverse complement strand
TGAGGAGCTGATGCCAGGGGCTTAAGTGGAGAGCAACTATTTTGAGAATGATGAGGGCAATGAATGTACAGATGTGCTTTACACAATAGATGCATGTATGGATTGTGATAAAAGTTGTATGAGCCTCTAATAAAATGACTTAAAAAAAAAAGAAAAGAAAACATCTCAGCCCAGTCCAGATCAAGTCTACAAGTCCAATATTAGCCCAGATGTCTGACACTATTCTATGAATTCCCCTTCAGACTCATGCAGCACATACAATGATACCAGATTTAGGAAGATCACAGGGCAGTGGTTGGAAAGCCTTGCAGATCCAGGGGCAGTGGAAGCACCTCCAGGGCTCTGGCTCCCATCAGCATGGCTCCATGTGTCTTGTCAACAGGAAGGCGAAGCAGAGAGAATGTGTCCCCCCTCCAGGGAGGAAGAGAAGTCTGAGAATCCTCAAGAGCAGGCCATGCCCACAAGGAGGGCTCATCAGACTGACCTGATTGATAAGCTAGACTCCACCCCTTCATTCTTATTTATCAAGTTGACATGAAATTGTATAACTACCACAATCTGCTGATCATGAATTTTGTATATAGTATAGAATTTACACAATTAATATGACTCAGAATCATAAAGGACACATGTAGTAAAAACAAAAAGTCACTGCCATCAATTTGACCCTGACTCCGAGAAACCTTATATAGGGTTTCTGACACTGTGCATGTTTATGACAACAGACAGCTTTACCTTTTTCTCATGGAGAGGCTGGTTGCTTTGAGCCAGTAACCCTGTGGATAGCAGCTCAACATCTAACTAACTTACAGAGCCACAAGGACTGCATATATTACAGCCCTTCAAAAATGCATGTGCTAACCGGAAGCAAATAAATGACAGAGCAAGTCTTAGTTCCTCTATAAATACTTATCTAAAATGTGATGCTAAAATTTCTTCTTCAAAATAACATTTTTCAAAAATATTCTAAGACACTGAGAACCAAATCCTGTTTGCCATATATGTTCTGCAAAGGTGAAAGAGACCAGCATCTAATGACCAAGCTGATGGTCTGTAATGTGGAAGCTTCACACATACCTTTACTAGCTAGCGCCGCTTGTGAATTGAAAGAGTTCAATGCTGAAGACAGACATAGTTTACTAATTAAGGCAATCTGATGTTCAGTTTAAAGCAGACTTCCAGGGAACACTTTGGTTTGAGATTTTGAATCTAAAGGTTATTTGAGGAGAATAGCATCAGGTCTTTATCCATCTCAATGGCTTCAGAATTTCAGAATTCCACTGGATATTAGAAATTCTACCCATTTCACCACCCCCTTTTAAGTGTTCTCTTGAAGTCACACAGTCTGCAAGTTTTTGGCCTTAATGTGGTAGTTATATAATCGTTTGTCAATTTGAGGATTAAGAGTGTAGGGGTAGAGTCTAGCCTGTCAATTAGATCACAGTCAATGAGGCATGGCCTTCTCCTGAGAATTCTGGGAATTCCTGTATTTCCTCCTTGGAGGCCAGAGATGCCTCTCTCTCTTGGTTCACTCCCTCGGAGACATTGCAGCTGACAAGACACATGGAACTACTCTAGTACCCTGAGCTGGAGAAGCCACATGGACCTACCCTGATGCAACCAGATCTGAAGCCGGAGAAGCCATGTAGAGACCCCTGCCAGCACTGAGATGCTTACAATGCCCCTGGACCAAAGATTTTCTACCCACTGGCCTGTGATCATCCTGCATTAGGCATCATTGCATGTGTTTTGTGAGTCTAAAGAGGACTTTATAGATTGGTATCAGACATATGGGCTAATATCAGACCAATGGGCTTGAACTGGACTGGGTTGAGATACTTTCTTAATGTACAATTACCCTTTATATAAAATTCTCTTGTACACATATGAGTGTCTATGGATTTGTTTCTCTAGTCTTCCTGGACTCACACACTTACTTAAACTTAATGATAAGAAAAAATCAATAGCAACTAAATTCTAAGCCCTTGCTATGCAAAATGTGACTGATAGATTAACAGAATGATACTTAGCCAACTGAGAGCAGTGTGGAAATACTGCTGTACAGAATCTTAGGCTGCACCCCACATCCCCATATGGAAAATTGCTTTATTAAATAAAAGCTCCAGGTGATTTGTAAAGTATGAGAATAATTAGTCTAAATATCATCAGTTTATCACTTTTTAAGAACTAGCCATTTTGACCCAACAATGCTACATTTTTTTTTTATGTGCCAAGAAAATAACAAGAGTCAAACACACAAGTCTTGCTTAAAATCTAGAAGTAGAACCCCAGAGCTAACAGCATGGATGTCTAAAGGGAAGTGTAGTAGTTGGTAAAACTCAATTACAGTAATTAGTTTATTACAGAAACATAGGGGGGAAATTAATTCATTAATTAACTAAATAAGCAAATAAATAACTCATGGCCATTGAATGATGCCCTCTCAAAGCAACCCTAGAGGACGAGGTAGAACAGCCCTTGGGAGGTTCCAAGACTGTAATTCTTTATGGGAGTAGAAAGCCCTGTCTTTCCCCTGAGACACAGATATAAAGGAAACTTTTGTATTGCTTGTGCTCAAAAACTCACTTCCATCCAGTTGATTTTCACTGAGTGATAGTGTGGGGCAGAGTAGAACTGCCTTTGTGGATTTCTGAGGTCTTACCTTTTCCCAGGAGTAGAACGCCTCATCTCTCTCCTGAGGAGGGAGCCAATGGTGGTTTCAAACTATTCATCTTGCCGTGAACAGTCTAATAAATAAAAATTACATGACCAAGGTGGTTGTGGGGCTAACCTCAAGGTCAGCAGTTCAAAACCACCAGACATGCCTGGGAAGAAAGATAGGGACTTCTACTCCTGTAAAAAAGTTACGATCTTTGAAAGCCACAGGGCAGTTTTGCTCATTCTACATACACAAATATTATTATTTTATTACTGTTATTTTGTTATTTAATAGTTTTAATAATTAGACCTAACACAAAATATTTTATGTAAAATACTAGCCCAAATATTAAATTTCAAATAAAATAAGCTCTGTATAACTTTCATCTCTTTCTAAATCACTTAAATTTTAATATTTCCTCAAATAGTTGAAAATATTACTCAATTATAAATACATCTTTCTAAGCTTATGGTAGGTTTTATGTTGACTCTCTTTTCTGATACACCAGAAGCTTCAAAAAAGTTTGCAAAAAAATTGCATTACTTTTTGTTCCATTTTCTCATAAACTTTTTGAAGTTCCTTCAGATTTGTAGATACACATTTTCTTTAATGTTTGAAAACATAATTTCTAACTATTTGTGTCTGTTATAGTGTAACTGAGATTATTGAGAAGCTGACTGAGATTATTCAGAAATCCTTTTTAAATCTTCACATTGCTCATTCTTTATGCCAATCATACATATACGCCCTGCAGGGGTGCTAAACCATGTGACACTAACAAGTCACATTCAGGATTTTCCAGGTCTTAGTGATACTTAATACAGTACCAATAATTTTTTTTAAGCCTACCTATTTCTTTGAGGGTTTGAAGGGCTGTGAAATCCACATTGCAAAATAACTTATAGTTCTTGGAAGGAAAATGTACAACAGATAGCAGAGATGGTAAAGGATTTTCTCAAACAAACACTGGTACATTTTTGGCATTTTCTCCTGGAGCAAAGACAGAAGGAATTTTTCTGCATATGGTTTCCAAGCTGTTTTGAAGCTATTTCTTATTGTGATACGTCATGGCTAATCCAGGTAATTTCTAGCAATGTGACAGTTTTGAGCTACTCTAAGATGATCCTGCAGAATATCAGATGTACCTGTGGCAGGGAGTTAATTCTTTTTCTAAAAGTGTCTTGTGGAGCTAGGAAGGAGTGGTGGCTACTGGGATAATCTGAGCCAATTATATTGACTTCACATAGGCTGATTATGTACTTCCCGATCCCTCCTCTACCAGCTGTTCTTAATCAGCCCTGATTCCTTAGTTCAACTAATGCCCCCTACAATGCTGATTCGGTCTCACTCAAGCAAAACTCCTTAATAATTGCTCACTCATTTGAAACAAACTCCCCAAATGTTTGCCTTTTTACTTTTTCATCCTCTCAGTTATTGTGGACTTCTTTACATTAAATAGTCAAGATTTTTTTATTGTGATCCTTTAGCCAGAACTTTACATTAAATGTGAGTTTTATAATGCCTACTGATTTTCTTACAAACAAAAGGGTTGCCCAGAAAAATAGATCTCACTTTTATTCACTAGCTTTGGCTAAATGACATAGATTTATATATATTTTTACATAGACATCTATACTCTCATTTTAAATATATCTGAAATTGTAACTGTCACCTGTGGCACAATATCTATTGTATGGTCATTTTAGATTGAGAGTGATGGATTTACTAATTAAACAAATGTATTTGTATCTATCACCTATTGACTTTCCTTCACATCCATTGCAGACAGGCATCAACTAATAGACCTGACCCTGTTTCCAGGACTACATTCTTAAATCTGTTTAAGATTAAACTAAGTCTGAATTTGTGCCTAATTTTAAGGGAGAGGATGCCTTTCTCAATTGTGTAATATAAAAATCTCATGTCATGGACCACTTACATATTACTTTACATATAAAATATAAACTAAGTATCCAGAGTTCTCTAGGAGGCAACGGAATGTACCAATGTAAACCACCAATTAAAAGCTGAATTTACAACTTGTCCTGAAAGCTGTTATTGCCATTAGGTGCCATCTAGTCAGTTCCAAATCAGTGAACCCAGTCTGCTGTGTCCGGATGGCCAAGTGGTCTAAGGCGTCAGATTCAAGCTTCACTTCCCAAGTCAGTGATCCTTATGGACAACAGGATGAACCACCGCCAGCTCCTATTCTCGGACCCGTTCTTGTAGCCCCAGTGTCGCTCCATCCCATTGAGCGCTTTCCTCACTTTTGCTATCTCTGTGTTTTACCAAGCATGAGTTCCTTCTCCGGAGTCTGGTTTCTTCCAACAACAAGTCCAAAGTGTGTGTGTTAGTCTAGGTAAATTAGAGAAACAAATCCACAGAAACTCATATGAATAAGAGAGAGTTTTATATATAGGTTAAGTGTACATTCAGAGAGCACCCTAACCCAGTCCAGCCCACACCTTGAAGTCCGACTTAGGCCATACCTCTGACACCGATCTACAAAGTCCTCCTCAAACTCACAAAACACACACAATGATGCCAAATGCAGGAGGATCTCAGGCCAGTGGGTAGAAAGTCTTTGAATTGAGTGGCGGTGTAAGCGTCTCAGCACTGGCTGAGCTGCTTCAGCTCAGCTGCTTCAGCACCCAGGCTGCTTCAAGGTGGGTCCATGTGGCTTCTCCTAGGGATGTCTCCCAGGAAGTGAGCCTTGCAAGCTGAAGCAGGGAACTGGCTAAGATAGCTGTACCTGGGTCCGGCCATCAGAGAGCCATTTATCTCTCTGCCCTTCAATTAATCCCACATATGGTTAGCAGCTAGATTTGCACAATAAACCTTAACTCTCCCAGTATGTAAGAGTCTCACCATTCTTGCCTGTAAAAGCTGGTCCTAAGTAAAATAGTTACTATTGCCAAATGCAAAATCTGATGTTCTAAACTATTATTGAACTCATATTTTAATTCATTTTCAGTGTGGAAAGCTTACAAGGTAAGGATGATTGTCAGTTTATATGGAAAGCAATATGCAGTATATGTGTCATGAGTTGAACTGCTCTGCTTTCTTCTGGATTGCTATTCTGAGAATTAAACAAGTCTTTCTCCTTCTGTAAACTCTTGCTGTTTAAATTTCCTGACTGTTTTCAAATCTCATAAGTAAAATGGCCATAGGTAGCATAATCGTTATCTATCAATATATTCTCTGGCTTCCTTACTCTCTATGTGGACTCTTTCATCTAGGTAATCCCCCCCTCCAAATTACCCATTCCTTATCTTTAAATCCTTATTTTTAGTAAAAACAAAAAGATAACATACTGAAATAAAAGAGGTGGTTATCATGGAAACAAATTATCCAATTAAATGAGGTTGTCAAGTATTAATAATTCATTTCACTTGATGTGTCTCTCTTTCCGAGAGTACCACCCTTTAAAGAAGAAAAAGCAATCCTTATTCTAAGGCACTTCTAGTAATGGAATTTCCGATGATGTGAAAGTACCTCGGAGAAGGAGCTGTCTCCTTCCACTCTCGTTACAGGTATCACGGAGGGGTGGTTTGCTGGAGCTGCTCTATGGCAACCTGTGAGAGCCAACTTTGGAGATTAAGGAATTTTGCCCCCATAAATGTTACATTCTAGTCTATCTTGTGCATGGCACAAAACAAAACAAACAAATTGAAATGAGATATTCATGGTTTAGGGAAGAATGAACTATATTCTCTCAAGTATACTTTAGAGGAGTTGTCTTGGGAAATCCACATTGAAAAGATGATATTTAAGTAGAGGCAAAAAGAAAACAAACACGTGAGCTTTTCTTATTTATATCCAGGGCAAAATATTCCTTGCAGAGAAAATGCCAAATACAAAAACAATCTTGTGGTAGGAATATGCCCAATAATCTTGAGACACAGTGAGAGGCACATGTAACTATAAAGAATGAATTATGAGCGAGAAGTTGGTGACCAGACCAAATACATAATAATAAAGAACGAGAAGGGCATGTGGTAAAGAAAGTACTGTACCTCTTACTGTAGGTGAGATGTGAAGTTTTTGCATTCATTTAAGCAAAGACGTAACCTAGGAACTTATGTTTAAATAAGATGTATCTAACCGTTAGGAAGAGACTAGTTTGTAGAAGACAAGGGTAGATCAAAATAAATGAGAGTCTTTGAGAAGTCGTGCTTAAAGACATGGAATAAGAAAAAGCAAGTAGATGTGGTATATTTTGCAAAACGAAGTACAGAGAAATCACAGATCTTAACTTAAGATGGTGATTAGAATTCTAATAGATTTACTGTGTTTGTTGTCTGATGAACCAGTCTGGTATTCAGGGGCAAAAGTGAGGTCTTAAGATATATATTGAAGTGTTATCAACATCAATGTTTAAAACCATCACCCGTAATAAATCTACAAGTTTTTCATATTATAGTGACTATGATGCTGGAAGCTTTGCTATGTTTCTTAAAAGCACCACCAGCAGGGGCACAATGGATAAAAAGATTGTAATCTAGTTTCCAGATTCCCAGAGTAGAAAGAAAGGCCTGGTAATGTATTTCCAAAAATTAGCCAATGACAAGCCTTACGAATCACAACAAAATATTGTCAATTATAGTGTTGGAATATGATCCCTAGGTTGGAAGGCACTCAAAATAAAGTGCTGCAGCAATGGGTTGAATGACATTAGCAATCACCAAGACTGTACAGAGCCAGGCCATGTTCCACCGTGTCATACATGGGATCATGTTCGTCAGAGCCAAGTCAAGGGAGGGTCACACCATTTACAACAGACCATGACACAGAGTAGAGATTATTGGGAGTGACTATAGCTAGGAAAAGCAAAATGGTATTTAAAAATATCGATTTTAATGGGATTAGTATAGTAAAATTATTGCCTACATATCAATCTCTCTCCTTGTTCTTGTCTCTACGCATACACATTAATATATACGAAACATTTATCTCATCATATATTAATTATTTAAATAGTTCTGACTCTTATCCTTGCTTTAAGATTAAGGTTAGATTTCATATTCCCCTAAAGATCTAGAGGAAGGCTCAGTTGTTGCTTTAATGGGGAACCACAGTAGCACACATGAATCCCCCTTTATTTGGTTGTTATCTATGCATTGTAAGTCTCTTTTATATTCCTTTTCTTACCTATGAGATCATAACCTTCTTAAAGGTGAAGATCACACAATTTCCTTGCCCAGTAATATGCTTGAAAAATGGAAGACAGTTTATTAATGAACAAAATAAAAAATAATAATAGCGAGGAGGTCAAGGGATAAAGAGCATTGTGGTGAAGTGGCGGGAAAGGAAGACATACTTTATCTAACATGTAAGGCTGGTGCTGAAAAGCTGCTTGCAATTTTTGCAAACATGCACTATGTACCATATCACTTTGCAGAACATGATTCAATTTCCTCTTCTGTGAAATGAGAGTGTTGAACTAAGTCCCTTCCAACTCGAAAATGCAAAGGCTTTATGACTGTGATTTGTGTAAGTTTCTTCTCTCTCAGGCTTGGCCACTCCGGGAACTGTGAAGTCCCTGTACTGCCTGTGGACGCCCTGCCCACCCTACCCCTAGCCTCTCTGCCTCTCTAGCCTTGATTTGGGAGATGTTGTTTAATACCCTATGCATTTGCTTACATTTTATCAGTACTCTAAAAAAAATTCTGTCTGCTGCCTCTGCAATAATTATGTTTTCTATGACTTGCTTTTCACTCTTTACTTTTCACTAAGGAAAGGAAAGCGCAACCGAACAAAATAGAATGCCCCCCTCTCTAAATTAACAGAGAGATTCTATTTTAATATTAGGAGAGGAAATGTTAGTAAATCCCATTATTTAAAAATTGTTGGGAAAAGTATGGGATAAAAATCTGTGATAAGATTTGAATTTGATTATAATCCATCTACTGTTGGTGATCTACAACAATTTGTCACTGACTTCTAATGTTTCATGTTTTGCCTCTTATCATTAAATAATCAGTTACTAAAAACTTGCCCATATTATATTGCAATTTTCCCCCCCATTTTTTCTCTAAAGTTGTGCTGAAATATAACCTACTGAAACCTATGCATGGCATGGATATTTCCAAAAGTGGATCTCATTTCATTCAGTCACCAATGGTAACTTTTCTCTGCAATTAGCCGCACTCCATGCTCCATCTACTGAGTTCTGGTCACGCAGTGAGGAAAGTGGTAGGCTCTAAGGGAGAGATCAGTGGTTCAATCCAACCAGGCAGCCTGTGAAAGAAAGACATGGCAGTCGGCTCTCATGCAGAGATTGACAGCCTTGGGGACTCCATGAGAAGACAGGTCTAGTCTTGCGGATAGGGTGACTATAAGTTGGAATGGACTTGAGAATAATGGGCTTGGCATGATTTTATGTAGAAAGAAAGGATAACATTGAGGGGACGGGTCATTGCTTACGGAGAGGCCGCAGCATAGTCAGATAGTTTCAGTTACAGAAGTCTGAGCGTGAAATGCGGATCACTTAAAAGGTTAAAGCAATCTTAAGAATCAGGAACGTTCAGATACCATTTTTCCTATGTCTAGAGTTGTCATCTGGTATAATTCAATGTTTCAGAAAGTAAAAATTCGGTAGATTTCTAGACCTTCTTCCTACGTGTCCTCGTTCTATTTATTTTTCTCAATTGTCTTTCTCCTTTTTGTAACTTTCCCTTTTTTTTCACTCTGGGTAGCTGTGTGTTTTCTCTTAGATTACCACAGATCCAGCAAGACAAAATACAGTGTTACAGCTGAGAAACTTTATAACGATACACCTTTCGTTACAGTGACCAAGTGATTATTTCCAAAGAAGAGAAATTATTTGTGAAACTTTTATTTAACTCTCCTTTCAATTAAAAAACAAATAAGGTCACAGCAATTAATTAGTTTCTTTGTATGATGTAATAAATAACATAATCAGTTACTTTTATTTAAAACTGTGCTTTCATTATGATTAATAATGAGCTAAGAGAGTAAGTTGTATTTATTCACAAAAAATCACAAATCACTAAGTTTTGATGATTCACCTTCAATTGTCCATGTTCAATGTCACAGATGGCTACCGCTCATCTGCCAGTGTGCTGTGACGATGGGGGCTCTACCACCAGGATTTCAAATACCAGCATGGTTAAGAACAGTGGACATGCTTCAATGAAGTTTCTAGGCAAAACAGACTCAGATAAAGGAAGAGGGAGTCCAGTGCTGAGGGATTAGTCATTAAAGCTTCTGAATACAGTGGGACATAAATTGCTGGAAGAAGAACCCCTTTGGCTGAATGTCATTCAGAACATGACAGGGGAAGAGCTGTCTCCTCAACGTAGAGATGTCCTTAATGATATGGATGAAGCAGTATTCAAAATGAGAAGAAACATTTGCAAACATCCATTGAAAGACTGGAAAACACAAGCTTTTCTTTCTTGGTATATTTTAATTTGTTCTTTGTCAGTGGGGTGATGTTGTTGCTGTTTTGTTGTACATTGTTGCTTGGTTTTTCTCTGTCTTGTTTTTGTGCATGTTGTCTCCGCAGGTCTGTCTGGATTGGACAGGCTGGATGAACAATCTGGAGGAGAAAACAACGGGAC
>NW_022103908.1:28197225-28213493 GCF_000313985.2 Echinops telfairi | reverse complement strand
GGGGGAGGAAGCATTTAAGAAGTAGAGGAAAGTTGTGTGTATCATCGTAGCTACCCTGAGCCCTGCCTGGCTCATCTCCTCCCCACAACCATTCTGTAAGGGGGTGTCCAGTTGCCTACAGATGGGTCTTGGGTCTCCACTCTGCACTCCCCCTCATTCACAATGATATGATTTTTTATTCTTTGATTCCTGATACCTGATCCCTTTGACACCTGGTGGTCAGATTGTGAATCTTTATGGGAGCAGAAAACCTAATATTTCCTCTGCAGAGTGACTGGGTCTATAAAATGCTGATCTTGCATTTAGCAGCCCTATGCATATCCCACCACACTCCCAGGGCTCATTACTACTAAAGCTAGTGAGAAAGAAATTGAAGAATTACCCCTTTCTTCAGTTTGAAATTCATCAAACATACAGTCAAGATGCATTCATCATTACTGGCGATTGAAATGAGAAAAATGGGGGCAGCTAGGAAGGATAAAGGCGAACAAACACAAAACTGAAATCGAGTGGATTCTGACTCATAGAAATCCTAAGCACCGTTGGCAAGACTGTCAGTCAGTCTTTGTGGAAGCAGACACGATAAATCCGGTTTGAGGAGTTTGGTCTTTTTACACTGAGTTACCCTCTTCACGTTCAGTTGGACATCTTTACTTTGAGTTGTAATCCATCTGCAATTCTTGATCTTCATCAGCAAGTGGTTCAAGTTCTCCTCAATTTCAGCAAGTAAAATTGTATTTTCTGCACATCGCAGGCTATTCACAAGCCTTCCTCCAATCTTGATGCCACATTCTTCATCGTATAACCCGATTTCTCTGATGATGTGCTCAGCATGTGATTGAGAAACCTGTCTCACACCTTTCCTGATTGTTAAACCATGAAGTATTTCCTGGCTCCGTTTGCACAACTTCCTCTTGATCCATGTGCAGTTTCTGTGAGCACAATGAAGTGTTTGGAATTTCTATATTTCTCAGGGTTATCCATAGCTTGTTGTGATCCACACGTCCAATGCCTTGGCATAGTTAATCAAGCACTTTCTGGTATCCTCTTCTCTCAGCCAAGGTCCATTAGACATCAGACATGATATCCCTTGTTCTAATTCTAATCATCAGACTATGGGTATTCGATAAAAAGGCATTTCTTCCCATTTTGTCTCAGTTCAAAAGCTCTGCTGAAACCTCTCCACCGTGATTGAAATGGCTATTCTGGTGCCAGGGCTCCCAGCACCATTCCAGCATGTAAGTTACTGCCACAAGACAAACTTGCAGATGGGTGGTAGAAGCAAGGCTAATTGGTTTGACTGGAGTAATTGAATAACCACTTGAAATTCAGATATCCTTT
Organism: Echinops telfairi; assembly: GCF_000313985.2. Taxonomy (NCBI): domain Eukaryota; kingdom Metazoa; phylum Chordata; class Mammalia; order Afrosoricida; family Tenrecidae; genus Echinops; species Echinops telfairi. The sequence continues at coordinate 28,212,152 of NW_022103908.1, read as the reverse complement.
CCTCCTCTTAATATTGTGACTGTGTGGTCTTGAGCTTCATAAATCTTTTTTACTCTCAAATATGGATAGTAAATAAAAATGAAAATTTTTTAAAAAGTCAAAAATACAAGAGGTGAAAGAGAAGTAAGGTCCCCTAGATCTAGCTGTTCTTTTGGATTAAAACATGAAATTCAGTCTATTTTAAGTTTTTAGACAGTAGTGACTAGTTATAGATGTAGACTTTTATTTGGTGTATTCCTTAAGCGAGGTTTGAGTGTGCACATGTGATAGAGTATTGTTAATATTTAGATTTGTAAATATACCTCCCTCTGAACACAAAGATTAAAGCAACCCCCCCCAAACCGCCATCCCACCAAAAAAAACCCCACAAACTGACTACAATCCTGGGACACATCCTTCACTATCAGTTTTTGCATATGGGAGAATATGGAGAATATGTCTCATATACTAAAAGTTATAAAATGGTTGTGTGTGTGAAGGAGGAAAACAGAAAAAGGAATTTACTTATTTAAATATTTTATTGCAAATTAGATGTAAATTTGCACAGCAGATCTGCTTTCATTCAACAATCCTACACATTTTGTCTTGTGACATGAATTGCAATCCTCATGATATAACAGTAGTCTTCTCACTTCCTTCCTGTGTTACCTATTTCTGTTTCCCCTTCCTCAACCTTTCCCAACTGATGAACTTTGTCCTTGGGGAATTGCTACCAATTCGTTCTCACATGACTGGTTATGCTAAGGTGTGTGTACTTCTGCAGGTGTGCATACCCTCCTAATGTTATTGCTCACTTTATCTGCCCGTCTGCTGCTTGGCTGGAAATTGAACCCTGAAAGTGAATTGCATTCTAGGCTGAAAGGATGACTTAGAGCCATGGTCTTGGTGCTCCATTAACCTCTATCCCCCAGTAAGACTACTTTTTTATGATTTTGAATTTTGTTCCGCATTTTATGAGAAAATTAGAAGTCATACAGAATAAGCAGTGTTTAGCTTAGCAGCAAGAAAAGTAAAAGGAAACATAATAACATTTTTCTAATGTGTGTATGATTGTCACTCACAGAATGGAATAAAGCTGTTCCTTTGTTAAACTTTAAGACAAAAATACCAAGAGTCGAGAGAATTTACTGGATTCTTAGGTGAATATTAGAAATTTATCTTAGAAATGCACAGTTGAAAAAACACGTACAAACGTAAACAAATATAAAATATCAAGTGGTTTCTGAATCAGAGTAACCCTCACGAGGGGCTCTGAGCAAACATCCACAGCTTTCTCCTGAAGTGGCCTGGTGGTTGTGAGCGAGTTGCTGACATTGCGGTTAGCAGCCCCACACCTACCCCATGCCGCCAGGCTCCTTTAGAAATGCAGAGCAATGGAAAATAATTCACATGAGAAATCCCCAGACAGAATTTTGGAGCAACATTTTATTAACTTCTTATTGGAAATGTTGTAAGAGAATAAAGTGCATGAGTTCTCTTTTCATGAACTATTATTTACAAGAGTCTAAGAAGCAATAACCAAGTAGATATATAAATAATGTCTTTAAAAATAAATGTGACTATTCCCCCCTTTTCCCTTCCCTCTTCAATAGATTCTTATTTTTTCTTCCATCCTTCCTTTGGGATTCCCTGAGTGGTGCAATTGCTTTGGAGCTCAACACTTTACTACGTGCCATAAATTTCCAAACCTTTTACAGGTGTCCATCTGCTTCTAAACAGTCACAGACTTAAAAACCCTATGGCCGAGTTCTACTCTGCACACATCTGGTTGCCGCAAGTTGGAATCTACTTAATGGAAAATATTTACAATAATGAAAATTCATTTTTTTGTTTTCATTTAGGTTGTCTAAAAATAAAATCATAGTTTTCTCCCTTTTGCTCAACATGTTAGCTGATTTGCATAGAAATTATATGTAAACAAAACTAAACATACTAAGGCCATTTACAGATAAACTTCAAGTTACTTTACTAGTTTGTGACCATGTAGCAGAGTTCCCATTAGAACACCCTTGGTTTGTAGAAAGCTGTGACACACAGTAGGAACTGTGAATCTAATTCAGGCTGCACAGAACTCCCTCCTCCCAAGAACTGACCATGGGAAAATCTTTTCTCTCAGTAGAGGGTGTTTGAAAGTAGATAGCAATTCTCCTAGCCAGCCCAGCAGGGGGAGTCTAGTCCTCAGAGGACTTGCCTGGGCATAACTTTGATGGAAATTGGGGTACCCTGGTCATTCCGGATCATCAAGCAACCAAGTAATCAGAGAGTCCCAGGACCAACACTGTGAACTTTCCTAATCCGTATTTGTGTATGTATCCAATTGTGGCCTCTCTTGGCAGTATTAATTGATCGGTCACCAATCATGTATTTTTGACAATTTCCTTTGCTTTCTACAACTATTGTGGAATGTGGATGCCTTACACACAATTATGACTTCACACTGATGGTTTCTCCCACTGGATGATTTGTCTTTATATTGTCATGAGACTTAATGAAATTTTAGCAAAAATATGTATATTTGGGGTATTTCCCCCACAGAGAACATTACTAAGCAAATAGAAAACCATGATTAGTGGTATATTAGGCATGATAATCTCATTATAAACTTCAAATCAGAAGAATAAGAATACCGTATATACTCGAGTATAAACTGACCCTAATATCAGTTGGGCACCTAATTTTACCACAAAAACTGCATTAAAATGTGCTGAAAAACTTGGCTTATACTATGTTACAGGCATTATTACAAAGGAGGGAGAAATAAAACCCTGCAGGTAAAGTCCGCATTTGGTGCTAAGTGTTGAAGCCTTAGATTGAGTGATGCATTCGAATAACTCGTTGCTGTCCTTCTAGGAAAGCTGTTTTGGCATTTGTTGTTATAGTAACAGAATGCTCAAATTTAAAAGTAAAAGTGGATAGCCCAAAATATTTGTTATTTAGTTGCTAATGAGTAAACAGTGCTGCTCAATAACATCTGGCTTCCTTTAAAAAGCTCCATTAAAAAAAATCATTGAATTTTAAATCTGGAAGGGAACTTAGATGTAAAATTTTATCCAAATTTCAAGTTAAATAAGTTATGTGAGAAATGATAGTTGGGCAAAAAGAGTAACAGCCTCCGGGGATACACTACAGCCCTTCAAAGTCCCCAACTCCAAATCTTAAATAACTAAACTTTATTTATTCTGCAACACCACAAGCAGGAGAAAAAAAATTCACCATCGAGAACTTAAAAATGAAAAAATAAATGCAATCTTTTGCAATATAATGTAGATGTCTGAGTTTCCCCTTCCCATGACAATATTTTTGATGATGAATTCTGCCTATAAGGGAGTATGAATTGGAATATGCGTGTGTTAGGCAGGGTCCTCTAGAGAAACAAAATCAGGACATTTATGATTATGTGTATATATATAAAAGAATAGGTTTATACAATGAGAAGGAATATGACAGCTAATTAGTCCACACTGCAGTGCTGAGGACTCAGTTCAAATCACTTTTGTGGAACAGTTAATATACTGAAAGTCTTCAACTCACATGGGCTGCCATACAAGGTCAAGGAAGCAGACATAGGATTCTTCCCTCAGGCAAGACAGGCAGTCTGCCTGCAGACACCAGACAGCAGGGTGGGTCAGCAATAGTCAGAGGCATGGAAGCTTAGGGAAGCAGGCCCCAAGGGGATCTTGAACTCAAACATGCATGGGGACAAGATCCACCAGCCTTAAGTTCAAGCAATATGTGCGAGCAGGATGGCAAAGCAGGTCCTGAAGGAGCCTCAAGCTCTAGTGACAGGATTCACAGGTTGGCTTGGCCCACAGGTAGTGCACCACATGTTTACAGTTGAGGCATGCTCATCCAATCACCAGAGAGGAAGAAAGGGGCAGGCTTTGGAAAGCCATTTATCCCATAGCCTTCCAATCAAGCTGTGACCTGATTAAACTCTATCCCTAAGTTCCTATTGGCCCAGTTGGTACAAGAAAACTATCACAATGGGGAAAAATTCCATCTCTAATAAGTAGCATATTTTATGGCAGAATTCTTCCAGTGGGGTTATCTGACTCACATGAGAAAAGAAAACAAGAAAGTACAGTTAATATTTTTAATATATATTTTTTTATTATTAAATACTTTTATTGGGGGCTCTTCCATTTCTTACCACACTCCATACATTCTTTCTTTTTGTCAAACACACTTGCACATGTGCTGCCATCATCATTTTCAAAGCATTCTCTTCCCACTTGAACCCCTGATATCAGCTCCCCATTTCTTCCCCCACCCTTCCCCACCCACCCTCCCTCACAAACCCTTGATAAGTTATAGATTACTATTTCCATTTTTATATCATCTTCCATCTCCCCTTATCCACTTTTCCATTGTTTGTCCCTCTGGGAGGAGGGTTATAGGTTGATCCTTGTAATCAATTCCCCCTTTCTCCCCCTCCCCTCCCCTAATCCTCCTGATATCTCTTCTCTCATTGTTGGTCCTGAGGGGTGTATCTATCCTGTACACCCTGTGTGGTGGGGTCTTATCTGTAGCAGTGTGCATGTTCTGGTCTAATCTGATTTGTAAGGAAAAATTGAGGTGATGATAGTGGGGGGAAGGAAGCACAAAAGAACTAGAGGAAAGTGGTATGTTTCATTGGTACTATACTGCACCCCCACTGGCTCATCTCTTCCTTGTGACCCCTCTGTGAGGGAATGTCCAATTGTCTACAGATGGGCATTGGGTCTCTACTCCATGCCCTTCCCCCATTCACATTGGGTATGATTCTGTTCTTGGTCTTAGATACCCAATACCTGATCCCATTGACACCTCATGATCATACACGCTGATGCTCTCTTCCATGTGGGCTTTGGTGCTTCTCAGTTAGATGACCACTTGTTTATCTTTAAGCCTTTAAGACCCCAGCATTATATCTTTTGATGGCGGGTATCTTTAATATTCTCATCACAGTGTTTGAGACATAAGATTCAAGTAGAATTAATTCCTTTCACCTAGCCTCAGTCTTCTGACAACATTTTGAATATCTTGCTTATGAATAAGCTTATTAAATGGAAAGAGTCAATAACTATCTTTTTAGTGTTAATTTTAAGAGTAATTAAAATTAATCAGATGAAACGATAAAGTAAAATGAAATTAATTTAAATCACGGTGCGATTTTTGATATAAATGAAATATAAATCAGCAATATTTCTTTGTAAAATTTTGATAATAAACACTTCATGTTCTGTGTCAATAATTGTCCTTTTAATATTAAATGTAATTAAAAATATTAAATGTAATTAAAATTAAGCAGATGAAAATATAGAAAATTAGTAAGTGAAATTTACTTAAATTGTGGTATTATATTTTGATATAAACTAAATAGAAACTAGCAATGTTTTGTCATAAAGATCTGATAATAAATGTTTCATCTTCTGTGGGCCATATGATAGTTTTCTATTAGTCACAGCCAATATTTAAAGGCATGGTCTTATTCCAATAACATTTTATAAAAACAAGTGATTGGCTGTGTATGAAACAAGGTACATGGCTTGCTTATCCTTGATTTATTCTATGCTCTTCAATACCATGTCCAACATTAATGCAACTGCAAATTCTGTCTGTTAGTCTCTCTCTGTCTCGCTCTCTCTCTATATATATATATACATATTTCAAAACCATGTTATTGGGAGCTAATATAGACATAATATCACTCCATAGTTCAATCCCATCAAGCATTATTGTACAATTACTGCTAAAATCCATTTCAAAATATTGTTATCCTTCTTGAACTCCTTGACATCAGCTCCCGTTTACCTCACCACCACCCCTACTGTAACCCTCAGAAACCCTTATTCGACTTGATGTCTCTGTAGGTTCACCAATCCTGGGTTTCATGTACTGAAAATCAGACAAATATATAACAGAAATTCAAGAGGGTCACCCCCAATGACAAAACACATCTGTGATAAACCCTAATATGAATAAACAAAGCATATAAAAATCTTGAAAACCAGATCAGGGCTAATGCGCATCAGAGGGGGAATCAGTTGACAAGATGTTAACTGTTCAAGCCAGGTTTATCATTTTGATCTTCTGTAATCATCTCTCCAATGTACTCTAGTAACCACTTTCTTCCCATCCTCCATTATGGACAGAGGGGAATCACTGGAGGCTTACTTCCTACATAGATCCTACAAATGTATCTTGGGCTCCCATTGTTATCTATAGTCTTCTACAAACCATATTCTCACATTTTGACTCTGATTCTATTCCCTCCTTTGACTTCAAATTATATAATTCATAATCCTTCAGTGACTGATTTGGTATGCTTCTTCCATGTGGACTTAGTTGACAACTCACTTAGCTGCTTGTTTGGAAACAAGCCTTTAATAGATGCAGTGGTGACTGTACAACTCCCCTTGATGTGATTGAATGATTGAACAGTTCAGTTATATGATATGTGGATTATGTGCCAATAAAACTATTGGGAGAAAAAGAAGCAATACAGAAGTATCTTAATTAAAAGTTTTACTGTTTTTAGTCAGATGTTATTTAATATTTTTCATTAATATTGCACATTTTTTTCTTACAACAAAATCTAGTTTGTGTACCTCTTTTATTATAATAATGTATGAAATAATAAACTACCTTTTGGAAAAAGAAAATAAAACCCAAGATGCTATTTTCCCTGATAGCTGGGCACCATCTAATTTATTCACCACACTTTGCTTTGGCTCCTGTATCTTTTTGGCATAAGGATCATTCCTTGCTTAGCTTGGTGTCACACTGAAATGATGGAAACCTGTGGGAGAAGCAACTGTCTAGAAATCCATGGTTTTCAATTTCAGTATCTCAGAGATTGCTACAGAGAACGTTTTGTTAATGTTGAATTGACTTTAAATATCAAAATACAAAGACTTGGAAGACAGTGCATAACAATTATTCTATCAATGGTCACTGCTCCTGAGACTATACATCTTTACAGGAGTAGAAAACCTCATTTTTCTCCCTTGGAATAGCTGGTGGTTTTGAACTAGTGACCTTGTTTAGCAACCCAACTGGTAACCCTTATGCCACCCTGGACTCTTATAATATATACATAAAGCCTAATTATTACTGTTTAATGTTTAAAAGTATGGGAAATCATAGCTAAAGAGAACAACCCCTCTCGAGGTTGCTTTGTAATTACTGAAGGTTAGCTTCAAGTGATTCTGAAATAGGAATTGCTATTTTAAGGATTTGCAAAAAATCTTCCTTGAATTGTTCTAGTGTCAGTAGATCATGATAATAACACTATCTGGGAAGATAGTGAATTGAATGCAATGATTATTAAAACTTGTGTAGTGCATTGATGCTTATAAGTGCTTTTACTTAATATTTCAGGTAATCATCATAGTGATAATCATGACAAACGTAGTATATATTTCATAGATAAGAATGCTGAGTCAAAGTTAGTGCCTGGTGCTCAAAGTCATGCAAACAGTTTTTGGCCATGTCTCATCATTGGTATTCTGCTAATTCTTTATGAGTTATTGAGTGTAATTAGGATGACTATATATCTTACCTTAAGTATTGCTTTTACAAGACTAGCTATTCTCTTATCTGTTTATTTAGATTTTTCTTTAATGCTGTTAGCTAACCCACATCTGTGAGCCAACCCACCTCCTCTCAATGTTGTTAACTGCCATTGAGACAACCCCATGAAAACCAGAACAAAACATTACCCAGTCCTACCCAATCCTCACCGGAAGTTGAAATTGGACTTCTTTGATCCATATGTTTATCATCAGATAATTTTTGAAATTAGGTCTTCACGATTTTCTTCCTCATACAACTTAATCGAAAAGCTTGCCTGAAACATGTCCAGCATCATAGCCATACACAGACTTCCCCTGACTGACAGGCACAGTTCACATAGAAGGTGAGAATCTTCCACTGAACCACCCGCCACTGGCCCCTCATCTTCTCAATAAGACCCTCTGGTGAAGTAACTAGAGTTCAGTGTTATTGCTTATAAAGGAGTCTTGATTCACTACTAGTTGTGAGTATCAAGATTGAGGCTAATATTTTAAAAGAATGTTATTCTATATGTATGTAAGTGTTCTTTTACTAAATAGTTGACTTGTGAATATGTTTGTAGTCACTTTCCCCAGCACTTTAAACCGTCAGGTGCTAGCAGCTAACTTACCAACAACCTGAATCGTTCACTGTCCCTGCTAGCTTCATTCCCGTTCCACAAGGGGGCCGCTCACTGGTTGGGAACATTTGTCCACAGAACTTTCTTCCATCCAAACAATGCCCCAGGGTGTGAGGACGCAGGTGTAAATAAGACTGATATATCCTCTCAGATTATTTGAAATTATTTTCCAGTAGAAATCAAAAGATAGTGATCAGGATTACAGGAAGAAAATAATGTCTGATAATAACAGGCCTCATGAAGGTCATTAAAACCAGGTGATGTCACAGAGAATATCTTGGTGGCTACTTGAGTTTGGTTATCAGGGTTGACCTCTCAGAACGTTTCAATGGGACATGCACACCACAAAAGACAGGTGACACATGGAGAAAGCATTCTATTCGGAAGTATCAGTGCAAAACCCCTAACCTGAGAAACAGAAGTGGCATCATTTAAAACAAAACAGCACAGCCCAGAAAGTCAGTGGGACTTAAACATAGTGATTGAAACGCAGCGCCAATAGATAAACTTGGCAAGTCAATGGAGAAGGTCTCCAGGGAGCTGTGCGCTAAGCAGAGAAGTGCCATGGTAAAAAGGGAAGTCGGTGACAAATTTTAAGAAGACAATCATAGTATCTGCTGTACACTGTTATAAGACTATTTTATGATTGGGAGCAGGTAGATGGCCTGAGTAAAGGTAAGAAAACCAATTGGATCCCCAGTAAAAAGAATGATGAACTACATGGACCTTTGGTTTACACTGTCACTGGTGAGCCCTTGGTACTAATTGTTAAAACACTATTGAAAGGAGATAAAACAAGTATGGGCTAACCTTATATCACAATACCTGTCTTATTCACTTGTACAGAACAAAGCCTTACGTGACTGGGTGCTTTTTACAAAAACAACGAGAGTGGGTTGTCAGACAAAGCTCACAATAATAGTCCCTGACAATGTCAATCAGAGGTCTGCCAGAATACCTAACACATATCTTAATACAGCAAGAAATAGTAAGTCAATGTGGGCCTGCCTACCAATGACAACTCAATGCTCTTGGTATATCCATCGTCTGCTCCTTCACACACCATGTTCTTTCAGACTTAGTTGTCAGGTTACAGATGTGCCTGAGGTCGAATCTAGTTTACCTAGTGGCGTTTTCACAACGGATCCCTCTGATACAGTCTTTGGAGCATATTATGCAACTTGAAGACCCAGGATTCAATGCCTCAGCATTCTATGGGATATGGCCTAGGTCCCCAGTGAATGAATAGAGACTCAGGCCAATATGGCTTATTAGGTTCATATTACCAGGCATACTTCCCCCTTAGGGCCCTTAACAGTATTGTTCATCATTGATCCTAGCTCCAATCTAATTAATTCTTATGACATGGCCCTGTTCAATCCTTGCACTCATGAAAGAAACACTGAAGATATGGGTCCTATTGCAAAATGTGGTGAAGATATGCCCGGTTGATAGATGGTGCCTATCAGAAAGAATAGTGTCTGGGGTGTTAAAGACTTGTTTCTAAACAAGCAGCCATCTAAGTGAGATGACAACTAATTCCACATTAAAGAAGCACATCAACATCTGTGACCTAAGGATTATACATTATGTAAACCAAATGAAAGAGGGAATAGTATCAGAGCTTAACTTGTGAGATTCTGGTGTGCAGAAGGCTATAGATGACAGTGGAAGCCCAAAATACATTTGTAGGACCTACCCAGGGAATAAGTCTCTGGTGATTTCCCTCTAATCATAATTGAGAGATGGGAACAAAGTAGTAACTACACAGAAAATAGTAGAGAGACAACGACTATAGTAGGCTCAAATGATAAATCTGACTTGAATTATTAAAGCCTAGTCACTTGATGTCCCCTATGGTACACTTTGGGCTTGTTCTTTTAAAAAAATATTTTGTGGTTTATTTCATGTTAGGGTTTATTTCTGTTGTATTTTGTCATTGTGGGTAGACTTTTTTGAGTCTTTGTGATTTTTTTTATGTTTTTTTGTATAGGAAACCCAGGAGAAATGAATATATAGAGACAACAACTAGGAAAGCATTCCTGGTGGGTGTGGTGGAAGAGGTGGGCATGGGGCTAAAGGGAGCTAGCTCCAGAAGGAAGAGAATGTTATGAAATGTATTTTGATAGCAATTATACAAGACTGCTGGATGTGATTGAACTATGGCACGATGTCTGATCAGCACCTAATAAACTGGGTTGGAAAAAATGAACAACAGAAAGAAGAAAATATTCCAAAATCGATTTTGGTGATGATTGCACAACTCTTTTTAACATGCTTAAGTTATTGAGTTGTACTACACATACATTATATGCCAATGATGTAAACATTTTAATGATGGAATATGGTGATAAAGTAGAGATGGAAATTAATAGGTTGATAATATGTTTGGGGGTATTACTGAAAATATTTGCTGAAGATGTGAATGTGGCGAGGGGAAATACGATAGTGGAAGATAGTCTCTATCTTTTGAATTTTTGAGTTTTCAAGCGTAAGCATATGGGTAGGTAGCTGGATGATGTTGGCAGTGAATGGGAGGGGAAGAACGGTGAGAGCAGTTTGAGGAGGCAGAGAACAAAACTTCTGCTTCACATTAAATTTCAGATGACATTCATTGTTAGGTATCAGCAAATTGTACATTGCAACTCTGTGTATGGTAGAAGAATCCAATCTGCTCTATGCCACCCTCACAATTGTTCAAATGAAATCCTTGACAACTTCATTCTTTTCTCCATCTGTCATGATATTGAGTTGTGAAGATGTTTTGTTTTCTTTACATTTCATTACATGACGATGTGCTTATTATTTATATCATGGAATCCTTATGTAAGAAAGCCAAAAGACACAAATTTCAATTAGGCATTTAGGGTCCAACAATTCTTGTAATTAATGCTGATACTTACATCCTTCCAGTAATCCTGGAAGTTTCTGGATTATGAATGAGTTCCCTTCCTGAATCTGCCTGTGAGTCACAGTTGGAATATTTGGGTGTGGGTCATTTATCTAAGGTCAGTGAAATGTTAGTCTCAGTATGTATGTGTACAAATAAAACCTTTCCATACATGAAAGACATTAAAGACACGTTTCTAGGTATAGTCAAATATTTTAACATCATAATAGACTAATAATACTAGTTATGTTTTGGCACCTTTACAAAGTAACACCTGTTTGTTATCAAGAGTGATTATATGTACCACAAAGTTTTAATATAATGACAACTGGCAGTGAGGTCGTTGTCAGACCTGCAGGCTGACTTAAGGGTTCTAGTCTCAGGAGTTCCGCTGCTTGATGAGCAAGCGAGGTATACTTCCCAGGATGCCAGCTGCCCTATCGTTCTCACATGAAGCAGCAGTTGGGTTTGAACAGCAAATCCCTCCACCACCAGTCAAATGACTAAACCACTGTAAAAGCTGCACTCCTTTCCATTCACAAACAAAGCCTTCATGGTGCTATCTTTTTGAAACATTGAGGGTACCAAGACAAGACATTTCTTTTTTTTACAATGTCACAATAGAGTGGCTCTTGGTGAACCAAATGGTTTTCATGAAGGTAAGTGCAGTTATGGGTCCTTGCACTACGGGTGGGGCAATGGCTTAGCCAGCCTCTTTCTGCATGTGAGAGGCTTGGTGAGTATTTTTATAACCTGAATCGATGTACCAAACGAATCTCAGAGAAAATTGTCAATTTTATATTCTTTCCTCTAGACTCCCGGAGAAAATTTAGTGCAATATCTATGAGGATTATATGTGATGTCAGGGTTGTTTGAAGTACCCACTGAATAGCTGTATAACACAATATTGTGTTAGTTTTGAAGTGAAGATAAACTGCTGATGACAGGCTGTTGAAATAGACATTGGACAGAAATATTAAAATCCGTAGTGACAAAGTTATTTACCGTTTGCTGATTGTGTAGCAAAGCAATTTGCTTGTATAGCATAGAGAAATGGCTCTTCTAGGAATTGTCTTTGTAACTTCTACAAAATAACTGGTTGTATTTCCCGATGGGCTGGGTAAAAGAAGATGGGGGAAGATGCTGATTTGATTGTTGTGAGTTATTGTTAACAGAACTAATTGTTATGCTTTCCTTGTTGTCATTGCTTTTAGGTGCCATGAGTCGATCCCAACCCATAACAAACGTATGCATGACAGATGAAAACACATTAAATAATTCACTGTCCCTGCAGGCGATCGTTCTCATAATGTGAGGTGCCCTTGATTGCCTCCCATGTTCATCATTGCATCACACTGGGGTGGGCTAGAGCACAAAGCACAAACCGCTGTGAAATTACAATGGAATATTTTATTTCTGACTCATAATAGAGTAGAAGAATATTAAAAGAGTAGAGAAAGCATGAGATAAAATATAATCATATAACAAAAAATTATATTCTAACAAATTTGAAAATCTAGAAGAAATGGATACATTTCTAGGAATGCATTATATTTACCTAATTTGCCACAGAGAAATGTAGACAATCTCAAGAAGCCTATAACACAAGGAAAAATAGTGCTAGTCATAAAAGAAATAAAATAACCCCCCAACATCAAAACAGGCTCAGATGGTTTCACTGGCGAATTCTACCAAACATTTAGCAAAGACTTAGTAACAATTTTGTGTAAACTATTCCACGATATACAAATGGACAATATGCTATCAAGCTCATTTTATGAAGCAACTCTAACTCTGATACCTAAACCAGACAAAGGCATCACCAGAATTAAAAACACAGACCAATATCTCTAATGAATGTACATGTCACAACTTCAATAAAATCCTAGCAAACAGAATTCAAGTAAGCACCAAAAAAATAATATATCATGATCAAGTGTGAGTCATATCAAATATGTAAGGATGGTTTGATATGATAAAAACAACCAATGTAGTTCATCACATAAACAAAACAATTGAGAAGGATCATATGATGATATCAATTGATGCAGAAAAGGCATTTGAAAAAAATCAGCATCTATTCCTGATAAAAACACTCGATAAAACAGGTATAGAAATGTGATTTCTCAACATAATAAAGATGCATTTGCAAAACCAATAGCCTGCATCTCACTTAATTGAGGGAATTGAAATAATTTCCTCATCAAATGAAAACTAGACAAGATTGCCCTAAATCATCACTTTTATTTGTGGAAGTTTTAGCTAGAGCTGTAGACATCAAGAAGTTACTAAAGGTATCCTCATAGACACAGATTCTTCTTCTAAAAATCTCTTTGGTTGCACATGACATACCTAAACCCCTCCAACAATTCAATTAAACAATGCTCAAAGTAATTGAAATATTTGACAGCATAGTAGGCTACAAGATCAACATACCAAAATCAGTTGTATGCTAAAAGTAATGTTACTGAAAAAGATATTGAAACATCAATACCATTTACAACAACTAGACAAAAGATAAAATACATAGAAATACACCTTACCAGAGAAACAAAAACACTCCAGGAAACTGAAAGAAATGTGCACAAATGGAACGAGTTACCATGTTCCTGGAGAGGCCGACTAAACATTGTGAATGGCAATATTACTAAAAATACTTTACACACTCAATGCAATCAGATCCCAATCCCATCACAATTTTTCAAAGAAATGGAAAACTAATCACCAACTTTATGTGGAAAGTAAAGAAACCTGGGATAAATAAAACACTATTAAAAAATAAAAACAAAGTAGGAGGTCTTACACTCATAGTCAAGGTAATCAAAATACGTTGTTGGTGGTATAAGAATGGATATGAAGTGGATTAGAATTGAGAACCCAGAAACACAACCAAGTACTTATAGACACCTAATTTTTTATAAAGAACTAAAAGACATTGAATAGGCAAGAGATAGCCTTTTCAACAAATGGTGCTAGGAAAAATTGGATTTTCACCTAAGAAAGAATGAAGCATACAAAAAAAAAACTCAAGATGGATCAAAGACCTAACTATAAATGACACAACTATAAAAACCATCAATGAAAAAATAGAGACAAACATAAAGACCCTCATAAAACAAAGTGTGAACACATTACCAAACACAATGAAAAATATCCCCACAGGAAGAGACAAAATATAGAACTGGGACCTGCTAAAAATATGATATTTATGCACATCAAAATATTTCATCAAAAGACTCAAAAGAGAACTCACCGATTGGGAGAATATTCAGCAACAATACATCCGATAAAAGGTTAATCTCCAAAATCTATAGAAAACTACATCTTTAACAAGAAAAATACAAGACATAAACAGACAACTTACCAAAATGACATCTAAGTGGCTAATAACGATGTGTAGAAATGTTTGTGCTCATTAGTAGTAAGAGAAATGAAAATTAAGTAACCCTGAGTTCTCACATCACATTGTTACTTCTGGCAAAATTCAATAAAACAGAAAACAGTAAATGCTGGAGAAGATGTGAAGAAATAGGAATGCTTTTATATTGCTGGTGGGAACGTAGACTTGGACAACCACTGTGGAAATCAGTGTGAGACTTCCTCAGACAAATGCAAATACATGTAACTTGTGGTTCAGGAATCGCTATACTGGGTATGTATCCTAAAGACATAAAAAACACAACCCAAACAAACATGTACACACCTATGTTTAATGTAGCAATTTCCATAATAACAAAAACATGAAAACAACCCAAAACTCCAACTATAGTGGAATGGATAAACAAGCTTTGGTACATTCTTACTATGGAATTTTATGCATCAATATAAAACAAGGACAACTCTCTTAAACACAAAACTAGA
>NW_022103908.1:28192934-28195726 GCF_000313985.2 Echinops telfairi | reverse complement strand
ATAATAATTTATAAATTATCAAGGGTTCATGAGGCAGGAGGGGGTAGATGAGCTGATACTAAGGGCTCCAGTAGAAAGAAAATTGTTAGAAAATGATGATGGCAACATATGTACAAACATGCTTGATACAATGGATGGATGTATGGGTTGTGATAAGAGATGTACGAGTCCCCAATAAAATGATTTTTTTAAAAAGAGAAAACTTCCTCAATATCATGTGAGATAAACATTTAAGATGTCGGATGAACCCCAAACAGAATAGACCACCCCTCAAAGAAAATCAGCAGGACACACCATAATCACACTTTCCAAAACCAAAGAGAAGACTCATGAGAGCGGATGTCCAAGTAAGACAGAGACTGATGGGACTCTGAATCCATAACCCTTGGTCACCATTTAGTTCTGGAAATTAGCTCAGCCCTGTGGCTCAATTTTTTGCTAAACAATAAATAGGTCTAGAAAGGGGAAAATGACACTAGATACAGAGAGATAAGCTCACCTTAGAATAACCGGTTATATAAAATCAACAGGGCAGCATTTATCCAAGGACCAAGTTCAGAAGTGTTAGCAATGGGAAAAAAAACCCCACCGAATCAAACGCATTGCCACAGAGTCAATTCTGACTCATGCTAGTAAGTGAGCGATGGCAACAGGAATTATGGCGAGGAAGTGAACTAAGTGCTGTTACATTGAGGAGATTGCAATAAATGTGATGAAATAAAATGCGAGTGAATTATTGGATGCAAACTTGATTGTTCTGCAGACCTCCACCAAGTCACAATAAAATATATTTTAAAGTTTATGGAAAATAAAAGATAATGGCAATTTTCTACCCAAAATAAATAAATAAATAAAGAGTTAGGTTAGTATCTCAGTCTGTTGTTTGTCAGAAATGAGCACGTGATCAAGACAGACCATTTCTTAAGAAATCTGCAACAGTATGAACACCTTCTTCCCCAAGCTGGGAGTTTTCTCTAGTCAGTGCCCTTTACAGTAGAGACTTTAATGGTCTGGCTTATTCCTTCGAGCAATTACACCTTCAAGATATGGAGAGCTGGCCTGGGTTGTCACAAAAATCATTACTGCTTCTCTTTTTTTTGGGGGGGGGGCTTCTTTACAATGTTAAAATGAAGACTCTTCTGACTGATAGAGGAGATGTGTTTAAAGTTAGTGGGATCCCTCGCTGTAATTGTAATTTAAGCACCAGTATGAATCAAGCCATAAGGTGTGCCAATTAATATACTTCAGCAGATGTTAACATTAATTCAGAACCAACGTTGTAGAGTCACGAAGGCCAGTTGTGTTTTAAAATTTATTTTTATATTAATTAAATACACTTTGGTTTTCCAGCTGCATCCAATTGTAGACCTATGACCTATACATCATTTACAACAATTTCTCTCCATGTGTTTGTTGTTGTATTTATCTGTGTGTTTGGTTATTGCACTTACTTAGGTGTGGATGAGGTTTTCATCCTGTTACTCATATTTATGTTCATTCCCCAGAGGTTTACATCAGAGTCATCACGGTTAGGGGTCTCCTCTATGGCAACAGTTGAATTAAATTGCTGACTGTGCCACAGAGATGCCATGAGTACTTTCGCGATCACGCTGAGCATCAGGCTCATGCTTTAGCCAGAGGGTTATGGGCAGAGGTGGCAGCAGCAAAGGCATTTCCAAGTCCGCCTCCTGGACTTAGACGTGAGGGCCTCAGAATGACTCACACTAACTGTGCTTTTCCATGGTAGTAAGCACACAGTGGTCTCGTCACTCTTTCCAGAGTGCTCTAAAAATGAGAACCAATGCCTGGTGAAAGCATAAAAATAACAGTAAAAAGGTTAGAGCTCTTCCCTTGAGCCTACTGTCAGCCATGCTGTCTGTTGAAATTGAGACGCATGCTTCCACCTGAGACCCAGGCTGAGACACATGACTGAGGGCCACTCTGAGAAGGTTCCAACTCCATAAATGCTAATTACTAAAATGTCCGGTTTAGATGGTTTAAATTTATAACACACACTCAGAATTTTGTCAATATAGCTCAAAGCAGCACAGCTGAAAGAACATACGAGCAAGCCCGTAATAGAGGCAGTTAAGAAGCCAAAGAAAGAAAAGGGATGCACCTTCTGGTGGTGTGCACCGCCTAGCCGTGCTCACAGAACCAGTCCCTATCATCTCTCAACAGAAGTTGACTAGACATATGATCTAATATTTGGTTTAGATGCTGAGGCAGGTACCGAAAAGGAGATTGGCTTTGGAGATTTATTGTGGCTAGGATTGAATTTTGAGTGCCATTTATCTCATGAAAATCTAGCTGGCATTGCATGAACTTCTTTGTTGTTGCTGTTGCCTTCCAGTCAGTAAAGGGAACAGAAAACGAGTCCTAGTCTACTCCTGTACCCGCCTTCGCGTCATCGCTAAGTTGTAGCCACTGGGTCAATTCATTTTGTTGAAGGTCTTCTCTTTTTTGCTGTCCCTCTACTTCACCAAGATTTGCATCCTCCCGAGAGCATGACCAAAGTAGCCATGACAAAGTGGCTCTAGCCTCCCTTCTTCTGGCAATTCATGGTATCTTAACATTCTCGGTCAACACCATAATTCTCATCTATCAATTCTTCTTTTGTCTTCCTCATTCATTATCCAGCCTTCCCATGCATACAATGTGATTAAAAATGCCATGGCCTGGGCTGGATACAGACAGCTCAGTCCTGAAAGTGCCATCTTTGCTCTTGAACACTTTTATAGAGGTCTTTGTATCATATTGGCCAATAATTGAACTTTCTACTGGCAACAAAA
>NW_022103908.1:28190288-28191329 GCF_000313985.2 Echinops telfairi | reverse complement strand
CAGACGCTATACTTTTTGATAGCCGGGCACCATCAGCTTTCTTCGCCACATTTGCTTATGCACCCATTTGTCTTCAGTGATCCCTTCGACACCTCGTGATCACACAGGCTGATGTGCTCTTCTAAAACAACATATTTTATGAAGAAATACATTTATATGTATGTATTAAAAGTTAATTGGATAATTCCATTTTATTTTACTTATATTTTGCATAAGGCTTTGAAACATATAATTTCCACTAAGTACAATTTTTAAATTAGGAAGTGACAAAAAAGACAATGCATTGACTGAAAATGTGAATTTGATTTTGGTTGTCATGACATGGAAAGATAATTGCTGATGGTTAGAAATCAATATTTACTTCTAAACTTTGTTTAGAAGCATAGTAAATATCAAGAAGGGCTCTGGCTTATTAATAAAGTGAATATTTGAATAATATAAAGAGAGAGAATTAGAAAATTTTAAAACAGGGAAAAAGAGATGCCTGGTGAAGGGGAGAGGAAAAAAAGCCTCAGAATGGGTTGGGGGATTGTGATGAAGAATACAGGTGGAGGAAATGCAAACATATTGGTAAGAAGCCAGTGTCCCCAAATTAGTTTTGCTAAAGGATGAATAACAATGAAGCTATGATTGAATTTCTTTTGATTTGTCACATTTTTAAAATAAAATGAAAAAAAAAAACTTTTTTAAATTGATAGAACTGCTGTTGAAGTATGACCAAGGTCAAAGTCATTAGTCTAGTGGGAGCATTAGGTGAAAGATCAAGAAAGCTCAATTCAGTGTCATTATCCAGGAAACCTGGGCACCTGGAATCAAATTAATTGGTGACCCAGCACTAATTGGAGAGCAGTACAGCCAAGATCATTAAACAACTGATTTTCTAGAATGCATCTAACCCTTTCAATTAACATCATGAAATTTTCAGTCTTAAGATTTGTTCCCAGTGGTTAGGAACGAAATGGAGCAGAATTTAATGTATGATTTTTTAAACAATATTACAGTTGACTACTTAAAACATAAAGTTTGGTTTAATTTATATAT
>NW_022103908.1:28187697-28189689 GCF_000313985.2 Echinops telfairi | reverse complement strand
GGGACACTTCGTTGGAGAAGCTGGATGGGCTGAACTGAGAAAGTGAAGATGAGTACTTTGGGGCTGAGGCTTACTGGAGTGGAATGGCTCTGAGCACTTAATGCAGGGAGCTGGGGTGACTGACCCCTGAAGCTTGAGCTGAATGCCTTCCAGTTAAAGCTTACAGAGGACAGATATGTCCTTTGGACATCGATTAGCATTCCTGAACAAACTTTGTAATGCGTCCTGATGAACAACTCTATTTGAGCAGTCCTCATGTGCCTTACAACCTATCAACTTCCTTAATAAACCTTCTAATTATGTCTGTGAGGAAATTGCAATGGATATTAGAACTTAGATAGAAATTAAGAATCCTAACAAACGTAATAGATAACCTCATAATATATTAACAGAACACAATAGATGACCTCATTTAACTTTGGGTTTTAAAATATTAATATTTGTCACAGTTATTTTCCTCAAAGCTAGGATCGGCTTATCATTGTGTGCATCTACTTAAAAACCATGAAGGAAGGATTTCTAGGAGCATAGCTCATGGACAGGTCTAAGACTTTCATTCTATTCACACAAGTATTAACAAAAGCATCCAGATAGCTGCACTCCACCTTGGAGGAATGCTGGGGGGTGGGGGGGGACAACAAAAACAAACAAACAAAAAATAGGCAAAGGGTAGCAATAAGGAGCCCAAAGCTGAAGCAATGTAAGGATGAAATTTAAATTGTAGGGAAATCACGTTCTCTACTGTTTGCACTCCTTCCTTCCTGCTATAGTATCCACAGGGATACATGAGAGCCCTAGGCAACATTTGGTCCTCCCGTGCACTAAATAGGCTGCCAATTTCTGGCTAAGAAATAAATAAGATCATGCTAATAGATTGTTCAAGGTGAGTGTTTTGACTGGTTGGCAATACCTGAAGGACTAAAACCTCGGTCTGCTCCAATTGTAACTCACAGAGCAAAGAAGGGAGTCGTGAACAAAGACTATGCTCACCCGAGATAAATCAGGGTGTGTTTCCCAGTTTCCAAGAGGATTAAACTTCATTCTGTCTCTTAAAGTGTAGTAACGAGAATAAGATGAGCAAAGATTAAAGGCAGGCCCAACTGAAGTTTTCCATATCACTTAGATTCTTTTGAAGGAGTTCTTGTGGTGTAGTGATTATGTATCGGGCTGCTGTCCTATAGGGTCATTAAGAATTGGAACCAACTTGATAGCAATGAGTTTGTATTTGATGGGATAATATCTTTTAAAGCATTGGATTTGTGGGAGAATTGAGGAAACTCACTTGGGGCAATACTCATAGGTCCCAATGTCAACAACAACAAAATCGCAAGCCCCCAAAATTCCAAGTATATGCACATTCAAGGAAACAATAAAAAAGGATGAAATCTTCTATGTGGTAGCTCAGATAATGGAAGATTAGAAGAACAACACAGTGCACTATTAAACAAACTGAAAGAATGAAAGGAAAACGCAAAGTACAAGAGGAAATTAGGAAACTGATCATGAGCTAAATAAAAATATAAATAGGTATGCACTGTAACAAATAAACAGAAAAAGTAAAACAATGATATACTAACTAAAATTTAAAAATTTGAAAGACTAATGGTAGATTTGAGGTAGCAGGAGAAGTAATCAGCAAAGCAAATTAGACCATAGAAATGATTGAATCTGTATAACTATAAGAGAAAAATCAAGCTTGCTAAACATAAAAGCTCAGAAACTCACAGGGACGGTTCTACTCCGTCCTAAAGGGTCACTATGAGCCAGCATGGACTTGAAGGCCATGAGTAAGAAACGTAAAATTATGGACAGAATCAGGCAAAATATGAGAAGCCAGAGGGAAAAAAGCAAGAGAAGGCAGCAAAAGGAATATGTAAAGGAATGTACCCCCCCATAAAATCCACTTTATGAATCTGATGAAGAATATTAATTTATAACACTAAAATCTCATTGAATGTCATGTTGAATAGACCCAAAAAAATTCACATCAAA
>NW_022103908.1:28184895-28186741 GCF_000313985.2 Echinops telfairi | reverse complement strand
ATGTGGCCTTCTGATAATGACCCTGGGAACCTCCCCTTCTCTCTCTGCCTTCACTTTTCTGCTGGCTGACCCTGATTGCAGCCGGAGCCCTGGCAATGTGTCCATCGCCATTGGAACCACAAGACTTGCACACACCAGCCTGATATTCCTGCTTTCGCAGCCAAATGAAGACACAACTACAGATTGATGAAATCAGAGAGGGAACTATGTAATCAGGTCATGATTAATATTCAGTATTTATAAATAAAACCAAGACAACATAGTCAAAATTGGGAATAAATATTTCACCACAGGAGATATGCAAATGTGAACAAACACATGAAAACATGAGAAATTTCATTAAGTATGTGTACATTAAAAAGTGAGATATTTATCCTTACTAGGATGGCCATTGTGGTAGTTACATAATCTGTTGTCAATTTGAGAATTAAGAGTGAAGGGGTGGCATTTAGCCTGTCAATCAGGTCACAGCTTGATGAACTCATTGAGAGGCATGAGGGAGATAAATAAGAGTGACACACGGACACTCCCCTTACTGATAACGAGCCTGATGGAGCTACACTGATGCAGCCAGAGTCTGGAGCTGGAGGAGCCACGTGAAGGTCCCTGCCAGTGCTGACATGCTTCTGCTGCCACTGGATCCACAAGACTTTCCACACACTGGCCTGTGATCTTCCTGCATTCAGCGTCATTGCAAGTGTTGCGTGAGTCTGAAGAGGAATTTATAGATTCGTATCAGACATCTGGGCTTATATTGGACTTATGGACATGATCTCGACTGGGCTGGGATGTTTTCTCCATATTCAATTGCTCTTGTATATAAAGCTCTTTCTTATACATATGAGTTTCTTTGGATTTATTTTTCTAGTCTACTTGGACTAACACAGCCATGTACAGAAAAACAGAAAACATGTGTTGTTAAGGTGGAATAAATGTAAAATTTTCGTCTGTTTAGGAAAGCTGTTCAACCGATCTTCATAAATTTATACTAGAAATTTATCTAGGTACGGACTTAGAAGACCTTAGAGCAAGAATGCAAACAATTCTTGTACACAAGTGTTCATCACAGCACTCTTCACAATAATCAAAAGCAGAAACAACCCAAATACCAATTGTGTTAGTCCGGGTTGACTAGAGAAACAAATCCAGAGACACTCATATAAGTGTAAGAGAGAACTTTATATCAACAAGTAATTATTCACCAATAAGATATCCGAGCCCATTCCAGATCAAGTCCATAAGTTCAATATTAGCCCATAAGTCCAAGATTAGCTTATGAATTCCTCTTCAGACCCACACAGCACATACAATGATGCCTAATGTAAGAAAATCACAGGCCTGTGAGTGGAAAGTCTTGTGGGTTCAGTGGTAGTAGAATCATCTCTAGGGCTCTGGCTGCCATCAGTGTGGCTACATGTGCCTTGTCAACAGACTGTGAAGCAGAGAGAGTGTGTGTCACCTCCAGGGAGGAATACAGGAGTTACAGAATCCTCAGGGAGAAGGACATGCTCACACAGAGGCATTATTGGCTATGACCTGATTGACAGGCTAGAGCCTACTCCTTTGTTCGAGTTGACAAGAGATTATGTAAGTGTCACACCAATTCAGATGAATGCATAAGCCCATTGTGATTAACTGCTCAGATGCTCTGAGTTGGAATCGACTCTGTAATAGTAACTGATGGGGAATCCAGTCATGAAGAGAAATGAACATTCTCATGTATGTTACAATGTACATAAACCCTGGAAACCTTAATTTTAGTGAAAAGAGTAGTAAAGGACAGATATTGGATGTAAGGCTTAGAATTGGCAAAAGTCTAGAGACAAGAGTGTATTTGTTGTTATGG
>NW_022103908.1:28181575-28184107 GCF_000313985.2 Echinops telfairi | reverse complement strand
CCTGAACACTCGAATCAAGTGCTATGGAATTCCAAAGGGGGGATGGAGAGATATAGTCTGTGGCACAAAGCCAAACATTTTGGCAAGATTATCAAAGGAGACTTAAGATGTAAAATGGTTCTTCACAAATGCTTTAGATGTCTATGAGCTTATGCCCACAGGGTGTGGAAGGTGCGGCATGAGGAGGGGGATGGGATGTTGACAAAGAAGAAAATACTTTTGCAAAGCAAGTCATGTGGTTATTTCGGATTTTGACAACGTATTGCACATTCTTTAGACTGCCCTGACTAAATGTTTGACCTTGAGCAGGTTGCCAGCCTTGAACGCTCTACTACTACTTCGGAAATGGTGGAGCAATAAAGAAAGTGAAAGAGCATGCGTCTCATCTGTGGATTTTCAATAAGTGTATAAATTTTCCTGTTGGGAAGTATGATCACTGCTTCACATCTGGAGTGAGTGAAGCGAAGAGAAGTTAGATGATTTTCCTAATAAACACCACAGGAGAAAGCATCCAAGCAGGACACACATTGGCAACTCCTGAACTCCCAATGTAACACGACGTTCATTGGGCCACACACGCTTCATTATTGGCATTTGCCCTTTGTTGGAGAATATCTGAGAGGATCAGTTAATGTTGGAGTGTATTTATGTATTCTTAGCCAGACCATTCCATGGTGATTCAGGGATAAAGAGTCCTCTGAAGGATTTTTAAAAATTTAAAATATGTTTCAAAATGCCTAAAAATTAACTTAATAAATGTAGTTTTAGAATTAGTGGGGTGGTGCAGTAGTACTTACTGGGGATGTGTTCTGTACCAGAGTATGTGCTAGATGTTTTTTACATGCTTTTATCAGGTAATAAAAAATAACTATGAATCCTTAAAGGTATACACAATCACATGTATATGCATATATATGGCAGCATAAATCTTTTGCACAAAAAGAATCTCTATCATAATTATATTTTAATTTATATCTATATATGAATTAGAATTCATATATATATATATGAAATAGAATTCCATTATATCTCTGGGATGGTGACTTTCTGCACCTCTGGGTTTCTGAGATTGTAAATCTTTCTGGGAGCAGCAAGCCTCCTGTTTCTGCAACGGGTGGGTGGGGAGGGGTTAACCTGCACGTCTTGGAACTGCAATCCAAGGTGGTCTCTACATTGTCACCAGAGCTCCTTCGCACTCACAGACATACAGGTCCTCAGAGAAAAATGGGAAGTCATTTGTACAATGTTATAAAGTATTGCTACATTTGTCTGGTTCTAAAGTCCATGTCCTTTTCATTGAACCACAATACTTCCCTGAGATTTATGAAGAACATAATGCATCAAATACTCCTAGGTGCTCAAAAGCAAATGTACTATAAACCCATTATCTGGCATTTTAGTTCTTTGAAACAGACAAACAAACTCACTGCCCTTGATTCAATGCTGATTCACAGCAACTCCCCGTGGGTTTCGGAGACTGTAACTGTTTACAGGAATAGAAAGCCCAGTCTTTCTCCTGTGGAGATACTGGTGTTTTTGAACTGCCAACCATGTGGATGGACCTCAGTCCAATGCTTGACTACTACAACTTCAGGGATCCCTCTAGCTCTAGGAAAGTAAGAATTTAGTGGTAAATGTTAAGATCACTAAGCAATGATTGTGCTGATGCTGATAAGAACGAATAATTATCGAATGCTTATGCTGTGCTAAGGAGTCTCCGGGTACTACAAATAGTTAAGCATGGTCTACTAATTGAAAACTTGTCAATTTGGACCCATCTGGAAACACTAGCAAGTGAGCCTGTTAATCTGCTTCCGAATTGACAGTCTTGAAACCCCTAAGGAAAAGTTTACACACGCGGGGTCACCATCAGTCAGACTTGACCCAAAAGCAACTAAGGACAACAGCATTACGTTAGACCAGCAGTTCTCAGTCTGTGGGTTGGGACCCCTTTGGGGGTCGAACGACCTTTTCACAAGACCATCAAAAAGCACCACTCCTCTATATGTCGGTTAGGAACCGAGACACCGCTCCTCTATCTGTCTCCAAACAGTGTGCCCACATTCAGATCTGCTCACATATGAGTACCGGATGTGAAGACTGTTACCCATGCTACACCATGCTTCAAGACAAAATTTCATTTATTTGTAATTAGAAATAAATATTTCACAATATAGAATAATATATTGCTTTTTTGATTAATCACTATGCTTTAATTATGTTCAATTTGTAACAATGAAAATACATCCTGCCTATCAGATATTTACATTGCGTTCATAACAGTAGCAAAGTTACAGTTATGAAGTAGCAACGAAAATACTTTTATGGTTGGCGGTCACCACCACATGAGGAACTGTATTAAATGGTCACGGCATTAGGAAGGTTGAGAACCACTGTGCCCAGCCACTCATTTAAGTATTTTATATGCATTAATTCATTTGAAACTCACAGCAACTGAATATTAAGATTTTTATTATCTTTAATTTACTATGTTTATAATCCAAAGGAAGTAACATTCCCATATTTACTCAG
>NW_022103908.1:28177320-28181359 GCF_000313985.2 Echinops telfairi | reverse complement strand
TTTATCGCGGTCTCTCTTCTCTACCAAGCACGATGTCTTTCTGCAGGGACTGGTCTCTCCTGACAACAGGCTCAAAATATGGAAGAAGAAGCTTTGCCTTTGAGGAGCACTTTGGCTGTACTTCTTTCAAGACATATTTGCTTATCATTATGTTTTCTGCAATAATTAAAACATTGTCAAATTCTAAGAAGCACAGTTTGCACATAGCTAGCGTGTACCGTAAGCACACTTTGAACAAAGTGCCCATGGCATTTACTCATAAATTCTAAATCTCTGGTAATAGATCCAAAAATAAAGTGGACAGTTGGCAGGTGCTCCCAAGTTTTATTAAATGAAGAGGGAGCATTGAAAATGTTGATGTTAAAATAGGGGTGGCATGTGGAGGGGGAACATCTGGAAGGAAAGATAGATCTCATTTTCTTGAGATGAAAATTAGGGATTTTTGGATTAGAGAAATAAACTATTTTTTTTTACTTCTTAAGCCAATCTGCTATAAATGGTATTACCCTTATATCTCCATTGTCTAGTAAGTACTTTTGACTTATGCAGGTTCAAAATGTTTATTAGATGCTGGGTTAGCCCAGGTTGACTAGAGAAACAAATCCAGAGACGCTCATATGCATATAAGAAAGAGCTTTAAATAAAGAGTAATTGTATATTGAAAAAACATCCCAGCCCAGTCCAGATCAAGTCCATAAGTCTGATATAAGCCCATATATCTGATGCTAATCCATAAGTTCCTCTTTAGACTCATACAACATATGCAATGATACTGCATGCAGGAAAATGATAGGCCAATGGGTGGAAACTCTTGTGGATCCAGTGGCGGTGGAAGCATCTCAGCACTGGCTTGGGTCTCCACGTGGTTCTTCCAGCTCCAGGTCCCTGGCTCCATCAGCATAGCTCCATGTGGCTTGTCAACAGGAATGTCTTGCATGGAGCATGTGTCCCACATCCAGGGAGGAAGAAAGGAGTTCCCAGAATCCTCAGGAGAAGCTCAAGCCCACACAGAGGCATCACTGGCTGTGACCTGATTGACAGGCTAGATGCTACCCCTTCGCAAGTTGACAGATCATGTAACTGCCACAGATACATACATGATGAATGAATGAATGGATGGATTACAGAATCATGCATGTTTAAAATGACCTCATATGAGTATAGCCCAATCTTGATATCATAAATACGAAAAAATAATCAAGACTTTTGCTTCTCTATAAATGGTATTGCCCTTTTGTACTCTAGCATTCTTTTTGTAAAGTTTCTTTCTATTCTTGGATTCCAAGGGAAGATTTAATTTATAAATTTTTTTTGTGTGTATATATATATATATAACTGTGTGTATATATATATATAATGTATATATAGTGAGAGAAAATATATATATATATATATATATATATATATATATATAGTAACCAAACCAAACCAAACCCACTGCCATTATGTCGATGCTGTCTCATAGTGACCCTATAGGAGAGGATAGAACTGCTCTTGTAAGTTTCCAAGACTGTAGCCCTTCATGGGTGTAGAAAGTCCTTCCCATCTTTCTCCCTAGAAATGCCTGGTGCTTTTGAACTGCTGACCTTGCAATTAACAGCCCAATGAGTAACTATTGTCCCACTGGGTCTCTACATGTACATATGGAGAGAGAACCGTATAGCAAGAAACTGACTCACATAGCTGTGGAAAAAATAAGTCCTGTATGATTGCAAACGCATGAGTCAGATGGTAAGCAGGAGGCTTCTCTTGCCTCTAGTAGCTTCCAGGGATGATGAACCTAGAATCTGCAGGAAAACCAGTCTGCGGTAGTGTAATAACCTAAGGGAAGTGGGCTATCCTGAGAGCTGTTGGCTCAAGTCCAAAGAACTGGCAGTTGATGAGCCAGGTGCATGATCCAGACCCACTAAAAAGCAAGCAAGCTTCCCCACAGTCCACTTACATAACAACTAGGCCATATCATGGGGGATGACATGACCTCATCTACCGGACCACTGAGAGTCCTGGGCCAGCCAAGTGGGCACAAAACCTATCATACTAGTAAAAGTAGAAACTTCTGGTACTATTCCTGAGCTTGTCACAGAATATGACATTGAATGAAGTAATAGTTAGCCACATGTGGCTATTTAAATTAAATTAATTTAAAAATAAAAATTCAGTATTTCAGTCATACCAGAATTATTTCCAGAGTAAAAGAAAACTGCATGTGCCTATTGGCTACCACCCAGGATAAGACATATAACAAACATCTACATGACTGCAGAGCGTTACATTGGACAATACCGTGTGGTCGCAGGGCAATGGCTTCTCGGCCCAGAAACTGTTTTCTGGGGTGAAACTGGTACTAGGTGAAGTGAATGCACTTATTTCAATGCTACTCTGAAAAGCCTCAGCAAATCACTAAAACCAGGTTTGAATCTCAAGATTAAAATGGTAGAAATGATCGTGAGATGTAATACATTGGCCTCTTGAATATATTATAGTATGTTCATCGGTTTACTCTAACAGAAAGTTACCCATTCAATTCACAGAATTTAGTAAATGTTATGTTGTTGCATGGTTAGTAGCCATAGAATCAGTGCAGATGCACACGACCCGATGCACATCAGAAGGAAACATTGCCCAGTCCCGCGCCGCCCCCATACTGGCTCTTGTGCTTGCGCTCATTGTTGCAGCCACTCTGTCGATCCATTTTGCAGAGGAACCTCCTCTATTTCACTGCCCCTCTACTTTACCAAGCATATCTTTCTCCATGGACTGGTCCCTCCTGACCACGTGCCCAAAATACGTGTGATGAAGTTTTGCTATTCTTTCCTCTGAGGAGGATTCTGGCCATACTCCTTTCATGCCAGATTGGATTGTTCTTTTCGGCAGTCCATGGTACTTTCAATATTCTTTGCCAGCATGGTAATTCAAATGCATCTATTCTTCTTCGGTTTTCGTTATTCAATGCCCAACTTTTAAAATACGTTGCATGCTTGGTAAAGTAGAGGGGAGCGAAGAAGAAGATCCGTGACAAGATGAATTGTGCTGTTGGCTACAACAATGGGCTCAAACATGACAACCATCCTGGGGATGGCACAGGACCAGGCAATACTTCATTCTGTTGAAAGTATGGTCACTGTGAGTTGGGACAGACTCCACGACACCTAACAAAATACTATTCAATTACAGAAGTGCTACATTTATGTTCATTTGTGTGATCCATGATGGGGAGTAAAGATGGCAGAACGCTTTTGTGAAGGAAGAAAGGAGAAATTCAAATGACGAATAGGAAGAAAGAGGAGAAGAAATAGCATTCCAAATAAAGAGAGTAAATGTGCATAATTTTAGAAACATCTTTGAAATACTTCACTTAAATCAGGTTGTCTGGGTGTACCAGTGAATTAGTGTTAAGAAATAAACCCAAGTAAAGCAATGATGGTAAGATAATAAAGAACTTAAGAAAGACATGCAGGAAACAAAATCATTGTAATACTTTTTATAAACAAATTTACATAGATATTAAAGTCAGTGGCACATAACTCCATGCACATTGCAATGTGTATAGGAGATTTAGTACAATTTAAGGAAGCGTCTGAAAGATAGATGTGGCTTTAAATAGATGTCGAAAGGTAATACTTGTCAGTAAAACTAACATGAGCTCTGGAAGTTAAGCAACTACATCTTCCTAAGAGCAAAAAAACAATTCAAACTATTCTATTAGCATTTTCTAAAAGTAATCTAGGCTTTATAGAAGATGAATGGGTATCTCTAAAGAATGCAAACATACACTAAGTAGTAGCTACTTCCTCCTACTCTAAAGTAAGAAGGATGATTCTCAAAATGCACTTTAGCTAACCGAAAATTTCTTGGAAAACATATCTGAATCAGGAAATAGCAGTCTAGAACATAGAAAAGGACAGCAGCACATGCATGTCTAATTTGCTTTCCTGAGTTTTTCATATATCATGCTTCATTACGAATGGAAGGTCTGTGTTGAGGAAGACCATGTGTTGAGGAAGACCATGTGTTGAGAAGACCATGTGTTGAGGAAGAC
>NW_022103908.1:28168908-28176889 GCF_000313985.2 Echinops telfairi | reverse complement strand
CTGTCAACGAGCTGATCCAACTCATAGCAACCCTGAAGGACAGCGCGGAATTGCCTGTGTGGGTTTCTGAGACTGGACCTTTGTGAGGGCGTAGAGAGCCTGCGGTTTCAATCTGCCAACCTTGTGGTTCAGAGCCCAAAGTGGAACCATTAGGTCACCAGGGTTGCATCAAGAAGTTATAAAAATCAAAAATAAGTATGCTGTAAATAATCTTAGATTGTATAAGGCACAACTGGTAGATACATGAGAAGATATAGAAAATTAATAATTCAACCTTGATATTTATTGAAAGTAGCTTTACCAGGAAATAAAAAGGGCTTAAGCTTACATTTAATTGGCTTTATTCAATTCTGTTTGCTAAATTTATACCTAGTGTGACGGATGAATTGATGAGGAGAGAAAGATATAAATGGGAATGAATTCTTGATAATGGTGCTTTATACCCTGGGTTTTCTGAATACCTAGCATTTACTTGGCCAATAATCTCCAGAAATCCATACAAAGAAAGCTGACTCTACCTTTTCTTATTTTCTAAGTGTTCATTCTCACACATAAGCTGCATCCTCAAATCAAGGAGAAAGTACAAAATAATAATCATATAAAGGAAAAGGAATTTATGATACTATTTACTAGACATATTCCTTTCCATCCAAGAACAGAGATCTTTAATTTTCAATCAATGGCCTCTATACTATGCATCATTAACAATAAATGCCAATGCAGTTGGACTTTCTTTAAAAGCAAATTCCTATTATACTCTGAACACATGTCCAAATTAGAAAAGAAAACTTTAAAAATTAATAAAAAAGGTAAACTATAAAAGTAATCCAGTTCATACAACAAATTATATGGGTATTAATTAATAAGGAAAAAAGCAAACAATGGACAAAAGTGTATTTCATGATCATACCCTCCTCACCATTAAATATTTACTGAAATAATAGAATTATATACCTTGTGGTTACTTTAGAGATTTGAATTTCATATTTCTATTACATTGTAAAATTAAACCAGTAGTCTAACCAATTTATGGAAATTACCTCCATATCTCATATATTGGAATTCATGAGGCGGAGTGATGCTGCTACCAATGTATACTTAGCAATCCCAAGCAACTGCTTTTGTCTTGAATTTTCCTTTCCCATTGCTGATTTGCACACTTTTAAGATCTTGGATCGTTTCTCACACTTTTCCGGTCTCCTGTCCTTGTCCATGTATGGCGTTGCTTATGGCTTCTCTGTGTCCAAACTGCTGTGTAAAGTCGACATGCTGGATCACGCTGAACTGGCGCTTCTTCTGCCTTGTGCCATGTTGCCAATTCACTGTAGAACAATGGCAAAATGCTACTGATTGGTTTTTGGAAATCTTTCATTTTATACTTGGAATTTTAATAGCTTAAATTAAAATAAAATTTTAAGTGGGAACTAAAAATTATAATATTCACCAAAATACTCCCCTTGTTATCAGCATCTAAATTATTCATCTATTCTGAATATGAGTTTCCCTTTTTTTAGTGATATAGTCAATAGTGTCCTTAATAGGTTATATTTATCAAATATTATTTTTTTCTAAGAGTTGTATTTTCATAATTAGCAAATTGATTTTGTATGAGAAAACCGGAGAAATTCCAGAAGTTTTCTTCACAAAGGTATAAGAATATGCAGATTGTGTTTTATTTTGCAGGTATATGAGGCAGCTTGTAATAGCACATTGAAGAATGTGCACAAACTTGTAGCAATTGACAAGTATAATTTATGATATTCCTTTTGAGATACAACATGACCCGCATGTGCCATTAAAGGAATTTCCCAAAAATTTCTGTTGCTAAATATTCTAGAAGAAAATCACACATACATATAGATAATATATTTGACATTCTATATACTATGTCTTAGCAGTTCTCAGGGAAGCAGTTAACAGTATGTATACTGGTACATTAAATATCACAAACATATTTTCAAGGAAAGCGCTGTATTTCATCATTTTTCAGGAAGGAATCCTCTTTCAATTTTCATGTCTTTGTTCATTAGGATATTTCTTTAATGGGCATATGGGTACAGTCAATTGTTTCAACCACATTGAAACTCTAGCAATCCACACAAATCATTTTCATATGTTGCAGGTGCTCTCTATTAAAAGGAAAGATCCACTTTGGTGTTATTTTAATTAAAGTTTCAATTACATTAGTAAGCATTCTGCAAAGAGATTCAATCCATTTTCTCTGGGTATCAATCTGTCGATTCTAGAAAGTATCATTAACCAGTTAATTCTGTGTCCTCGGTATTTTTAACGTTGGCAAATACAAAAGAAAATAGTGCTGAATTATCTCCTAATTCAAAATTCCCAGCAACACTAAAATTTCACTTTATAAATAGCCTTTTGTTGGTTTTGTTTGAGAGTGTGTTAAGCTCTAGGTCTCAGCCTGGTAGTTTGGTTAGATTTCCACATCGGTGTGTGAAGTACCCAGCTACAGTAGGTTTCTATTTGTTACCCATTTAAAATTGGCACTCAGTAAACTACCTCCTTGTAATAAAAGGAAGCATCGTTCATTATTAATATTTATCTGAGTCTGTTAATATGTAATATAGAAACTCATAATAAACGAATATTCCCAAAGCCTAGAAGCTACTTTTACTCACTGGTTACAAAATCTTGGGTAAATTAATTTTTTGATAGGAAGGGTCTCATTTTTCTTCCATTAAAAAAATTCTACAAAATTGCATATTTTTACTGTCTTAGAGGCAGTCACTAGGCAAGCAATCATCCTATGGGATGGATCAGACACAACATGTGCCCTCAGATAGTACAGTCTGGTAAGATGTGGTCCATTGGCTTGCTGAACACTGTGATTGTGTGGTTTTAGAGCAGCAAATTTGCTAACAAAAAGAAGAAAAAACTTGTAACTTTAACTGAACAAAATGTGAATTTCGATTTGTAAGGCGAATGTCTTTCATTTGTAAGATAGAAATACATTCTTTCTCTCATCTGTAGATACAAATTCAATTATATCTATAATCAAAAAGGAATGAAATAAAGTCTGAAATATGTGTGATCTTACTTTTCCTCTGAAGAGTATTAAACCAATCTTACATATTTTAATTGAGCATGAATGGTTAATTACATTTGGAAAAGGTAATTGTTTGGGCCACTGAATCTGATTTGGCTCCTGCATTTCATTTCTAACATGCTGCATTCCAGAATAGTCGTGTATCTTTAAAATTATAATTGGAGTAATTGTTTTTGATATCATTACCCTGAAATCTATGGTAGCCAAAAGGCCCAACCGAATGGATTATTTTTCCATGAGGAAAATTTTTGTCTTTAAAAGAGTGCATTCTCCAGCCTTATTTAAAAATCCAGAAGTGTTAAGATATTCTGGTCTGCCTCTGCCCCCTTTTGGCAAACCCTTTCCGGGGAGTCCATTAGAGTGATCATTGAACACCTGTATCAGTGCTTTCTCATAGTGCAACTTGTAATCAAAGTGTGAAGCAATCACCATAGCAGTTATAATTTAGATTATTACTTAATAATACTGGTTGTGAAGGATGAGATTTGACTACTTGGAATTTTACTAACCATTGATTGCAATAAGTGAGCACAATTGAGTTAGGAGCCTAAAGTTATTCCTTCTTTTCTGGGAAAGGAATAATAATTGAGTTTGATTGAGTGGACTTTTATGTGTGAGATGCTTAGTACATGCCTGGTGCTGGCTGTAGTAAAATACTGCCACAGAGCTTTATTTCTAGGCTGGTTCTGACAGTCTTCTCTTCATTACCTCTTTTTTGTGGTTGGGTCAGGTAGAAACAATCAAAAAATCTCACCACAAGTTTATAGTTCACACAAAGTGTTCAATATGTCCCAGCTTCTATTAAACAGATTGGACCCAGTGGTACAGGGTGTACACATTGGACTGCTGCAAACTGTAAGGCCAGTAGTTCACATCTACTTCCCAGTCCCCAGGAGAGAGACTGGGCTTTCTACTCACAGGGATAGTCTTATACAGTCATATAGGGTTGCTAGGAGTCAGAATTGAGGCAATAGCAGTGAGTGAGTTTATTAAGCAGAGTAAGAAATGCTAGTGCCACTGTAGGGTATGTGTTAGGCTGCTAGCTGAAAAGTCAGCAGTTCGAAACCACCAGTCACTCTGCAGGGAAAAAGGATGAAGATGTTTAGCTCCCGTAAAGATTTACACTCTTGGAAACCCACAGGGACAGTTTTACCCTGTTTTATAGGGTCTCTATGAGTCAGTTTCAACTCAACAACAAAGAGATATGTTTGTTTTTTTGACATAAAACACATCAGAGATTACTCTGATGCAAGTACATTAGAGTTATGCCATGACACATTAAAGTTAGAACAATTATTGATTTTGTTTTTGATAAAGTGTAGCTGTTCACTTCACAGAAGTTTGTGTAATTTGAAAAGTAGATCTTTCAAGAAAGTCAACAGGGGTGTGAAGAGAATGAGAAATAAAAATTTACAAAGAGTTAATATACACAAAACATTCTATATAATGTTTTGGGATGTATCAAAACATATTCAGTGATACATATTTAGATAATTGATAAATGAAAACAATTGCAGAGATGTAGCCAATTAATGTGGTCCTTCAAGCCATAATTTCATATGTGACATATTATAATTTCTGTACTCTATGCCTGGGCTTGATAGAATCTCATTCTGAAGGAATTATTGAATAAATGGGTTACACAGAGCAGGGCCACCACTGCTCAGTCACTTTGTCAGACTGTGGTGGCTTGTGTGTTGTTGTGATACCCAAAGCTACATTACTAGTATTTGACATGCCAGCAGGGTCACCCAAAGTGAACAAGTTTCAGCAGAACTTCCAGACCAAAAACAGACAGTCAAGAAGAAACTGGCTGCCAATTTCATATGGAAAATCTAATACATAGCTTCTAAATGGTTCCATACTGCAGGCCCTGGTCAGAAGGCACTCAAAATGTGACTGAAGAGGAGCTTCTTTCATGGAGTGGAGTTGATCATGGTGGCATGAATGGAGTCAAGCTTGTGGGAGTGGAGCCTGTGGGGTCTTATTTGTTGATGGGGCATGACTGAAGGTGAGAAAAAACAGCTGCAATCATCTGCTAATGATTGGAACTTGGAATACATAAAGTATGAATGTCGGAAATTTGCAGATCATCAAAACTGAAATAGAATGCATAAAGATCAATAAGTCAGACATCAGTGAGGTGAAAATGTCTGCTTTAGCTATTTTTAATCAGAAATGATCTGATTTGTTATGCTGGGAATAACACAATCAAGAATAGTGGAATGGCATTTATTGTCAAAAAGCACTTCATAAAATCAATCTTAAAATATATTGCTGTGTGGGATAGGTTTATATCTGTATTCCTCCAAGAAAAAACAATAAATGAAACTATTATTCAAATCTATGCACCAAGCACAAAAGCTAGTGATAAAGAAATTGAAGAATTCTACCAATGACTTCAATTAGAAATGGATCAAATATGCCATCAAGATGCATTGATGTCTGTTGGAGACTGGGATGCAGACGTTGGAAACAAAGAGGAAGAACCGTGGTTGGAAAATATGGACTTGGAGATTGAAATAAAGTTGTTATAGAACTATAGAATCTTGTAAGACCAACAACTTGCTCATAACAAATATCTTTTTCAACGGCACAAAAGGAGACTGTATGCACAGACTTCTCCAGATGGAGTATACAGAAGTCAATGGACTACATCTGTGGAAAAGACTATAGAGAAACTCAGTATCAGCAGCTAAAACCAAGCCAGTGGCTAAGTGTGGAAGAGATTATCAATTGATGATAGATGAGTTGAGGTTAAAGCTGAAGCAAACTAAAACAAGTGAAAGATAGCCAAACCATGCCCTTCGGTCCATCCCACCTGAATTTTGAGAACATATCAAGAACAGACTTGTTGTGTTAAACACTAAGGAGAGACCTGAGGAGCTTTCAGAGGGTATTAAAGACATCAAACATGAAAAAGCACAGCATTATGAAAACACAGGAAAGAAAGAAAAGAACGAAGTGAATGTCAGAAAATAAAAGCGAAAAGAAATATAAATATATTAAATATGTGTGTTTGTTTACATATGCATATATATGCAAATGCAACAAAGAAACAGATGGACTTTGGGCCTCTACTTAAATATTACCACAGTACAAGTATGGCTTGTTCTAATAATATGACCTTATATGATACATTCCTGACACAATAGCTGAAGACAAAAGGTTTGAAGAATGCTGATGGTGCCCAGCTATTAAGCGTCTGGGGTCTTAAAGGCATGTAGTTGAACAAGTTGCCCCCTAGCAGGGAAGTAACAAAGTCCACCTGGAAGAAGCCTGTGTGATCATGAGGTGTCGATGGGAAGAGGTATCAGAAGTTCAAAAACAAGCAACCACAGGGGGCATGGATGTAGTGGAAAGCCAAAACCCACCTGTAAAATAATTGGACAGTCCCTCTCAGATGGGCCACAGAGAAGGGACGAAAGTCCATGGTGTTGCATGGCACCGATGAACAGCCTAACTACCCTCCCGTTCTTTCACACTGCCTTCCCTTGCTGTTAGGGTTCTTTTATTTATTTTACCTCATTAAGTATGTTATATTTGCATCTGTTCCTTTGTATATTTAAGATTGTTTGGTACATGGAAGTCAAGATAGATAACTCTTCAGAAGCAGTAACAGGAATAATGGTTCCCTGAAGGTATTGGAGAGGGGGAGGGGAACAGGAAGTTGATAGCATTGATTATTGCATAATCCCACTAGATGGGACTGGATGAGAGAATTGCATGTGAATGAATATATTGAATTGTGCAAGATATGGAGAAATTTAAAAGAATACAGATTCCTAGGGGTTATGCTGCGGGAGGGAGGGGGCAAAGGGGAACTGGTATCAGGAGTTCAATAAAAAAGGAAATGTTTTGAAAATGGTTGTGGTAGAAATTGTACAATATTGCTTGATGTGACTGCACTATGGAATGTTATCATATGTGTAATGGCTTCCAATAAAAATGATTAAATTACCAAAGAAAGATGCTGAACCTTGCTCTTAATCAGAGAGTAGCTAAGACAAACTGAAGAAACAATGAAGTCATCTAACTGAAAGGGAAATGTCAAAGGGTAGCTCAAGAAGAAAAAGTAAAATAATATTTTATAAAATGTGAAAAGAACTGGCGTTAGAACACCAAAAGAGAGGAATATGTTCACCATATGTTAAACTAAAAGAACTGAAGGAAAAAATCAAGCCTGGTGTTGCAATATTGAAAGATTCAATGGGAAAAATATTGAATGGTTCAGAAAGCATCAAAAGAAGACGGAAAGAATATAAACAGTCTCTGTACCAAACAACCAACCAACCAAAACAGCCAGGTAGTGGACATTTAACCTTAATTTCAGGATACAAGATGAACAAAAACCAATGGTACGGAATCAAGAAGTTCAAGTGCACTGAAAGCATCAGCCAAATACAAGACTCCAAAAAATTAATGGAATACCAATTGAAATATTTCAACAAGCTGACAAAGTACTGGAAGTACTCATTTATCTATCAGGATAAATTTGTCAGGAAATTTGGAAGGCAGCTACTTGACCAACTTCCTGAAAGAAGTCCATATTTGTACCCATTCCAAAGAAATGTAACCCAACAGAATGCTAAAACTACTGAATAATGCCATTCATATCATTTGCAAGTAAATTTTTGCTGAAGATTCTTCCACAACAGCTGCAGTGGTCCATCAACAGGAAGCTACCAGAGGTTCACCAGATTCAGAAGAGTAAGTGGCACAAAGGCTATCATTGCTAAGGTCAGATGGATTTTGGATCAAAGCAGTAAATACCAGGGAAATGTTTACTTATGCTTAATTGACTATGCCAAGGCATTCGACTATGTGGATAAAAGCAAACAATATGTAACCTTGAGAAGATTAGGAATCCCAGAACACTTCTGCTCCTGCAGAAGTTGTACATGGATCAAGAGG
>NW_022103908.1:28166006-28167739 GCF_000313985.2 Echinops telfairi | reverse complement strand
GAGTCTTCATCTCACATACTATGGATGTGTTATCATTTCCCTGGAGAAGGGCAAGCTGCTTGGTAAAGGAAAGGGGCAGTGAAAAAGAGGAGTGCCCTGGATGAGATGGATGGCTGCAACACTGTGCTCAAACACAAGAAAAATGATGACAACTTTGCAGGACTGGTAGCGTTTCGTTCTCTAGTAAGGACATAGGATAATTATGAGGAGGAATCCACTCAAGGGCACTTAACAACAACAACAATAACAACTTCACTTAGTTTGTTGTGTTTATAATAATTATGTATTATGCTACTGTATATCAAATGGAGCTGTATAGAACATACACACTGACTATAAACTGACAATGACTTATAGGTCTGTTATTAAATGCATGAATATTGGAATCAGGCCTTTGTTTAAAGTAATTATAAGCATTTATGCATTTCCTCTTGCAACCTCAGGTGATATTTAGCTTCCTTCATCTTCAGTTATAAGGAGCCCTGGTGATGTATTGGGTTTGAATTGGGTTACTAATCACAAAGAGAGCAGTTTGAAACCATCATCCACTCTGGGGAGAAAGGGAAGTCTTTTTATTTTCATAACAATTTACAGTCTCAGAAAACCCACTGGAGAAGCTCAAACCTGTCCTAAAGCCAGAATTGACGATGGAAAAAAATTTTCTTCTTTAGTTATCTTTAAAATATGCCCAATAGCATCATTAAAGTTCTGTGAAGAATGCCTTAAATGACGCAAATGGGTTCTGTGCTGAATTGCTCGCATAAAATTACTTGGTTTGAGACCACGTGATGGGATAGTTGCTTACACATTTGGGCTCCTAATGCTCATTCAATCTGTATGGTGAACAAATCATCAGAAAACCTGGATTATATGGGGAAGAATATGGCATCAGAATTGGAGGAAGGCTTGTTAACAATCTTCAGTATGACGACTATACAACTCTGCTTGCTGAAAGTGAGGAGGCCTCCAAGCACTTTCTAATGAAGATCAAGGATTTCATCCAACATGCTCAGAACTAGACCAACAAGTCACCTCATGAGAAATGAGGCAAAGGTGAAAGTTCTCAAGGCTGTTGTTATGCTTGAATCCCCAGAGATGAGAAGCGGAGTTGCTTCAGGCAAAGCTGCTGCAGAGCTCTTTAGAGAATTGAAAAGAAAGGATGCTACTTTGGGGACTAAGGTGTTCCTGACGCAAGCGATTTATGATGTTACCTATCGGTCTTGTTGTGAGGATTTTGGTCTTCTTTACCTTCAGACTGAGGGCTGCATTCCTTCGTCTTCATCAGCAAGTGCTTCAAGGCCTCCTCACTTTCAGCCAGCAAGGTTGTATAATTTTCTTATCAAAGATTGTTAACAAGCCTTCCTCCAATCCTGATGACAAATTTTTCTTCGTATAATCCAGTCTCTAATTATTTGCTCAGTGTAATGTTGACTAAGTATGGTGAGATAATGCAATCCTGACACACACTTTCCCTGACTTTAACCCACACAATAATCCTTTGTTCTATTCCCACCACTGCCTCGTGATCCATGTACAAGTTCCTCATAAGCACAATGGAGTGTTCTAGAAATCCCATTCTACTCAAGGCTCTCCCTGGTTTTTATGACTCATACAGTCAAACGTCTTGACATAGTCCACAAAACGCAAGTAAATACCTGTCCGTTCTAGCTCACTAACACCTAGAACATCGATGTTTATGCATTCCCTTTCACTTTTTAGGACTTCGAATTTTC
>NW_022103908.1:28163686-28164819 GCF_000313985.2 Echinops telfairi | reverse complement strand
AATGCTAGTCAATACTGATACTGTAGTTTAATCTGTGTAAAAGTTTGTTTATCAAATTAGAAAAGTCAGGCTTTGATTACATTGCTATTCCTATACTCTAGTCATTATTCACCTCCTAGACAACATTTGTGCTTTCATATTACTGACTAATCTCAAATCTATGCTTCTGATCTACTGTATCTTTTCATGAATCAGGCATTCTGTACCTAAATGTTACTAAAAAAATTAGAAATGCATGCTTTTTGGCTCACCTGTTGTTGAGATTTAAAAGCACTTGTATTTGTAGCATATATATATGTGTGTTGTAAGATATAATTGAAAGACAATGAAGTTTTTCCACAAACTTTTTCAAGTCCCTACCTGTATAAAATATTATATATGTTTTAAAGTCCTCTCACATATATGTGTTATTACTGTATATGTATGTACTTATTATATGTATTGTTATATGTGTATGTTGTGTATTAATATTATATGTGGGGAAATTTGTGAGAGTCAAGCCCCTAGGATACTGTCTTGTTTTTTAGAGTATTGTAAATATTCTACTTTTCTATCTCTATTATTGGGAAATACTTAGCTTATAGATCTATAGATTTCCAGCTTATGCAGGCCTCTGGCTGACACTTAAATATACACACATATATGTATATATAGTAAATACTATATATGATGTAGTAATGTCTGTTTCAAAATTTTATAATATATGGTAAGTATATTATATGTAATATACATTTCAAAGCATTCATGTAAAGATTTCAATATTTTAAATTCCATTTTTCCACAAACGTTTTGAAACACCCAAGTTGATGTTTGTGTGTTAATGTTGTTGTTCACTGCCTTTGAGTTGATTTTGACCCATGGGGAGCCCTAGGGACAACAGGACAAACTACTGCCCAGTCCTGTGCTGTCCTCCCACGCATAGCTATGTTTGAATCCATTGTTACAATCACATGGTCACTCCACATGTATGTATTTGTGTGTATATTATATGACATTGCTTTAAAGTCAAGGAAATATTTATTAAACAAAAATATTGGAATGTGAAGCCATTATTAGTAGCACTTCTTAACATATCTTTCACCTAAATCTGAACATTTCTGAGACAGAGCTTACATCTTTCTAACTCTTCTCCA
>NW_022103908.1:28162039-28163563 GCF_000313985.2 Echinops telfairi | reverse complement strand
TCCTGGTTATTTGACTCATGCAGTTTCCAATTTTATTAAAAACAAATCCATACCAACTCTGTGATATTCCTGTGTTCTTCTAGAAAATCTACCAAGATGATCCCTTTGGAATTCACAAAAATCAGTGGCCATCATTGCTCAGATGTCTTCTCTATCTTGACACAACAAATCTCCACCAAAGTCATTGTTTATAGTGAACGGCCCTTTTAAGTGACCCTAACCTGTCTACCTACGTACCCATTACCAACAAAGTAATTCCACCTCACTGCGACCATATATAGATAGGATTTCAGACTGTCAATGGGAGCAGACACCCTCATCTTTCTCTAGAGATACGAGCAGGTTTGAACTCCCTGAGACAAGTATAATCACCTGAACATGTTTAAACATGTCTTCTTTGTGGTAAACCCATGCCTGTGTGGACCACAACATTAGTAGTACTACTCTTTGACTTACTGAAGTATATGTGCTGCCTTCTAAACACTCAGTAATTAAAAATCCTCTGAAACACAATTCTTCGCTGATGCATGTGGGGTAGGGGAGACTTTAGACAGAATTAACTTGATGTAATTGGGGGAAAATGCATATTCTCTCTCTCTCTAATTTGTAGGATACACATTTATTTATTTATGTTGCTCACTCCTGTGATATCCTTATAATTGCTGTGTTGAGCCCATCTGTGTGTGTCTGTGCATGCATATATATAAAACAATGTTTTACTTAGCTGGCTTAGTCTGAAGTCTTCTTTGTACACTCACAGAGAAAGGAAATATTAAACATTAATTAGTTCTAGTTTTGTTAGCTTGACATCCAAACATTTATGGAAGCAGAATTTAGTGTTTTACCATATTCACTCCAAGGAATTCGTACTAGTGAGATAGTTTGTAGCATTTGTTAAAAATACGGGGAAAAAATACTTGAAAAAGCTCTTGGAAAAAATATCATTATCTTTCTATTTCCCTTTCCAACAATTTTTTTCTGAAGCCCTCCCTACTGTCCCTTCCTCTCTCCCCCACCATTTATTGGGTAAGGGAGATAGTTACCTACAAAAAGCATGCTTTAAATTATTCCCCATGAATAATTCTTATCTATCCAAAGTCTGTAAAGCTATAAACTGAGAGGACTTCCTCCATGTCTGACTAGTGTCCTTTGGCATGCAACGTCATTTCCTGATGGAAGAAAATACAGGGCTACCTTCTATCCCCAGGAGGCTTCTCAAAGTCTCTTTGTAATAACCTTGATCTCTCTCTTCAAGGGAATTCCAGTACCAACTGCTAAGAAACAAAAACTTTGCTCCACATGTTATATTTCTCAAGTTGCAGCAACCAGACCTGATGATTTTTTTTTAAAAAAAGGATCCTCGCCTGAGGATCTTGTTTTGTAAGAAAGATAAACTTGTAAAATAACAACAAAAATAAACCAAACCCTTTGCCGTCAATCTGATTCTTATAAAGATTTACAGCCTAGGAAACTCCCAGGGGCAGTTCTGCTCTGTCCTCCGGGCCTCTCTGAGTCAGAATCGAC
>NW_022103908.1:28159747-28161166 GCF_000313985.2 Echinops telfairi | reverse complement strand
GGGATCTTTTACTGGCAGGCTGACATGAGCTCTACTCTGTGTCAAGGGCATTCAGATGAATGGTTTCTGAAAGAAGATGCCAAGCAGTTTGGGCTATGTTACAATCAAGGTGTACCCTCAAGTAGAATTAGCAAGTGAATAGCTACGACGATTTTGATTTGTTAATAGATAAACAACGGAGACGACAATATGCATTTATATCACTTTAAAAATAGGATTTGAAAGAGAAATTATTATAAGTAAGGGAGCAGGACTTTTCAGTTGAGCATATATAAAAATACCTAGATGATATTTTAAATCAACTTGTTTTTTCAATTAAAAGATCATTTTATTGGGGGTTCTTACAACTCTCATTACAATCCATACATCAATTGTATCAGGCTTATTTGTACATATGTTGCCATCATTCTTTTCTAGACAATTACTTTCTAGTGACCTCTCAGTATCAGCTCCCCCGCCACCCTCATTACCCCTTAATAGATTATAAATTATTACTATTTTTATACCTCACACTGACCACTGTCTCCCTCGCCCTGTGGTTTCTGTTGTTCTTCCCCCTGGAGGGGTGTGTGTGGCTATATGTTGATCATTACGATCAGTTCCCCTTTACTCCCCCTCCTTTCCCTGTACCCTTCTGGTACCGCTATTCCCATTCCTGCTCCTGAAGTCCATGTGTCGTGAACTCTTATCTCTTATTTATACCTGTGCACATGCTCTGGTCTAGTCCGAAGTGAGAAGCTGCACTGGGGTCATGATAGTGGGGGGTGAGGAAGCATCAAGGAACCAGAGAAAAATTGTGTGTTTCATCGGTGCTTTACTGTGCTCTGGTTGACACATCCCTTCCTGTGACCCCACTGTGGGGGGGTGTTCCATTGTCTACAGTTGGGCTTTGGATCTCCGCTCCAATCCCCCTCATTCTCAACAATATGTTTTTGTGTTTTGGTTTGTTTGTCATGGTTCTTCTGATGACTG
Organism: Echinops telfairi; assembly: GCF_000313985.2. NCBI lineage: Eukaryota > Metazoa > Chordata > Mammalia > Afrosoricida > Tenrecidae > Echinops > Echinops telfairi. Next base: position 28,160,194 of record NW_022103908.1, on the reverse strand, counting down.
TTACCCAGTCCTGATGATCCCACAGGCTAGTGTGCTTCTTCCATGTAGGCTTGTTGTTTCTCTGCTGGATGGCCCCTTGTTTCACTTTAGGCCTTCAAGACCCCCAGATGCTATATCATTTAATAGCTGGGCACCATCTGCCTTCTTCACCACATTTTCTTAAGCAACCATTTCGTCTTCAGCAATTATACCAGGAGGGTGGGCATCACAGAATAACAGTTTGTTAGGACAAAGCATCCTTGTATTGAGGCATCCTATGAGCAGGGGATTGAAGTCCATCCACTACCTCAGTGTATTGCCATATAAATATATATCCATAGGCCCATACCTCTATTTTTATGGATCAATGTATTTACATATGGACACACCTATGCTTATTCCTCTATCCATAGCTTTGCTTCCTAGATCATTCCTGTTTCCTTTTACCTTCCTTCTGCCCAACCATCA
>NW_022103908.1:28145159-28158937 GCF_000313985.2 Echinops telfairi | reverse complement strand
ACATTTAAAATAAATACAGGTTGGCTGATTAACATTTCAGAATAAGTAATTTGCTGGTGGGTGCTTTCCAAATCCATATGTACAATGGATCATAAACATTTAACATAAAATATCGAACTCTAAATAGATACCTTCTTAGAGAATCCCTTCTTCCTTGAAGCTTCACATTCCTTTTGTCCAGAAGTTTAGATAAGAAATATGAACTTCATTATTTGATACCTTTCCATTTTCTCTTTCCTACTGTGATTTACAGTAAACCAATACCTAGTTTAGCTGGGTAGGATGTGACAAAGCAAGGAAAACAGGACTTAAGCACAGATTTAAATCTATTTATCACTAGGGTCCAAAAATAAGAGGGGACATCTAAATCTTCCAAGGCTCACAGATAGGAGCTCTTGAATCAAAAGGTAATTGGGAAGATTCACTGACATCCCCAACTAAGCATACAATTAAAGTCATCCCATGATTTCAACTTCCTAAGGTAGATGATCAATTGTGATTTTCTTGTCAGCAAATGTCATTTATGCCTTTATAATAGCTATATATTCTGGGAAGAATAGTTTTTTATGAGTGTGCTCTTAGTTAAAGGACATTTTATATCAGATTTAATATTCTGAATATGGAAAATTTAAATAAATTATTTAACAGGAAATTTTGTCATTTAGCTTTTCCTTTTTTGAGTTATACATAATAAGTTACACTTTCATAAAGTTAAAAAGTAATTTCACTGAATATAGGTGAAAAATATGCAATCCCTGTAAGCTTATATCTGTAAGTGATCAAGTTAGAATAATGTTTTGTTTTGTTTTTTAACTCTAGATGAATGGAGAATTGGGACGATGAAGACATATCTACACTGGTCCAAGTTATCTTTTCCTGAACACAGGAAGGCACCTCTGCACTGAAGCTTCGGAGGAAGACAGAGCTGGGTGTGCTTCCCCCCACCCCCCTCACCCCCCGTGTGACCCTGGAGTGCTGTACGGGAAAGTCTCCAGCACCCTTTACTTGGTCTTTAGAAGAAGCAAACTATATTTTAAAAAACAAAGTGTGAATAATTACTTCTTCACAGAGTTGTTGTAAAAGCCTGTCAAATAGTAGATGTATAGTCAATGCCTTTTTCTATTATAGTCACCAACCCCATCATTTTATATGCACATTCTTTTTCTCTTTATCTTCTATATCAATCCTCAGAACAGCAAGCTCCTAGATTTCAAATATCTAAGTTTTACACTTTTCCTATTGACAAAAGATTTGCCCATGAATATCTATTACACTGGAGGCATTTTAAATAACAATTGATATCAAATACATTAATCAAGCTGTGCAACCGTCAACAATAACTATTGTGAAGTGTCTTTAAAACATGTTTCTGAGACTTTGAAGAGACTTCAGAAATTCTAAATCTTACCTTAAAAGCAAGACCAGTATTTTGTAAAATAAAGAGAATTTAGTGGATTGGGAGGATTTGTGTTTTTCTTTATGTTTAAAAAATTTCTTGTCAGCTTCCAAAGACTTGATAATCTTTTAATTGCTATTGAACTTTGGTTATCTCTACCTGTGGTGAAAAGTTAATCTAAGTTTTCTTCAAGTTGAGTGAACATCTGACAAACACCATTCGGGAATCATGTCTTTGCTCAATTTTTAATGCTTAATAAATTGCATCCTTCAGTATACAGTCCCGCTTCTTCTCCCAAGTTCTCGCCAAGAAAGCACAGCGTGTAACCTTCTGTAAAATGGAAGAATAGATCAGGAAACACTTTTAGAGTTATCTCCTGGAGGCTAGTTGGTGCTGCTCTCACAGAAGCACCTCGAGTGCCTTGCTTTAACCAACAGGCATTTAGTCTCTCACAGTTCAGTAGACCAGACGTCGGAATGCAGGGTGCTAGGTCTAGGGGGAAGCCTTTCTCTGTGTGTCAGCTCTGGAGGAAGCATTTTGTCTCCCTCCAATATCTGCAAGCCTGGCACAGAGTTCTTTTCCCTGTGTCTTGACATTAATCTTCCCCTCCTTCTAAGACAGATGTTCTCAACCTGTGGGTCGTGACCCCTTTGTGGGGTCAAATGACCCTTTCACAGGGGTCGCCCAATTCATAACAGTAGCATAACAGTTATGAAGTAGTAATGAAAATCTTTTCATGGTTGGGGGTCACTACAACATGAGGAACTGTATTAAAGGGTCGCGACATTAGGAAGGTTGAGAACCGCTGGTCTAAGAGGCCTGTAATGCAGACCTGGGTCCAAAGTATATGCTTCAGCCCAGGCGTTTCTTTCTTGGTGATAGACCCTAAATCTCTGCTTGTCTGTTTCATCTCTTTTACAGCTCAAAAGAGATCAACTCTGAAAAGATAACACCTAATGAAGATGCTTTGCCACATTCAGATAACTGTTCTTAATCTTGTTTTATTAACATCATAGAAGTTCGAATTTACGGCACACAGGATGATTACACTACATCAAAAAATGAAAGACACTCGCATCAGATCTTAAAATGGAGGATAATTACATAACACCAGAATCTTGATCCAACCATGTTGACATTTATTTTTGGGGAGATACAATTAAACTGATATCACCTGTAAATGATATTTGGTATTTATAGGCTTCAAGTAAACCTTTCAAATTTATCATGATTTAACAATAAACTCAAATTAATCTGGAAATAACATGAGAATATGCTGACTTTTATTTTGAATGAATGAATTTAATGGACAGGACTTAGCTAGACATTATGAATATCTGACTATTTATTATTTTATAAAATCAGTAAATCATGTTTTTTAAGTGATGTTTTAATATTACAATAATATTGAGTGACAATCTAGTAACTAGGCCCAATTTGGTTGAACTTTTAGAAAATGAGATTAATGAGTATAAAATTTTAAATGTCAGACTTGCTCAAAATATTGTCTTATATTATGTTTTGTTCTTAAATTTGAGTTTTTAATACCCTGGGATTATGCACAAAATAAAGAAACCATAGTGGATTATTTTAAAATAGTGTGCTACGGGTCTTTTTCCATTGTAATGGTAAGGAAAATTAGGGCCCTATTGAATTAAATGAAAGTCTACCTAGTGAAACCACTAAAATAAAAGTTTGAGGAAAGAAAGCTGCTTAACCATAGTTTATAGAAAGAAAGCTGTCATTTCACTCTTCCAAGTCTATTTAGTGGAAGAGACGAATGGAAGAGAGTGTGTTTTAAACTGTAAACTTCATCAAGTTGAGTCTTTAAACTGAAGTGCCTTAAATAAAAGACCTAATCACATGGCCATTTGGATTCCCCGTGTCTCAGCTATTCCCTAGTTAGGACATTAGCCATATTATTTGCATTTAGCCTGCGCTGACAACCCTGCTTGTCTTCTTGTCAGACTGACTGCTCTGCCGGCTACAAAACAAGGAGTGATCTGTATTCCCAACCTTCTAGAGCACAATGAGGCCGCAAACACGCCTGCACAAAGCCTCTTGGAACGATGTCATTTACTTTTTGACCAAAGGAGAATGACACTGAGCAGCCACAAAGAACAAAAGCAATATTTCTTACCATGAAATACAAATGACGATTTACACATTCCTAGAAGTGCCACTATGATATAGTCAGGAAAACCTATCTTATCTTTTAACATAAGAAAAAATATATAACCAGAGTAGTAAAATCTATAGCATTTTAAAAAGATAACTTTTCATTGCTTGTATATGTTTGGTAAATGAAAAATTGTCAGAGAAAGAACTTAATTAAAACTAAACCAGGAATTAAGGTTAATCCTCTAGCTCTCTGATGACTCTTCATCATTATATATCTCCATTCATTCAACTTATTTTAAGAAAGGTATTAGCATATTTATTAAGAGATTTTTAATAATGCTGCAAATTAAAGAAAAAAGATATAGGCAATATATGGAGCTCATGAAATCACTTTTAATTCAGGTGGATATATAATTATATATATAAAAATATACAAGAATAATTGCTAAAAAAAAGTGGTTCGTTGTGAGAATCACATAATTTGTGTAACATAACATGTTTAAACAAATGTTAATAGATACAAAACATATATTAGACACATAGATAAAGATATTTTATATTTTTGGTCCTTCATGCTGTTTCCTTTTTTCAAAATTGACCAATCTCTGGGAAGTATTTTTACCTGAATTCCACAAAATTTCAAATGACATTTTAGATCCTAGGAGGATTTTTACTCCTATGTTAATAAAATACAACAGTGAAGGAATCCACCAAATTTTGCATCAGCCCACAGTTTATGCCACACGAGTCCAGAACTGACAGGTTGATTCATAAAGCAACGCACCATTTCTTCCTTCATAAACACCCCCACTTGCACATGCAACAGTCTTGGCGTTTGACATATTAAATACTTGGCATGGCCCGTTTACACTGCCCTGGGTCCCTTTTACTTTGTGTTTGTAGCCAATGAAGCATCCTGATTCTCAACATAAAATATATCTTGGATGGATTGTTCCCTTAAATCTCTCTGCTGTCTTATCTCATTTCACTTGACTGTCTTGCTTTATTCAACATTTTCAAAGTAGAGTTTATTCTCTCTTGCCTTCAAGTTATTCCTTTTGACTTTTCTACCTCTATTAATGGTACTCAGGGGGGTTGCAATGTAAGACTGTGATTTTTATCTACATCTTCAGGATAAGTCAAACCATATTTGGGCTCTCTCCATTATGTTTTAGAGGATCCCTAATGGGGATTGCTTAAATGCTCAGTTACTCACCCAAAGATCAGTGCAACTCCCCAGCAGCTCCCCAGGAGAAAGACAAAACAGTGTGATGCAGTCCTAGAAACTCTCGGGGGGCGGGGGGTCTACCCTGTTTGGTAGGATCCCTATTAGTGGGAGTTAAAGATAATGAATTTGACTTAAATGGAATTGTATATTCTTGATAGGATTGTTACTATGATGTCTCTTTGGCAGCAATCTTACAAATTCTTTTAAAGACTTTATAAACTATCATGTAACATCTTGAAATACCCTATAGTTGGGTTATCTTAGCTCTGTCTCTTACGTTACATCATACACAAGCTATCACCTTTTGAAGAATAGCTTTTGTAATGTAAATCTTCCATAAATGATTTGAATATTGATGTATATATTCCATTAGTATATAAATATTAATATTTATTTACATGCAATTGTAGGTAATTTTGTGTAGTAACTCCTGTTTTCTTGGTATTTGCTCTATCATTTTATATTTTTTTTGTTGTTGAGTCATTGTCCCTAATGGATTTTACCTTCCAAGGAAATGTATATTTTAGTACCTTTAAGGATTCACATTAATTAATTTTTGATTTCAATTTATAATTGGTACTGCAAGTTATAGTGTTTATTATTCTATCTGTATAAGTTTTACTGATTTATAATTTCTAGGAAACTTGTTCTTAAATTGTAATCTTTAAAAGTAAAATTATTATAGCATGGAATCTAAACACCACAGGCTGTCCTTTAAGATATTTCATTCTGACCACAAACTGTTTTCTAACTTTAATATCAGCGTGAAATTACTATTAACATTTTTTCACCTTTTTATCATGATCTCTTCAACTCTAGTTCAAACCACTCTTATCCCCTATGTAGATTAGTGAACCAGTCAGCTCGCTGGCTTTTCTGGGGACAAACTCGTCTGTTTAGTTTATACTCAACACAGTTGTCAGTGATACAGTTAAAACTCATGTCAGATGACTTTGCTTCTTGACTGAAAATTTCATTTTGAGTAAGAACTCAAAACTCCAGACCTAATAAGGACCTACAAAGACAGACAACCTGCCCTGCTCTCTGTCTGAGTTCATCTCCTTTCATTGTTCCTCTCTCACATCGCGTGCTCAGACTCCACAACCTCTATGTCGTTTTTTTAGCACAAAACCGTATTTCCCACTTTGTGGGCTCATTGTACTTTTCTGACACTGTTCCGTGATGGACATCTTTTTATACACTTTCCTGTAACTACCTGTGTCCAATGCCACTTTCCTGCTAGTCTATGTGCTCTTGGAAGAGAGAGACAAGACTATATTTTCCACCTGAATCTACTAACATGGACTTTCTTTATGTAATGAGATCATTAGACACATAATGTGAAAATAAATGCATGTTTACTCATAATAAATGATATTATGCTAGATATCAACTTAATTTGGTATTTTATTTCATTGTAATGGAGTCTACCATATTTGTATTGGAGCTTGCTGTATATTTTAGCTAGCAGTGCAATCCCATGAGCCTTATTTTATAATCGTGCTATTCCAACATCTTTTACATGCTGCTGACTTCAATTCCAGTTCTTTCCTGTCCAATGGATTTAATTGTAAGTCTTTGTCTTGAAGTCTTAACTTTTAGTCTTTGTGTTGATGGAGTGGGGGGTTTGGTTTCTAGCAACAGATCCTCAGCCACCTACCCTCCAATTGTTAAAGCAGCTTCTCTCCTGGCAGGCACCTCTCCCTGTTATGCAAACTGCTTTTCCAATGCAAGAAATAGCCCTTTTGAGGGTGGCTGACACCAGCAACTGAGAGGTCACTCAAGTGGGCGAAGCCAGTATTCTCCCACTGTGTGCATTTGGTCCCACCATCCATGGTCTTAGGGCCATTTGAATGTAAGGCTCCTGTGGACTTGAGAGGTGGGGGTAGATAAGAGAACCACAGGATAGGTAAGTGGTACGTCCCTCACTTGGATGAAACAGGCACAACTGGCTTTCCAGAGGGCCACCAGGGTCTGTGCTGTGTGTACCGGCACCTGTTCCTTCCTGTCACACAAATTCAAGTGGAGCTAGCACCATAGAACTGAGGCTTATGCAGGCAACAACCCCTACCCATCACTGGACCAGTCCCTGCCCACGCTGTGGCAGTGCTACATTTAGCGCTCTTCCTGACATTCCACTGATCTCTGAGTTGAGGTACTTGGGCACATAGCGGCTACCAGCAACTTCACTGTTCTGGGGCCCAAAGCAAATGTAGTCAAAATTACTTAGTTTCTGATTGTCGACATACTAACAAACTTGAACCATGACCATGGTTAAGCCAAAATTTATTTCTAAGTTTGTCACATGTTTTCAAGAATTTTTTAATGTAGTTTTTGCCTATTAAATGTGTTTGCATGTTACATATATGGGCACAATATTTGCAAAAGTAGGGTAATTATGTATCTTTCATCTAAAGTAAATGTAAGAGCAGACTTTAAAAAGTTTATGGAAAAATTTCGTTGTCCTTTAATTCTATTTTCCCTTGAATGCTTTGACGCCCTTCGCATATGCACTCAAACACACACACGCACATGCACACACACACACACATTGCTGTACAGTTGATTCTGAACCATGGCAACTCCAGGAGTTACAGACTAGAACGGAGCTATCCTTTTTCAGAAGCAGACCAGTAGGTCTTTGATGCTTGGTGGCTGTGTAAGTTAGGCCCACACTTCTAACTTCTTGGTTAGAGGTTGAGCACAAGTAGTTATAAACACATGTTTTATTTTTTCTTCGTAAGGATCCTTGATGTTGCAAGCAGCTAAATCACTTGGCTGCGGACCAATATGCTGATGGTTTCAACTCAGAAGATGGGATAAAGATGTGGCATTCGGTTTCTGTCTGATTGGCTGCCTTGAAGACCCTACAAGACGGTTCTCTCCTGCCCTGTGGGGTCCCCATGAGTTGTAACTGACAGCAGTCAGTTTAGTTTGTTGTTGCTGGTGTGTACCACTGAGTCCATTCAAAATCATAGAACCTTATAGGAGAGAGTAGAAACTATTCAAAACAGTTGCTTAGGGTAAAATATTTAAGAGAGCAGATGGTCAGTCCACTGGTGAGCATGAACCATCAACAATTTTTTTAGCAGTCAAGCAAGTAATCATCACATCCCTAGGGCTTCTTTATAGGCAACCATTAAGATGAAGTGTAGACCCTAATCTATTACAATTCCAGATGTGTACCTAGTCTTAAATACTTTCCTGATACCATCAAGGTCATGCTGTGTTTGTAAGTACACAGCATTTCAAGGAAGTCACAAAGAATAGCATTGTTGTACCATTGTGTTCGGATCTGACAATCTGGTAAATGCAACGATAGATCCTTAGGTCAACTGCTTATGCTCAGTAGCTAAGCCTGACTTTGACCAGAGTGGCTTATTTTTTTTTAAGTGGTCTTATTGCTATCCATCCAAATTAAAATTTGTGAATCTACACAAATCATTGTTATAATTATTTTTTTGTAGAACATATCACACACTGAATTCTGTAAAGAAATATGCTTTCTTGAGGGATCACTCACTCACTCACTGCCATCTAGAGCATTCTGAGTCATAGTGATCCTGTACGACAGGGTAGAATTGTCCCCTGTGGGGTTCTGAGACTATAACTCTTGAGAGGAGTACCTCATATTTCTCCAGTGCAGTGACTGGTGGTTTTGAACTGCTGACCTTGAGGTTAAGCAGCTCGATTAGTACCAACTACACTACCAGGGATCCAGCTTATTCACTTTGATTGAGAACTCAATTAATAAGATATGAATTATTTTATAAGTTAGGCTGTAGAAAACAAGATTTGATTTTTTTTAAGTGGGGAAATGGACACTTTTGAAAGAGACACATTTTACAAATCTGGTTCTGCATAGTTTACTTTCACAGGTCTCAATTACACTATTATTTCCTCATTGAACTGCAAATAATACAGAAAAGAAAAAAATTAATCACAAATTTTTGTCTTAATTCTAATTATTTTTTTAATGATTGTGACAACTACAAAATTCTTCTTAATATGATTGAACTATTGAATTGTATCATCTGTGAATTATATGTCAGCAAATTAAAAAAAAAAAAAGAATGGGTGTATTTGAGTTATGGTGTTGGTGAATTTTGAAAGTATAATGGACTTCCAGAAGAGCAAAGAAACCTGTCTTGGGTAGAGGACAACCAGGATGCTCCTTGGAAGTGAAGAAGGAGATGGATACTTCGTTTCACGTAATTTGGACATCTGAGAAGAGACTCATTCCTAAAAGAGTACATCATATTTGGTAAAGTAGATGGTCAGCAAAATAAAATGATGAATTAATGCACCCTGAAAAAAATAGGTTCAACATAACAATAATTGTGAGGCTAGTATGGAATTATGGAATTGGGTGGTGCCTCATTCTGTTTTACAGAGTTGATTGAACTTCTGTGTCCATATGTGTCAGACAGGACAGTTAAGCACCTAGCAACAACCAATTCTTCTTCTATTCATGAGGGGAGTTAAAAGACTCCTTAAGCTCCATGGATTTTTCATCTGATTGGTCCATGAATGGTTGAAGTATATACATATGTGTATATGCATGTTGACTTATGCATCTCTCCGTATAACTACTGTTGGGTCCATGATGACTCAGAATGACCCTGGGCAGGGTTTCTGAGGCATACATCTTGATAAGAGCAGACAGCTCTTGAAAAGAGTTTCTTTTGTCACCCGCAGATTGGTTGGCGAATTGGAACTGCTGACCTTTCCGTTTTACAGTCACCAGGGCTGCATGTAAATATACACATATGCCTGGATATGAGAGAGAGGGCGAGAGAAAGGGAGGTCACAAACATTTTTGCTTGTTTCTCACTCTCCTACGGTATACATCAAATATAAGATTTAAATGGGACTAATGCCTTTCCAGTTGTACATATGCTTGTTGTATCATTTTAGGTGCAAGGACTACTTTATAATTATCGTCATTTGGAGATATGATTTAAGGCGCTATAGACAGATGCTACATCAGAAGTAGTGTACTGTGATGGTTAATGTGTCAACTTGGTGAGAATGTGGTTCTCAGTGGTTTGGCAGACATTGGATTGATTGCACTTTCAAAATGTAATAACTCTCCATTTTGTGAGCTAATGTGAGCAAACATTTGAAAATTATGTCAATTGAAAGCCAATCCATTTCCTTGGGAGGATACTCTATATGTTCTGGCAAATCTCGCTCTCTCTTGATTTTACACTAACTTGTTATCTTCTGACATCTGGCTCGTTGGGTGTGAGCCAGCTGTCCACTGTCTGAAGTGAAGATTTGAACATTGGCCAGCTCCATAAACTTCTTGAGCCGGCAGCCTACCATTCAACGCTCTGATTTTGTGTTTATCAAGTCCTGTAATCACGTGAGTTGGAAGAAGCCCTCAGACTGATCCCTGGACCGTGAATTGGTGACTTACCAACCTCCACAATTGAAATAAATTTCTCTCTTTCTACTTTTGTGTGTGTGCGAACATGGACTTCACTGGTTTTGCTCTTCTAGAGCAAACCCATATAACACATTAATGATTGGCATTTTAGAAAAAAATTTTTAAAAACCCAAACCTGATAGTGGTGTTTCTTTTTCATGTCTCCTGAAAAAAACTGTTTTTTTGGTTTTGTTTCTGAATGCCATTTTTCTGATGGTGCAAGAAAAAGAAATATCCCAGTCTCATATTTTGTAATTTTAATTTTTCCACCAAAACAAATGTGGTAGTTACATAATCTCGAGTTAACTTGAGGAAGCAAAGAATGTAGAGGTGGAGTCTATCCTGTCAATCAGGTGAGAGCCTGATGATTCCTCCTTGAGGGCATGGCCTTCTCATGAGGATCCTGGAAATTTCCTATCTCTCTTCCTTGCCTTCCTGTTGACAAGCCACATGGAGCGTGCAGAGCCTTGTGAGAGTCTTTCTCTCCCTGCTTCTGCTTCCTGTATAGTCACTCAGAGTACTGTGCCAGCCACACTGAGACCTGCAGGATCCCTGGAGATGCTTCCACCACCACTGGATCCATAAGACTTTGCACTCCCTGGACTGTGATCTTCCTCCATTTTGCATCATTGCATGTGCTGTGTGTCTGATGAGGGATTTATGGATTAGTATCAACTTCATGGGCTAATATCAGACTTATGGACTTGATCTGGCCTGGGCTGGGATATTTTCTCAATAGACATTGGCCCATGATATAAAGCTCTCTCCTACACAGATAGGAATGTCTCAAAATTTGTTTCTCTAGTCAACCTGGTTTAACACAACAAATAAGGACAAACCGCACTGCCATCAAGTCAATATCAATGCATAGTGACTCTATAGGACAGGGTAGAACTGTCCCTGTGAGTTCCTGAGATTGTAACTCTTTACCAGAGTAGAAAGAGCCATCTTTTTTCCATGCAGAGCGGGTGGTGGTTTTCAACTGTTAACTTTGCAATTAATAGTAGCCCAACACGTAATCCACCACACTATACCACCAAGGTTCCTTCCCCAGATGCTGCTGAGGCACAAAGACTGTCAAATAGATAGCTCAGATGCCCTACAATGCACAATTAATATACCATGTTGCTCCTCATCAAAATTTCAAACTATTTACAAACAGCATCAGAAAGTCACACCATTTTGTGCAACTTACACAAATCATCAGAAATTCTGTTTCCTCACTTTAAAAACAACAGAATAATAACAATACATCTATCAAAGTATGGTTGTAGTAATTAAGTGCCTGTATTTAAACCCACAGTATTCACTATGGGATGACACTGATTCTATGTTCGTTTTGTTTTGGCATTCAGTGATTAAGACTCTCACTTTTAAGTCTCTTTTTTAGTATACATGTTTAATTTCTTCAAGCTTTCTTCTCTGTTCCCTTTTCATAATCTCAACCAGGATGGATTGTGCCTCACAAGAAATGTTTAATAATGACTGAGGATATTTTGGGTTTCATACATGGGGATGAGCGAAGGGGACTATTGGTATTTAGCATGTAAAGATCAAGTTTGTCATTATACATCTTATAAAATGCAGGGTAATCTCCACAACATACCATTAACCAGCCCCAAATGTCAGTTTATCAAGGTTGATGAGCCCCGCCCTCATCCCTGATCTTCTGCCTGGTTGACGATTTCCTCACCATTCTTATTCTGCCCATCATCTACTCGTTCTTGCTATTTATTAGCTTATTGGTGTTAGCTTATTAGCTATTTATTAGCTTATTTCCTCTCACAGAAATGCTTTAAGCAATTAGTAAACCTTCACTTTTATTTTATTTGTTACGTCTTCAAAATGTTTCTTATGAAAAATGACCAGCACCATTCTCTCACTGCTATTCGGTGGGCTATATGCTGTAGGTCCTGAGCGTGCTTGCAAATCCTGTTGCGTGCTCCCTGGTGCTGAGCAGTTTCTGTAACCAGTTACATAAACAATGAAGTAGGTCAAAGGGACCAGAGCTTGCCTCCTGTGCAATTGCTTATTCTCCTGTGGAGGGAGATTGACTTGCTTGCTGGCTGCTACAGGAGGTAGAAAATATTCTGTCCGGGATTCTTCATTTATAGCACGGCCTACTGGGTGTATGGTTACCTTCTGGGCCTAGAATTTTAGCCTGTGGGATGTGAGGACGGGGAACCTGCTAATATCATACTCTTTCTTCATTGGGAGTGAGGAACTACCTTGTTCTGGATGACTTGTTCTGATTGTCCACTTGTGGCATCTAAGGTGTGGCAAGTTTATTTCTTGTCATCCACTCTAAAGCAGGACTTTGTCCCTTGATATGTCCTGTATTAATCGGTTTGTAAGATTTATTTTTATTCATTTGTTTGTTTTGCTTGCTCTTGGATTTTTCAGCATGAGTGTCATTGATTCTAAGACTAATTTTATCATCACCATTCATCATTATCTCCAGAGAAATCAATATTTGAGTCTGTATTTCTCTGCCTCCAAACCTCTGTCTTCAAAGGCGTGGTTCATTTCATTGTATTTCGGACTCCTGTACAGAAACATTTTCAAATTTTAGGGAGCCCTCGTGGTGCATTGGATGACTCATTGGGTGGCTAACCCAACGGCTAGAATTTGGAAACCACTAGCCAATCTGAGGGAGGAAAAGATGAGGTTGTACTCCCATAAAAATTACTGCCCCAGAAACTCACAGGTAGTTCTTAGCTCTAGTTTGTTCTACAGGGTCATTGTGAGTCAGAATTGATTCAATGGCAGTGAGTTTGGTCTTTTGGTTTGCGCTTATAATCTAACTTTTTAAAATGAAAATTTATATATGTAGTTGTTTACATTTTTATGCTTATAAACCATTTGTAATGTAAAAAATTTGATGGGCTTTTTCGTGAACATTTTGCACCCTTTCATTCATATATTACCCTTAGAACTAAGGTTTACTTTTGTCCTAAATATAATTTCTGATGTATTAATTCTAGGAAATTAAAATTATGTTATGGATGTAATTTTGAGTATATGAGAAGGTATCAAACGTTCATGAAATAAGGAATTAAAAGGTAATATAATTTTCCATGAACTTCTTGACGTCTCCTTGACTATTGTCTATAGTTTCAGGAAGGCTCATTGAAGCTCTCATTTTCATCCTGTGTGTCAAAGTGCTACTAGACCAGTTCACCTATGAGAATACTTAGAAGATATACGGTTCCCCAAAGATTGGTTCTAGTCTTCAAACTATGAGAAAAATGTGACACTAAAATAATCAGATGTGTCTATTTGTCTAGTAAAAAGCACTACCGGCTGCATAATTGGTTATATATTTTGGGCTGCTAAACTCAAAGTCAACAGTTCAAGTCTGTTAGTTGCTCCATCCACCACTTGTCTGGCAGTTTGTTATACTGGTGGGTTTGTGTGCTTTTATGATCTGGGGGGCTTTGTCAACAGTATTTAGAATGTTAACAGGTTTCAGCGGAGCTTCCAGACTAAGAACAGACTGTGAAGAAGGAATTGGATGTCCACTTCAGAGGAAATAATCACCAAAAACCTGGTGCATAGCTTGAAACATTGTCAGATACTGAAGGGCTAATGAATGGAAGCAG
>NW_022103908.1:28141696-28143140 GCF_000313985.2 Echinops telfairi | reverse complement strand
GCAAGAGAGAACTTTATATCAAGAAGTAATTATGCATCAATAAAACACCCCAGCCCTGACCAGATTAAGTCCATAAGTCCAATATTAGCCCATGAATTCCTCTTCAGACTCACACAGCACTTGCAATGATGCAAAATGCAGGAAGAACACAAGTGAGTGGAAGCAATGCCTGTGGGTCCACTGGCATTAGAAGCGAGTCAGTACTGGCCTGGGTCTCCATATGGCTCCTCTAGCTCTTTGAGTGTGGCTCTTCAACAGCAAGGTGAATCAGAGAGAGAGAGAGAGGAAGTTCCTAGCATCCTCATGATAAGGCCATGCCCACAAGGAGGCATCATCAAGTTGTGACCTGTTTGACAGGCAAAACTTCACCCATTCACTCTAGCTCTCAAGTTGGCATGACATTGTATACCTACCATGCTGATAATTCAAACGCACTTTATTATGCTCATGTGGAACTTGTATGTGGATCAAGAAGCAGTGGTGGGAGGAGAGCAACAGAAAACTGCATGACTGGAAACCCGGAAAGAAGCGTGTGAAGGCTGGATCTTCTCACAGTGCTTGTTCAGTCTGTGTGCTGAACAAATCATCAGAGCAGCTGGCGTATATGAAGAAGAATGTGGCAGCAAGATTGCAGGGACGTATTAGCAACCTGTGATACGCAGATGACACAACATTGCTTGATGAAATCAAGGAGGACTTGGAGCATTTGCTGATGAACTTCAAGTTGCAGCCTTCAGTCTGGATTGTAACTCAATGTAAAGACCGAAATCATCACAACGGGACCAATAGGTAACATCACGATAAGCGGAGAAAACGTTGAAGTTGCTGAGCATATTGTCTTAGTTGGATCCATAATCAGTGCTCCTGGAAGCAGCATTCAAAAGTTCCATGGACACATGGCTTTAGGTCAATCTGCTGCACAAGATCTCTTTAGAGTATTGAAAGGCAAGGCTGTTAATTTGAGAACTAAGGTGTGTCTGATACAAGACATGATATTATTGCTTCATATGAACGTGAACGTTGGACATCGAATAAGGAAGAATCGATTCATTTGAATTGAAGGGTTGAAAGCACCATGTGCTATTGTTAAATGATCTGTCTCTGAAGAAGTAAGGCCAGAGAGTTCCTTTTAGGCAAGAATGGAGAGACTTGGTCTTGCATACTTTGGACATATTGTTAGGAGAGACCAGTCCCTGGAGAAAGACATCAATTTGGTAAAGTGGAGGGGCAGTGGAAAAGATGAAGTCCCTCAAGGGAATGGATTGACCCTCTGGCTGCAATATTAGGCTCAAGAATAGGAACAGTGGCGAAGACGGCGCAGGACCGGGCAGTGTTTTGTTCGGTTGTGCACAAGTTGGAACAGACTCAATGGCTCCTAATAGCAACAACAGTAGCTACCGGACAAAAAGAGGTGAGCTTCTACTGCCAGAACTATTAGCAGCTT
>NW_022103908.1:28138944-28140442 GCF_000313985.2 Echinops telfairi | reverse complement strand
TATTCAATCCCTCTGTAATGTCCTACAGATGCGTGGGATGGGGTTATTTCTCCATTCTGAAAGTTTTATTGAACTCTTACAATTATCAGAATCATGGAGGCCTAGTGTTATAAAGCTTGTTCTCTTTTTCTTTTTCTGGTGTTTTCAGTTTGGCAGTAACGTTAAACTTCTTAAACACCAGGTAACTTTAGATGTAGAACTCTACATTACAAACAATACATGAATTACCCAATAATACATTGGGAGGAACCTGGCTTATTATAAAGGGTCCTTAAAAGATGTTTCCCTTACTCTCACTGGCATCTGGTTTCCAAATTCTATGTCTGTGCTGTTTGATTCTGAAACCATTCAAATGATACCCCTTTGGGTACACCACTATGCCTACTACAATGTCAGATAAATGGCGCTAATCATTTGGATTCTCTAGTGGGTGAGTGGCTTCTTGAGAATAAGTTAGCACACAGGGAATGGGATTGACTTTTTTCTGGTCACTAGAGTCTTATTTTGAAAATTGCCTGTGCATCAGACTCAATGATACCCTAGTGTTCTGAGTAAGTTAATTGCAAACCCTAAGGTGTCTAACTTACTTCCATGATCTGAATGAAAACACTAATGTGAGTAATCCAGGCTGCCTCTGAGCAATGATGTGATGATCCCGTCCATTCACAGCGTTTCCTTCTTCCCTTGGCCTTTTCGTGTTGGGAGTACACTGCCCCTCCAGGGACACCCTGATTCAGGTTCACTGACTCTTTGGGCAATCTCTCAATTTCTGGTAAAGGATTCTTCTTTCTTTCCCTTCCCCACAAATGAAGCTGTGATGGGTGTGAGAAGTCTGTCATTGTGCGTTTCAG
This sequence comes from Echinops telfairi, assembly GCF_000313985.2. Taxonomy (NCBI): domain Eukaryota; kingdom Metazoa; phylum Chordata; class Mammalia; order Afrosoricida; family Tenrecidae; genus Echinops; species Echinops telfairi. The sequence goes on along the minus strand of NW_022103908.1, from coordinate 28,139,591 downwards.
CTGGAAAATGAAACGGGAGGACTGTCCAGTGTCTATGATTTTTACAGGTTCTTTTAGCATTTCAGTAAAGAAACTCATGGAGATGACATTTAGGAATGGGAAACAAACATAATCAGATCTGTATATTTTCTAATGTGTTCAGTTAATAAAACATACATTTGAAGACACATGAGTTTTGAGATGTTGTATTATCTACTATAAACATGCAGGGGGGATGTCAAATGAAAAGTGAATAGATCAAGAAATTGTGTCTTTCTTGAATGGCAGTGGTTTATTGAGTAGTGTCAACTAATTAAGAGAAAGAGATCTATTTTCTGCCTATTCTGAAGAGAGGTGATTAAATAGAATGGTAAAATTATTGAGAAACAGAAACATCATCTACAAGTAAAATTTTGTTGAAGACAAATCAAAAGGCACTGCAGCAAGGAACTGCCAACAATTCAAACTGAATTGTAACTAGGGATATCATTACTGACTTCCGATGAACTGAGGCTGAAAGCAGATAACTCTAAAATGATGTTCATATGTGTTTTATTGTCTATGCAGTTTTATTCAACTGTTTGGATCATAAAAATTATGGATAACATTTTGGAGAATGAGGATTTCAGAACCCTGAACTATGCTCATGCAGAATCTGTGCACAAAAC
>NW_022103908.1:28136594-28137639 GCF_000313985.2 Echinops telfairi | reverse complement strand
TGGTGCAAATCCACTTAGAACACCTTACAAAAAAGGCTTAGAAATCTAGTGTATATCGAAAAAGGAGTCATGGAAAATTCTATACAGAAAGGTTTTACTGGGACTTCCAAGAGGTCACCACAAATCAGAACTGAATTGAAGAAAAGATATTTTGTTGTTGTTTGCTGTTGTTGTTGTTTCCCTTTATATTAATTAGGACTGATGAAATATGAGGTCACTGAAGTTCAGTAATTAAATATAAATTCACCTGTACTTTTTCAAAGAACTATATGACAGATTACCTTGGACAGATCAGCTGCAAAGAACTCTTTAAAGTGTTAAAGAGTGGGAGGTCCCTTTGGGAACTTATAAGAATATTGAGGCATGTACTTGAGCATTTGCTGTCTCAGTGAGATGGATGATTGCTAAGCTTGAAATAAAATCAATAACAGTGTTCAGTCCACTGCTTGTCTTAGGGATACTGAGGGATCTGGAAGACTTTGGGTCTGTTTGTGCCATGAGTTCTGGACTGACCCAACAGCAACCAATAACAACAACCTACTGAAGTATACAGACCCCTCTCACTGCCACCAAGTTGATGTTTACACATAGTAATGCTATAGGAAAGTCTAGGTGGTAGTTACATTACCTGGTGTCCATTTGAGAGGATTGCGAGTGGAGTGATGGAGTCTAGTTTGTCAATCGGATTGTAGCCAATGATGCCTCTGTGTGGGCATGGCCTTCTCCTGAGAATTCTGAAAAATCCTGTATTCCTTCTTGGAGACGGGAGACACTCTGCTGACTCCCTTGGATATATTCTACTGAAAAGACACAAGGCTGACTCCCTGGGAGACATCCCTGAAGAAGTTACATGGACTTACCTGATGCAGCCAGAACCCTAGACCTGGAGAAGCCACTTTCAGATGTCTGCCAGTGCTGAGATGCTTACACTGCCACTGGATCCAAAGACTCTACCCATTGGCCTGTGATCCTCTTGCATTTGGTGTCATTACATGGGTTTCATAAGTCTGAAGAGGACTTTATAGATCAGTATCAGATTCATGGG
>NW_022103908.1:28118451-28120439 GCF_000313985.2 Echinops telfairi | reverse complement strand
GGAGGCATATCTCCAACAGAGCAGCGGGACTTGATGACTGAAATTCAGGAAGTTGTTTCAGGGTTGTTGTCCTTCTCCCCAAACTTATTAATTTATATGCTGAGTAAATGATTGAGACGCTGAACTGTATTAAGAAGAATATGGCATCAGGATTGGAGTAAGGCTCATTAACAACCTGTGATATGCAGAGCACTCTATCTTAAAACATTTACCAATGCAGATCAAACACTATAACCCTCAGGATGGATTACAATACAATAAATAAAATAAAAAATCTCACAACTGTACCAGTAGGCAACATCATAATAAATAGAGAAATAATTGAAGTTGTCAATATTTCATATTTTAAAGCATCTACAATCAATGCTCATGGAAGCAGCAGTGAAAAATGTTAGACAATAAATTATATTAGGCAAATGTGATTTACAAGAACGATTTAAAGTGTTAAGGAGCAAAGATTTCACTTTGAGGAGAGCCTGTTAATTAATAAGGATGCCCTGAGGGGAAAATGATGCATTTGATTTATGTTGGAGGTCAAGGGCATTGCAAGTACGGTGGGCTGCCAGAAGAACGAGCAAACCTGTCTTAGAAACATAGCTGGAACGCTCCTTAGAAGCAAGGGTGGGGAGACCTGTCTCACCCACTTTAGTAACTTGGTTACTACTTTACTCGTCTATGGAAAGAGATCTGTATCTGAAAAAAAAGGACATTATGATTGGGGAAGGAAAAGATGAATAAAAATAAACAAATAAACAAAGCCTCTCAAAGAGATGGATTGACACAATGGCTCCAACAGTGGGCTCCACACCACAGCCACTGTGAGGCTGGCATAGACAGTGTCTCATTCGGTTACATAGAAGGTCTTCTTGAATCTTAGATAATTTGATGACACCTAACAACAGCAACATTCTTCATAGCCAGAGCACAGTGGTATGAGAAGCCAGGCTAAGGTGTGAGCACCCCCTCTCCATCAAGGCATAATTGCCACTTCAATACTTATCACTCTTTGGCTTATCACATCATGGGCAGTCGTTCCACAACTGACATATTTTATAAGCCACAAACCACATAATCCTGGCCTGGTCAAGTAAGTACATGTTTGGGGGATGCACAATTCAATCCACTACTCTATCAATATCCATTTAGGCCTCCTGGCTTGCAACAAATGTTAAATGTGTGTTTTATTTTATTAGTTTATTTCATTTTACTTTTTCCCCTGGCCTCCTGTATAATGAGAACCTGTTATGACTCACATTACTGTGTATATCCTAGATAAGAGTATGATTGAATTAACATGCCGTGAAGCTGATAGGATACCCATGCTGGGGATCAAATGTCTTCATACAAGTAAAAATCAACATGGATGCTTAAAGGCTAAAGGAAAAAATTTCTTTTCTGATTACAAAACTCTTCTCCGTCTCTTAGTCTATCTCTTCCCCTGAGCTCTGAGCTCCAAATGGCTATCTGCGAGGGTTTCACGGACTGAGCTCATTCTACTCCTTTGGATTTAGCTAATGGGCAGAAACGCAGGAGATCAGTCATAGGAAGGAGTAGAGAAAGGTCCTTGGCTTGTGCTACTGCTCTCTCCCGGGTTGTAGGCCTGGTTCTTCCTTCACTCCCTTCAGGACTAAATGTGTTTGCCAGCTGCTCTGAGAGTCTCTGGTGGCGCAGTGGTGAATAGCTTGGATGCTAATTTATACCTCAGTGCTCCAGATCCGCCAGTCATTCGGAAGTCATCAGCTGCTCAACGGAGAAGGAGGTGACAGTCTGCTTCCTTCAAGATTACGGCCTTGGACACCACGTGTGGCCATTCTACTCTCTTGCAGGGTCAACTCTGAGTTGAAATCAAGTTGTTCTATGGGTATGAGCACGGTCTGTAGCCTTTGGATGGCTCAGCATTGCATATGCACACTGTTAGCCTTGGCCTGCCTTCATCAAGGGACTCTTCTTCCACCTCTCTTCAGCAAGACATTTCTGAGCGGAAATAC
>NW_022103908.1:28116596-28117910 GCF_000313985.2 Echinops telfairi | reverse complement strand
AAGCAAAGAATCTAAGAGGTGGATTATATGAAGAAGAATGTGGCATCAGAGTTGGAAGAGGATTTATGAACAACCTGTGATATGCAGATGTCACAATCTTACTTGCTGAAAAAAAAGAACTTGAGGCACTTGCTGATGAAAATTAAAAATTACCCCTTTCAATATGGATTACAACTCAGCATAAAGAAAACAAAACGCTTCACAACTGGACCAGTGAGCACTATCATGATAAATGAAGACAATACTCAATTTGTCAAGGTTTTCATTTTACTTGATTCACAAAGACCACTCATGGAAACAGCTGTCAACAATCAAACAACATATTGCATTTGGCAAATCTGCTGCAAACAATGTATTTATAATGTTAATAGAGTGAACATGAAACTGAGTGAAAGGTAAGATGTGTCTGACTCCAGCCATAATGTTTTCAGTGAGCTCTCCTACATGTCGAAGCTGGACATGGACCAAGCCAGAGCCGAGGAAACACACACACTGGAATCATGGCGCTGGTCAAGCCTCCTGGGAGTACGACGCACTGCCAAAAGGACGAACATGCCTCCTGGGAGCAAATACAGTCAGAAGGCTCCTTAGAAGTGAGACTGGACAGACTTTGAAGTGCTTTGGACATGTTAACAGGGTGAATTGGTCCCTGGAAAAGGATATCATGCTTGGTTAAGCAAAAGATCAGCAAAAAAGAGGTTTCGATGACATGGATTAATACAGTGACTGCTACAATGAGCTCAAGCGTACGAACAATTGGGAGAATGCTGTAAGTCCCAACAGTGTTTGCCTAAATTTCTGTTTTTTGTTTTGTTCTCTTTGTTCTAGTTATGCATGTACATGTGTATTTGTATTACTGGCCAACAGGATTTTGGATGCCACTGTCTGAAACCTATAAAGCAGAAAGACTGAAAATGCTGGCTGGATGTCTACATTATGGTCTTGATGTGGAATTATTTTCTTAGAATTTTTCCTCCGAGGTGTTCAACTGATTGGATGAGGCCCCAGCATACATTATAGAACCAAGTCTCCTTTACTAAAGCAACTGGATGTAGATGCTGACTTCATCTACAAATTATCCTCACAGCAATACCAAGATCTTTATTTCAATAACATAGGGTTCTATAACCTAGTAGACACACCAGAAAATTTGCTATAATATCCATGATTTGGGTGCTTAAAATTAATTTTAGTGGAATATTGTTTCCATATGTATCAAGTGCCCATGAAAAATACAAAAGTGCATTTGGAGAACAAGAAAAATAAATAAAACTAGTTTCCCTGAACTAAAATACTTTCTACAAGCAAGTACAT
>NW_022103908.1:28114300-28115412 GCF_000313985.2 Echinops telfairi | reverse complement strand
GGTTAAAATTAAAATATCTTCCATATTGACAGGTCTCCTATGAAATATATGTTCACATAGGATTTTTCTTTTTCTTTTAATTTATTTTTAATTGGGAGCTAATACCTATATCATTCCATAGTTCAGTCACATCAAGGAGTATTGTACAATTGCTACTAGAATCCGCTTCCAAACATAACTTTCCTTCCTAGACTCCTTGCTATCATCTCCCCTTTAAACACTCCAGCCCACTACCACTGTCCCCCGCTGCCTGCTGCACCCAAAGCAACTCTTATTCTACTTGCTGTCCCTATAGGGTGATCAATCCTGGGTTTCATCTACCAAAAACCAGAAAAATATATAACACAACTTCAAAAGGACATAATATACTTGAGATAAACCCTAGGACATAATATACTTGAGATAAACCAAGGACATAATATACTTGAGATAAACCCTAATATGAACAAACAAACCAACAACAACAACAAAACTACAGAAAAATTTGAAAACCAGATGAGGTCCAGAGCGGGGATCAAATGACAAAGTTTTAACTGTTCAAATCAGGTCTATCCATTTGATCTTCTATACAACAATGCACTCTGCTTAGTAACCACTTTCTTCCTATCCCTGAATTATGAACAGAGGAGTTCACCAGATGCTTATTTTCCATGTTGTTCCCACAAATGCATTTTGAGCTCCTACTGCCAACCACAGCTTTCGGCAAACTGGATTCTCAAAATTTAGGCTCTGATATTAACCCCTCCTTTGACATTAGAGTATATGATTTATAATCCTCCAGTGACTAATGATGGTGTGCTTCTTTCTTGTGAATTTAGCTGATGTCTCACTTAGCTGGCTGCTTGTTTGGAGACAAGCCTTTAAGAGCTCAGATGCAATGTTATCTGATAACCAGGCACCATCTAATTACTTTGCCACATTTTACTTTCATTCCCATATCTTCTATAGTTCCCTTCCTGAGTGCCAGTATTGAGCAGGAATATGATATAAGAACGAATTGTTCTTAAATTGGAGCTAGAATTTAGTGCCAGTCCCAAACCCATTCCTGGAACTATGTTTGTTTATTTGTTTTATCTGTCTTTGGCTCTCTTTCAAAATCTCTTTGCTAATTT
>NW_022103908.1:28111876-28113172 GCF_000313985.2 Echinops telfairi | reverse complement strand
ACAGCCTACCAGGATGTCTGCTCACCCTGTCCAGGAGACTGGATGCCCTACAAACCTGACCTTGTGCCATCCTTTGATGCATATTCCTGCAGCAATTTACTTACACCCCATTTTTCCTTTTGTAATTGACTTTAACTTCACTCAGCATAATGTCTTCCAGATCCTTCCCTATCTTGAAGTGTTCCATAATTTCATCGTTGTATTTTAGAGATGAGTAGTATTCCATTCTGTGTATATACCAGGTTTAAAAAAAAATTTTTTAATCCAGTCTTCTACTGATGGGAATTGAGGCTGTTTCCAACTTCTTGCTATTGTGTACTGTGCTTTTGTGAACATGGGGGAGCACGTCTGTTCGTGATCTGATTCTAATGTCTTTTGGGTATATGCCCAGAATGGTATTGCTGGGTCATATGGTATTTCAATTGCCTTCTGTTTTAGGAATTGCCATATCACCTTCCACAGTGGCTTTATGTATTTACAAGCCCACCAGCAGTGGATACGAGTTCCCATCTCACCACACCCTCTCCAGCATTTTTTTTGGTCATTATTCTGTTTTGTTTATAAGTTGGCCTACAGTTATGGTTGTTAGATGGTATCTCATGGTTGTTTTGACTTGCATTTTCCCAATGGCTAGTGAAATGGGAGCATTTCCTAATGTGTTTCTTAGCCATTCAAGAGCCATCCTTTGTGAATTGTCTTTTCAGGTCCTTTGCCCACCTTCTCAGATGGTTGTTAGTCTTTTTCTTATTGTAAGCTTTACATAAATTTTGAAGCACACTGCACTTTTTGCAAAAAGATTCATGACTGAGATGATTAATATTTAGTAAATTATTTTTAATGTGTGAAGATTTTAAAAAAAAAACTTGTTTACCAAAATAATTGCTTTTTAAGCAACAGGTTTAAAATTTTAAGAAACATGTTTTTCAGGACCAATCACCCTCATTACACATAATACAAATAACTATCTAAATGCAATATGAAATTGGAATAAATGTTTAAAATAAATTGTTATCCTCTGAGTAGTCTTTTTAATGTATAGATTACCCAACATGGTACACATTTTGAGAAATAAATCCACATGAGGCAGAAAACTAGTCTCAGGATAATGATGATAAACATGTCATAAAGCAAAATAGTTTCTTGTCTTAGGAATGAAAAGAAATGATGCAATTTAAGAGGTCATGTCTTTGGCATGAACAAAAACGCTATTCTGCAATCATCTAAAAATGGTTATCTATGTGGGGTTAGTGAGAGACAGAGACTATTTCAGAGAAAATAAATGACTCATAGTAATGC
>NW_022103908.1:28109121-28110664 GCF_000313985.2 Echinops telfairi | reverse complement strand
GCGCAGAGGTTTCCCTGAAGTGGGAGATTCAGAAAGACATGCTATACAGATGCACGGGCATGCTGCTCATGATCACACTGAGAAATGAAGACGAGAAGTGGGTTTCTATGGAACTCCTCATCAGAAAGGAGCACCACTTCCTGGAGAAATGAAAACATTTCTGTTCTTTTCAGGACCTGTGGTGTATACTGTGCTGTTAAGAAAAAAAGGCTTAAAATGCTTCGTAAGAGGAGCCTATAAAAGGAAGGAAACTCCAGAGCTTTAGGCTGAGGAAGGTGTAGACTGCATACAGGAGACATTTGAGAAGACATTCTGCCCTATTTGTGTTGATGCTCGTGTGAATCCCTGGTCGGAGTTCAGGTATGCAGTAGGTAGAACTTTGCCCCTGAAGGATTCATGAGTGTGGCGTCACAATGTGCCTGGGTTCAAGCTAATTCCCAGCTTTCCTAATCCCTATGACCGAGCTGTCACTATCTTGGTATAGTGGGTGCCATGTTGGGCTGATAACTCAAGGTCAGCAATTCAAAACCACCAGCCATTCTGAGGGAGAAAGATGAGACTTTTCACTCCCCTAATGAGTGACAGCCTCAGGAATAAACAGGGGCCATTTAAGTCTGTCCCCCAAGGTTGTGATGAGCCAGAATCAACTTGAAGGCAGTGAGCCAAGATTGAGTGAAGGAGCCCTGTGATGTAGTGGGTTGCTAACTGCAATGCCAGCAGTTTAAAGCCACCAGCCACTCAATGGGCAAAGGCCAGTTTTCTACTCCGGAAAAGAGTTACAGCCTCAGAAACTCACAGAGGCATTTCTCCTCTGTCCTCAGGGCTACTATGAGTAGGCATCAACTGGGTGGCAGTGAGCTTGCTTTCTCTGGTGATCATCCATCTTATTGAGGGTCTTCATATTCACAGACCCTTTATTACACGCTGCTCTGAATCAGAGTTGACTAGAGGACCGTGGGATTGGTTGATTCTCTGCTGTACCTATCACGGTGTTCTCTGAGCATTGCTCCCTCTGTAACCTGTCCAAGTGAGTGAGAAAAATTTCACCATCCATGCATCTGTGAAAAGTTCTGACTGAGCTCCTTCCACAATAGATTTTTGTTCTCTCAGTAGTCCATAATAGATTGTTTTCTTTTCACATGCATGAGAATTATACAGACTGAATTCTCTTTTTCTCTCTCTCTTTTTTTTTACTTAGTCTTTTATTAGAGAAAATATGATAAATAGTTATTATTAAGGATTGAACAATCTAATACTAAATTTAGAAGCCCTGGTGGTACCGTGATTCAGTGTTGGGCTACTAACTGCAAGGTAAGCAGTTCAAAGCTACCAGAATGATCCATGGGAGATGAGAATTACCCTCTCAGAAACCCAAAGAGGTAACTCTACCCTCTTCTAAAGGGTTGCTATGAAGTCAGAATCAACATGATGGCACTGAACCGAGAATACTAAGTTTTCATCCAATGTATATATCTGATACATTTATTATAAATATTATATGCTTTTTAATGCATATATATTTTTAAGAAGCCATGGTGATATA
>NW_022103908.1:28091787-28108415 GCF_000313985.2 Echinops telfairi | reverse complement strand
TCTAGACGCAGTACTTGGTCCATAAGATGATCAAAATGGGGTCAATCTTCTGCAATTTTGGGATTCAATGTAAACATAACATTTCTGTTTCACTTGAATCATGAGCTTCAAGAAAAAGGCATAAGGTATTCATTAGCCATATTCCATGCCAGGCAAAGAATGCTTGTTTTTAGTGAGACTAATATGATCTGATCTCAAAAAGAAGGAGGCAGGGAGGGAAGCAAGACAATAGTGAAAAGACAAATGAACTGCAGTATTGAATGTCAGAACTCAATGCCCTGAGCCTGAACTCCTGTATCCATTTCTTCCATCATGAAGCAACTCTGCCCCAAGGAGTATGATCGGCACGCAAATTGTCAAAATAAGGATTCTGGTACCTGTAAGATCACCTGGTATTATATTTCATTGACTGCTAAGCTAGTTCATTAAAGGAATAGTTGCAAGTGACTAATTTTGATTAAGAGTTCAACTTACATAGCTTTCATTCTATTCAAAATTCTAAGACATTTATTAACCACTTCAATGACCTTTAAATATGAGATTGAATCCACTTGATGACTGTAGGATTTTATTGCTGTTACTTAAATTTCTATAAACATTGATGTAGTAGTTATACATGTAAATACCCATTACCTATTTAAAATAGGTGGAGTTTAGCCTGCCAATCAGGTCACAACTTGGTGAACCTCATTTGGAGGCACTAAGGAGATAGCTTGCTGGAGGCAGGACAAAGTCCCATTCTCTGGGAGACATTGCAGCTGACAAGACACATGGAGCTGCACTAATGCCCTGAGCTGGAGGAGCCACGTGGACACCCCTGCCAGCACTGAGATGCTTACAACACCACTGGATCCAAAAGACCTCCCACCCACTGGCCTGTGATCTTCCTGCATTCTGTGTCATTGCATATGTTGCATGAGTCTGAAGAAGACTTTATAGATTGGTATCAGACATATGGGCTAATGTTGAACTTGTGTACTTGATCTGGACTGGGCTGGGATGCTTTCTTAATATTCAATTGTTCTTGAATATAAAGCTCTTTCCTGTAAACCTATGAGTCTCCCTAGATTTGGTTCTCTAGGCTACCCAGACTAACACATTGACTATGTCAAGGTTTTTAACTGTGTGGATCATAATGAACTATGGAGAACTTTGAGAAGAATAGGAATTCCAGAACACTTCATTGTGCTCAGATCAAGAGGCAGCTGTGAATGGTACAAGAGAATTCTACAGGGGTTGGAAATCAGGAAAAGTGTGAGACATTGTTATATCCTCTCACCATACTTATTCAATCTGTATGCAATTCAAATAATCAAAGAAGCTGATTTATATGTAGAAGAATGTGTTATCAGGATTGGAAGAAGGCTTATTAACAACCTACAATATGCAAATGACACAACCTTACTTGCTGAAAGTGAGAATTTGTGATACTTTCTGATGAAAATCAAGGATTGTGGCCTTCAGTATAGATCATGATTCAAGGTAAAGGAGATCCAAATCTTCACAACTTTACAAGGTATCATCATTATCAATGGACAAATGGTTGAAGTTGTCAAGGATATTGTCTTTCTTATATCCAATGAATGCTCATGGAAGCAGAAGTCAAGAGATCTAAAGATGAGTTGAGAGATGAGTTTCATTAGGCAAATTTATATCACAAGAACTCTTTAGAGTTTTGAAATGCAAGGATGTTACTTTGAGGACTAAGGTACACCTGATGCAAGCCATGGTATTTTCAATTGACTCCTATGCTTGCGAAAGTTGGACATTCAATAAAGAAGGCCAAAGAAGAATCAATGTATTAGAATTGTGGTGCTGGAGGACAATATTGAAAGTACCATGGACTGCTAAAAGAATACACTGATCTGTCTTGGAAGAAATATGGCCAGAATGCTCCTAAGAAGCAGGCTGGGGAGACATCTAGTATTCTTTGAAGATGTTGCTAGGAGAGGACAGCATGCTTGATAAAGTGGAGGAGCAACAACAAAGAGAAAGCCCTTCAATGAGCTAGAGTGACCCCATGGCTGCAACAATGGGCTCAAGCATAGGGACAATTGTGTGACGAGGCCTGCCTGTGCTGTGTGTCAGCCTTGTACAGTGCGTAAGCTTGCTCGGGATTGGACCTGACTAGGTGGCACCTAAGAATGTCAATGATGATACTCTTTAAAATTTCAGCAAAATGTTAATATTTTCATTCTTTAAAACTTTTATTGCAAAACAAACAAACAAACAAACAAACTTTTATTGCAAATTAGGTGGAGGTTTACAGAGTAGATCATCAGTGTTACATTCAATAATTCCTACTCATTTTGTTTCCATGTATCCCTTATATTACTTCCTATCTATGATACCTGTTTCCATTGCTTCTCTTTCTCTGAATTGCTGAATTTTGCCCTTGGATAAGCTCTGCCCTTTTGATCTTAAATGGTTGATTATTCTAACACTGAACTGATTTCAGTTCTACATCAGAAGTGTGACTTAAGTCCCATGACCTTCCTGCTCCCATCATTCTCTATATTACCAGCAATCCTTGTCTCTTTTATGACTTCCAGTTTTGTCCCAATTTTCCCCCCCACTTTATTCGGGACTTTCTAAGGGAATCCTCTTCAGACTGATGAGTACTGGTAGCCAAATGGTAGCCACTTGTTCATTACCTTTAGATTGAGAAGCACAAGCCTAAAGTAATTACTCACCTTATTCACAGTGATTCAGAAAGCTATCTAAACTATTAATTGACGAGTACCAAACTCACTGCCAACGAGTTGGTTTTGACTCAGAGCGACCCTACAGGACAGAATAGAACTACCACTTTAGGGCTTTTATGGATGCAAATCTCTATGGAAGTAGCCTCATCTTTCTCCCTCAGCGTGGTGAGTGCTTTCCAACTGCTAATCTTGCAGTGATCAGCTCAATTTGTAACTCCCTGCGTGCCGGGACTCCTTCAGCTAACCGACTAGATACTGCAATGTATCGAACACTTAGACGTTAACAGACTGTCAAATACCTTAAACATACAAACTTGTCCTGAGTTTAAACAACAGTATTGCCAGCCTTTTAATTTTTTTTAACTGTATCATCTCTGAACACTAATTTAGATTTCAGTAGGTTACTCACAAAGACAACAGTTACCTTATTTTAAGAAAAAAATTAATTTGATTTACTTTTTACAGAATACCGTCAAATATTGGGTCATACTTTCACTGGAACTAGAGATAGAACTCTGAAGACCCCAGTGACATTTTTTTCAAGACTCAGTTGTACGCTGAGTCCGTTCACATACCTGAGCTAAGAAAGTAATGAGCTCAAGCACACCTCTTTAAGTTATCCAGGTACCACAATTTTGAGTAAAACAGTCAACTAACGCTTTACTTATTTCTTTCAACTTTATTGAAATAACCACAGCGAATAAAACGTCTTCATTTCTAACCAGATACCTTACCACAAGATAGGCTTCAGCTAATCATTTTATTCTTTAAAAAAAAATTGTGTTTCCTTTCATATTCTTCTTCTCCATTGGTGCCAGTAACGTTAGAGATCTTTAAAAGGAGTCTGAGTGAGTTTTGATTATAATGGTGTGATCCTATATATTCCCTCTTTTGCTCAAACCAGTTTGAACTGAGTTTCTGTCACCTGAAACACAGAGAGCTCTCACAGAGAAGAAAAAGCAAGGGAAGTAGCTCTACAAGGAAGAGCTTAGCTGTAAGATGAGAACACTGAAATTGCAGTGTTTGGGTTGTAAGAAAAGATTAACTGCTTTCTGAACTGTGCTTTGTCTGTGTGTGCCTCTGTTCTCACCCAGAGGTAAAAAAAAAAAAAAAATTAGAGACTTGAAGAGTGTAAGTTTTCACTTATTTTAGTAGGGAGGTTATGATAACATCTTGCCTCGTGATTTCAAAATAAATTTTTAAAATATATTTTATCACATTGGTGTATATGTCTCGTCTATCAAGATTTTACTTGTAAGTCCTGATTAAGAGTTTGTTCTTGCTTTGGAAGAGTGAAATTATCATCGTGGTAAATTTCTTAGTGACTCATCACAGGCAAGAATGTGATAAATTTAAGACTCAGCTATAAATATAGATATACAACTCACAACTGCTCTCCTCTATGTCAGCCACAGCTTGGCTTTAGACCACTTCAGAAAAGGCAATGGAACTTTGTGTTATGTGGGACCAGAGAAACAAATTCATGGACAGACATATGTGTATATGAAAGAGGTTTAAACACAAGAGCAATTGAATATTGAGTAAACATCCTAGCCTAGTCCAGACCAAGTCCATAAGTCCGAGATCAGCCCATATGTCTGATTCCAATCTCTAAAGTCCTGTGCAGACTCACAAAACACATGCAATGACACCAAATGCAGGAACATAACAGGCCAGTAGATGGGAAATCTTGTGGATCCAGTGGTGTTGTAAGCATCTCAGCTCTGGCAGGGATGTCCATGTGGCGTCTCTGGCTCCAGAGGTATGGCTCCATCAGCCTCTCTCCATGTGGTCTCCTCCACATGGATGTCTCACAGGGAGTCAGCAGAGAGAGATAGTGTCTCCCTCCTCCAAGGAAGAATAAAGGAATTTCTAGAATCCTCAGCAGAAGGCCATGCCCACATAGAGGCCTCATTAGCTATATCCTGATTGACAGGATAGACTCCACTCCTACACTCTTAATCCTCAAATTCAGATCATGTAACTACCACAAATTCTTTTTTTTTTTTTCCTTTCGACTTTCCTTTTGATTTTATTCTTTTCCAACCGTTTTATTAGAAGCTAACCCTGATATCATATCATTCCACAGTTCAACCACATCAAGCAGTGTTGTACAATCGCTACCACAATCAGTTTCAAAACATTTTCTTTACTCTTGAACTCCTTGCTTACCACCCCGCACCCCCACCCCCCCACCCCATCTGTACCCCTCAGGAACCCTTTTTCCAATTGCTGTCTCTAAAGATTCACCTATCCTGGGTTTCAAATACTGAAAAACATAGAAAAACACTCCAACAAAGAATCAGGAGGTGTATCCACAATGAGAAAACACAACAAAGATAAATCCCAATGTGTAAAAAAACCCACAGAAACATACAAAAACCCCAAAAGAGATCAAGTCCAAAGTGTATCAGCAGGGAGATCAAGTGACAAGGTTTTACCAGTTCAGTCATTTTTATCATTTTAATCGATTATAATCATTTTTCCAATACTCCCTCTCTGATGCTAACCAGGTTATTCCCATTCCTCCATTAGGGTGAGAGGGAAATCACTGGGGTCTTATTCCTTGTGTAAATCCTACAAATGTATTTTGTGCTTGCACTGTCATTCACACCCAAAGCTCACGATTTAAGCTCTGACACTATTCGCTCCTTTGGATTTGGATGATATCATTCACCATCCTTGGATCATGGTTGCTGTTGTGCTTCTTCCATGTTGGCTGAGTTGACTCCTCACTTAAATGGCTGCTTGTTTGGAAGTAAGCCTTTAAGACTACAGACGCTATTCTATCTGATAAGTGGGCACCATCTAATTTCTTCATTACACTTTATTATAGCACCGTATCTTTTGTATTTCTTTCATGAGTGTGAGTACCAAGCAGGGCCATGACATAAGAATGATTTTTTCCTAGATTGGAGCCAGCATTAAGTGGGATCCCCAAATCCAGTCCTGAATCTACGTTTTATTTTGTTTCTTTTTAATCCGCTTCTGGCTCACTTTAGAGACATCCTTGTTAATTTATGGTAGAGAATCTTATTGATCATCAACCTGAAGCATAAGTACCTTCTGTTTATAGTGTTATTGATTAGCCCAGGGTACTAATTTGGAAATACTGTTGAGAGAGGTAGATCAAGCAAGTGCATCATAATACTTGGATTATTCCCTAGTAAGGAAAAAATCCTTACATGACTGAACACCATTTGCACCAACAATGGAAGTTGGTTGTCAAGAAAAACTTACAATATTATTCACTGACACTCTCAGACACAGGTCCTCCAGAACTGTACATATCTTATACAGTGAGTGTGGCAAAGGACTAAGTAAGTGGAAGTCCACTACTGAGAGTTCCATGCTCTTGGGATAGCTGCTTTCTGCTCCTTCACATACTATGTAATTTCAGCCTAAGTTCTGAGGTGACGGGTGCTTTTGAGGTAGAGTCTCATTCATCTAGTGGGGTTTCCACATTGCATCCCTCTAGCAGTGGCTTTGGACCATGTTGCCTGCCTTGAAGATCCAGGATTCAACGTCCCAGTGTTCTTTAATATTTGACTTGGGTCTCCAGGGAGTGTACAGAAACTCAGACCAATGTTGCTTAATAGGAGCATATTACCAAGCCTACTTCTTCCTCAGGATTTTTAAAAGTATTGTTAGTCCTTTTTTCCACCACTAGGAAGTTAGTCTTCTCTCTTTAAAATGGAATTTTTGTGGTGGTTTTGAAATTTCATTCAAATGGAAAACATTTTGAAAGACTTATTTTGTTGTCACTTTAATTTTTCTTTATTAGCAAAAAGTATTATGTGCTTATACACATTTCAATAGAAAATTTTAAAAAATCCTTTCTCTCATATTGAGTAAAATATTTTCTTTTCTTCTCCACGGGTCTCAGAACAATCCAAAATGATCTCTATCCATCTTTCACAACATTTGCTGGTCTCACAACCCAACCTTCAGCTACGTCTAGTAAACTTCATGTGAATTAAATATGAAAATGTTTTCTACACCATAAAACAACAGCATACTAAAAACCAGTAGAACTTGCTTGAAATGTACTTTATATATGTTTTGTAAATTGAGCTAATATTTCTACCAAGGGAGTAAAATAAGCACTCCTAAGGGGAGAGGCAACCAAAAAAGGAAGAGCCTCAACAAGATGAACTGACATTGGCTGCCGCAAGGAGCTCAAACCCAAGAACGATTATGAGGACGCCAGGGGACCACGTTGTTTCAATCTGGTGCACCCACGGTGACGGAGTCGGAAGCAGCTCGATGGCACCTAATAACAACAACGAGGAAAGAAAGGTGGAAGGTTCTAATACCCCCACCCTATACAATTCCCACTAATTCTAAAATATAATTTCCTAGTCGGACTCTGGTCGTTCTGTTTCTCATACTGACTTGCGTCCATCGAGTCTATGCTGACTCATAGTGATTCCTTGTGGGTTTTCAAGACTAACTGTTTTTGGAATAGAAAACTGAGTCTTTCTCCCGAGGAGCTGCTGGTGGTTTACAACTGCCGAGCACGTGGATCGCGGCCCAACAAGGAACCACTGCACCGCAACACTCACATGGGTAATTCTTCAAAAGAGCCCAGCTTCTAAGGCAAACTAGTCTCGCTCAGCTACTCACTAGGTTGTTGTTGGACTTGAAGGTGACTTTAGGAATCCCGTTCTCTCAAGACTCAAGATTCCAAAGGAGAGCAGAGGGCAAAGGTCTAGGTGGGTCAACGCAATTCCATGAATCTCAGAAATCTGAATTCCAGGAGATTTAAACTCTATTTCTCAACATTTTTTTAATGAAAAGATAATACATGCCTTGTGATCATTTGACCTAATTTTGTCTCTGTTCTTATTAAGTGTAATTCATTAAAAATGATGAAGGAAAAGAAAGTTGTATTTCAAATATGTTAATCATAATAAAATTAGAACAAACATGGTTATTAAAAGTGATTTTCAAAAAAAAAATTTAAGTGATTTTCCCACTAATCTATAAAATCTATTCTTATTATGAAAAGGTATGAAGTAGTTTTCTTGGTTGGTCCTAGCGTTTGACCTCCTTTTTGATCTCAAAATTCTAAGGAATTAAATCTATAACTCTCTATAAAGAATTAGAATAAAGCACACAAAAAGAAGAAATTAAATTTTGTTTTATTTAGTTTAAAGTTTGTTAATGGCTTCTTAGTGCTGTCATAGGCAGAGGATAACAACCAAAAATATTGTGGAGTAGCAATAGAATTCAGAGGAAGATGCCCATAACATACATTTTAATTCAACAACTTCATGAAGTAATTGAAGGTAATGAACTTGGAGGGATTTGTTTTATTGTGAATAATACTATGTATTTTTGAATATTTACATATTTTTGATTGCCACTGTCATTTCAGAAGTCAAATCAACTACCATTTTTTCCACAGCAACAATATCTTGGATCAATATTGTGCTTGGTCAAGTAGTGAGGCAGAGAAAAAGAAGGCCCTCCACTACATACATCGACAAGAATGGGCTCAAACATAGGCCTCCTTTGAAGATGCCACAGGACTGGACAGTGCTTCATTCTGTTGAATGTAGTGTGGCCCTAAATCAGACCGGACTCAATGGCACTTCACAACATAGTTTTGAATTTGACTTTAAAATACGGGTGAGGAGTCAGATTGTCACGATTCATGATTGACTCCACAGCAACTAATGACACAGCAACAGGTTACATATATAAACATGTATATATGCATGTTTGTGTCACATATGTGTCTGATTATTATGGGCTCAAATCAAATTACTGTGTGATAGTTAAGATGTGAGAGTCATTCTCACACAGATCATACTAAAACAGCAACTAATCAAATAGGTTAACTTCGTACAATCTTAATTGAACTTTTACTTTCTCTAGTTTGTCTAAATTCAAAGTTGACAGTTCTGTTGGTTACTTCTAAGCATTTTGAATTTTGTCTAGGATGTTAGTTTGTAAATTTTATATATTCCTATGCATATAGTGGCTATATTTGTACCCTAAATATTTTGTGTTTCTGGGTGATATGAAATATTTGGTGGCTTCCAAGTTGTGGTATCAGCAAAAGATAGATATTTAGAATTTTTGTGTGTGTTTACATGTGTGTGGTAAAAAGTTACACACCCGCCCCTGAAGTCCATTACCTGTTTTTTAAATAGTTGAAATTTAATTGAGAGTAACAAAATGTTATTACTGATCATATGTTGAGATAGTAGACAAATTAGCCTAAAAATCACAAAGTGTAATGATATTTACAGGTCGATAAAGAGAGACAAAGAAACCATTTCAATATGGTTAGTGTGTAGAATAAATCAAAACCGTACCAAGTTGACGGCCATTGATTTGATTCTGAGTTTGAATGACCCTTTATGACAGGGTAAATTGCCTCTTTGTGTTTCTGAGGGTATAAATATTTGGGAAATCAAAAAAGCTCATCATTTTCCCACAGACCTGCTGGAGTATTTGAACTGTTGACTTTGAGGTTAGCACCCCAATAATGATGTTGATGTTAAGTGCTATCAAGTTGACTTGAGTCCATAACAACCCTATACACATCAGAACTAAACAGCATATGGTCCTGTGCTCTCCTCACAATTCTTCCTGTAGCTGAACCCATCGATGCAGCCACTGTGTCAATCCATTTTGTTGAGGGCTTTCTGTTTTTTCAATGCCCCTCTACCAAGCATGATGTCCTCCTCCAAGGACTGATCTCTCCTGACAAAATAAGTAAGAGGAAGCCTTTCCATCTGATATAGTTTATTATATCAGCAATTTGGTTTTATCTCTCTATAGAACCCTGTCTAACACACCATCCTTGCCTCTCAGGATCACTTTGGCCTTATTTTACCAATATTCCTCTCCAGTATCCCAATTCAACTGTATCTATTCTTCTATGGTCTTCCTTATTCAATGTCCAACTTTCACATGCATATGATGGAATGGGGATCCCCATAACTTGGGTCAGGCACATCCTAGTCTTCAAAGTAACATCCTTGTTCTTTAATACTCTAAAGAGGTACAAGTGCAGCAGATCCACTTAATACAATATGTCTTTTGATCCCTTGACTGCTGCTTCCATGAGCATTAGTTGTAGATCCAAGCAAGACAAAATCCTTGACAACTTCAGCCATTTCTCCATTGAGCATGATGTTACCAGCCCAATGATCAACGAGCCCAACGGGCAACCTGCTGTGGCACAAGGGCTCCTTCTCAATCACTGACATCTACGTGATTCCAGCTCATAGTAGCTCTATAAGACAGAGTAGAAAAGTCCTTTTGGGTTTCTGAGATTTTTGTGTCTCAAAAATTTAATCAAATAACCTTATATCTCTCCCATGAAGTGTATGGTTTGTTCAAACCACTGACCTTGCAGTTAGCAGTTCAACGTGTAGCCCACGACCCCACCAGGGCTTCTCAGTAGTAGGAAATATATCTGGTGTAAATGAAGAAGTGTCAGTTAAAATATTTATAATTCTTCCTTTTCAATTCTTTTGAAAATTTGTGATATTTCTAAATTAATAGAGTTAGGTGCTATGTATCTTGATTTTCATAGCCAGCTTTCTAATCTTTGTACTTCCAGTATTATAGTTTACCACTTTATGATTATCTGAAGGTGGAGGCATGATCACTTTGCTTGTATGTTCATGGGTCATTATTCATATAAGTTTTCAACAAGCTCATTTTTTGCATGTTATATTCAATTCTTTTTTATGGTAATATTTATATACACAAACATAGATGTATTTATTTCCTGGTCTAGCTATTTTTTAATGATAGTTGTCATTATCCTTTCTCTCTCAGGTGTCTGTCTTGAGTAGAATAATATTGCTTGAGAATTTTTCCTTGAGTCCTGGTGGTGGAGTGGGCTGTGCAATCAGATGCTTAACTACAAGGTCTAAAGTTTCCATCTACCATCCAGTGAAAGATAAGTTTGTCTACTCCCATAAACATCTAAGTCTTGAAAGCCCAAATGGGTCAGTTCTACTCTGTCCTATAGGGTCACAGTAAATCAAAATCAACTAAATGGCAGTGAGTTTTGGCTATCTGAAGAAGAAATTTCTTCGTAACGCACAGGAACTGGCGTGACAGCAGGGAAGATTGGCAAGGTTTAACGAATTGTGGCTTGCAATCTAGCTTCTCTCTTCCTACAAAGTCTAGCCAAGACTGAATATATTATAAGGGTCGATGAAACAGTTAGTAGAAGGTAGAAAGGTGAGTATGGGGAAGCACTGAGGAGGCTGGTAGTGTGGTATAACAAAGCAAGTCACGGTGGGATCTCATGGCGTGGCAATTCCAGGTGGCCATCAGGCTCAAGGTAATGATGCAGTGCAGATGGTCCAGACAGTCAGCAGGTGATTCAGAATCGTGACCTGAGGGAGTGTGACCTGGTGGTGCGCTACGGCCATATAAGGCAGTCCAATCAGAGTCACTAGAGGCAATACCATCTAATTAACATGGAGTTGAGAAAGGAAAGATGGGAACATGGCAGAAGCCTTGGGATCTGGGGGAGCAGGAATATTCTCTGAGCCTCCAGTGTTCATATTCCAGCTTTGTGACATATATGTGTGTATTGGAGGGATCTGCACGTGAGAAGATGGAACTTTCAATTAAAGCTCATCTGTCTTGCAGAACATGGAAGAGGGCTCTTGGCAGAGAAAATGAGAAGCACAAAACCTCAAGTCTGGGATATTGCTGACTAAAATGGTTGTTATTCCTTTAAGAAAATGACCGCTGTCAAAATTCATGTTTGTTGTACCTATCTATTGCTCTCATTAAATAAAATTCAATAAAATATATCTCTTCCTTCAGCTGTTCACATTACAAATGAGTATGCCATTTTCGACTATCTGAAACCACAAAAGGAGCCTTCAGAATCCTCAGCATGACAACTTTATAAAATGCAAACTTTTCCTGTCTCTTTTGAAATATGATTGAGAAGATTTTGATGGATTTATTAGATAGAGATGGATAATATGTGGTGGAGTATCAACATTTCTTTTTTCTGTTATGCATAATTCTACATCATTGAAGAAATGATTCATGGAAATGCCCATAATGTGCTTGGAGAGTAAGAACAATTTCCTCTTACTATTTGGACCATTTAAGTTGGGGGTGAAATTCAGATGTTTTATGAACAGGCTTCACATACAATATGCAATATCAGAAACAGTGTTTGTCTCATAGCACCAATAAGGAGGTAACGGAGCTCACAAGCTCCTTTATAATGGGATGACTGACTCTTGTATTGTAATTGCAAACAAAGCTGCAGATGCAATTAAAAATTCTTTTTATGCTTGCAAATATGTTGCTCATTGTTCCTTGTTTTAGAAGCAACCTTAATTTGCACTGAAAATTCTGTTAGCATCGTCTTTTAGAGGACTATGTACCTTTTAACATGGGTTCTTTTTTTCCCAATTGGTGAACGCTTTTGCAGAGAAAGTATTTACTAAATTCATGAGACTAGCATTATTTCTGGTGCTATAATTAAGGTAGCTAGTTTATACCTTAGCCATTAAAACAGTCACTCTAGGGTCTTATCTCATGGGCAAATTTTTAGCTTACAGCTTTCCAAAAAACCTTTTGGGCATATTTTATTTATATATTCATGTATATGGAAATGTGTTCAACATGTTTTTCAGATGTTCTCTTCCTGGGAGTTAAAGCCAGTTTTTCATGTTCTTTTCCCCAGACAAATATTTAAATGAGAAATATCAGCGTTTTTATGAGTATATGTATTGGTTGTTGTTTTTTTAACTTTTAAAAATTTCCTTTTGTCTCTATAGATAATCTTTCAAAATAAACTTATAAGTCACAATTAAAGAAAATATTGGGGGGGTGGACTTAGCTTGCTTTCTGTCTTACTCAAAGATTAGTATTTCAGCATTTTCTTAAATACAATGGAGATAAAAGGATTACAAACAGTTCATAGAACCTGGAATAAAAAGGTAATGAAATTATCCATGAACTTTTTGAAGTCCCTTTTAATTTTTATTATTGAATTGAAAAACTTGATTATAATTTTCTAATTTTATTGCTCATTCATAATGTACAAGTTATTAGTCTCTGTCACTTTAACATTTTTAACAAATCTGATTATCTTAATAACCCTATTAGGGATACACTATTGCTACTTTTATTCTACCAGTGAAAAAAAAATAAAGCATAGGTTCATTTTCTTACTTAAATCCATATGGATGGTAAGTTGCAGAACCAGTATTGGATTTCAGGCTGACTCTAGACCTTGTATTTCTATTGAAGAAGCCTAGGATGGTCAGTCTTATGAACTGGTTTATTGTTTTCTATTATTAATTTCTTCCTGAAAAGTAAAATGCAATTTTCAACTACAGAAATTTGCTATATATGACCTGCTGATCATTATTTTCCAAATATATTTATCAATACAGCTTATATTATCAAATTGAGTCTTCCTAAATCATTAATTTAGATATTTGCAGAATGTCAGAAAGAATTATGAAGCTATCATTCAGGAAATCTACTTGTATAATTACCATTTTAATTTGACCCAGCTGGGAGGGTGTTAGAATCTAACTGATGTAGAGAAGTGGTGTTACTTTATGTCTTGTTTCTAACTAGAACCAAGTTAAACACAAAAAGACATAGTTCATGATCCCTTTTAATAACCCTTGGTTGTTCTCAGGCAGCAAAGAAAACAGCTGAAAATATGAATCAGCTATCCCTAGAAATAGCTGCGTAGAAATTCCTCTTGCTTGCTTAAGATTTGTTCTGTTTGTTCCTGTAACGGGGGATGTCTTCAATAATGCAAACTCATGTGCTCGTGGAAGACAAAGGCCATCTGTTGGGTCCATGTCTTTCACTGGTGCCACTGATACCATCATTGTAGACTCTTGTAGGACAGTCTCGAAATTCAGAGTCTTCCCCCTCCTTGCAGTCTGCCTTCCTGATCTCTGCTGTCAGGACTTGTAAAGAGTGCTGCGGACAGCAATATTCTTGTCTTCGAGGAGATTTGCATGTACGAACGAACGCAAGTAAAAGCATATTCACCACATGCATAGTTCATGGAGTGAGGAGGACAATACGAGTCTCAGAGGAAATGACTGTTTCACAACAAGGAACTCATGCATTTCAAATTGCTCGACACCTGGGCTTGAAATAAGTCCATACTCCTGTTGGTAAATGCTACTGCTGTGGTATTGGCAAGAAGAACAACAGCTTGAAGGGGCATTCACAAAGTCACACAGCATGTGAATTCTGGTAATGCGTCTGTTTTGCTCCCCTGATTGGCAGGATTACAAGAAAGAAATTGGCCATATCGTCCTGGATATGCATCTGTTTGTATGGCACGATGTGAAAAAGCACTTGGTGGTATTTATGGACCTTAATTTGTATTATATCTGCTTGCACAAGTATATTTTTCTCCAAATATGTAACAGAGTGAGTAATTATCTGCAATAGGATATCTTTCATGTCTCTTATTAAGCTATAGTGTTATTTGTATTCTTTTACTTTTCTGTTATGTTTTCTTTGACTAGCTGGCTGTGTGGTCTTTGACTTATGTAACATCATAGATGGAAGGGCAGAAAGAATAAAAATCTGATTACTTCTTTCTGGAAAAAAATGGTCTTCAATAGATGTGTTATATTGAGATGTGTTACATTCAATGTATTATATTAAGCACTATTTTAAAACTATGTTAAGCACTTATTCCTTTCTTATTGCCATTCTTATTGATTAGTACAGATATAACAAAAATCTAAAGATTCAGGGTCTCAGCTTCTGAGCTCCTTCTATTCCCAGTTATTTATATATATAAATATATAAATATATTCACACACACAAATTCACTTCCATCAAGTCAATGCCGACTTACAGCAACCCTGTATGGCAGGGTGGAACGACCCTGAACATTTTCTAGACTGAAACTGCTTATGGGAAAGGAAAGTCCCATCTTTCCCTCACAAAGCTACTGGGCTACTGGTGGGTTTGAACTGACTACCTTGCAGTTCACAGTCCAACACATAACCTCTGTGCTACCAGAGCTCCTAGTGTGATCCTATGCACTCCATATTTAAGGTTTGTTTTGGACCTTTTCAACTGTTGCTAACACATTATATTTGCAGTGACTGGGAAAAAGGAAATTGAATCAGCTAATCACAGGTCTGGAAAAAGACAAAGAAACAAAAAAAGATTGTTTTTCAGAAACCTTAGAAAAATCTGACAGCATGCTCTGTAGCCATTCATATCACTCTTTTGAAAACAAGCTTTGTCTTTAATCTGTTATTTGGTTTCAAATCTGCTTTTGATCCATTATTCACTTTGAAATTCAACCTTTGTTCAGACATTCATTTTAGCCATATATTCTAAAATTGCACTACAGTTGAGAAAGACAGAGTCTTGCAACTAGAGCATTTTCTTAATTTCCCAGATTATAAAAATAGATAGAAACTAACACACTGCAAACTTCTCTCAACTAGCTCCAGATCAAAGAAGGAGCTCATTTGAAAATCATGAAAGATATTGAAAATTAAATTCATTTTTTTTATTGCTGGTTGTATGTAGTATTAATCTAAAGTAATAACTAAACAAATGTTAAAATGTTTCCCAGCATTTCCTTTAATAAGTGGCAAAATTCTGGATGATTAGCACCTTATTTTAAGAGTTTTTTAATCCAAACCAGCACCCAATTAATATATATGCATATATAGATAGATTTACTGTATAAAAACTGTTGAGTTTTATAAGTAATAGGAAACAATAAAGAAAGCCAACAAAATAGCATCCTATTACAACAATGGCTAAATTGAGGGCACAGTTCAGTGTAACAACCAGGGCGCCTGCTTTATTGTTGCCACGATCACCCCCCAAGCATTGGAGAGAAGTTGGTCTCTGTCTGCTGAGCTGAGTGCATGAAGCAAGAGCAGCTAAGGACATCTTTGGGGCTGGATTTCAGCTTAGTATTTCCAAATTTTCCAGTCAATAAGTCAATTTACATCCTTAATGTGAAAATAACACTATCACTTTACTCAGCTGTAATCTGAGTAAAGGATATGCTGGAGTATTGTTTGGGCCATTTCTTTTCATAGAAGCTATGAGGAGTGAAAAGGTTTTCTCTTCTAACGTGATGCATAAGTTGCACACCAGTTTGCACACAGGTTGCTCTCTTACAGCATTGCTGTTGCTGTGAGTCGTCAGGTTGCTTATTAAATTATAGCCACTCCATAGACAGAATAGAACTCTCTCAATTCCAGTAGGATTTTCTAGGCTGTAATCTAGAGCATCAGCAAGAGAGAGGCAGACATCAAAGAGATGAACTGATGCCGTGGCTGCCACACTGGTTCAACCAAAACAATACTTGTGAGGATGGTGAAGGCCGGGCCAGTTCTCTTCTATCATTCGTAGGGTCACCGTGAGGTGTAACCAACTCTTAGCCACAGTCATAATCTTAAACACTCAGCTGGTAACAAGGAGGTAGGGGGATTGAACTCACCAGCCATTCTGGAGGAGAACATTGTAGCAGCCTGCTTCCTTTTAAGAATTACCACCTTGGAAACCCTGTGGGGGCAGTTCAGCTTTGTCTTACAGTCAGTATGAGTTGGAATTGGCTTGAAGGTGATGAGTTATGTTTTGTTTTGATCAGGAGAAGACCGCTAGGCCTTTTCTTTGACGCAGTCACTTGTGGGTTTGGAAAAACCGTTCTGTTTGTCACAGACCACTGAACTACTGTGCCAGTAAAGCATCTCCTAACATTAAAATAACCCTGGCTAATATTGTTCTTTAGATGCTTAATTTGATTGGTGTGTTAGTCTGGGTAAATTGTAGAAACAAATTCATAGAGACATTCATATGTGTATGAGAAAGAGCTTTATATACAAGAGCAATTGCATATTGAGAAAACATTCCAGCCCAGTCCAGATCAAGTCCATAAGTCCAATATTAGCCCAT
>NW_022103908.1:28087070-28091076 GCF_000313985.2 Echinops telfairi | reverse complement strand
ACACACACACACCTCCATGTACTAGATTCTGACAACTGCTTTCTTGCTTTTTCAATGTAATCCCTATTACGGGATTAAGATGGGATGTATCTTTAGTCTCTGCTTTACTAGAGAGTGTGACTTTAGTCATCCTTTGTTTTCCTTGGGAGTATGGTCTGCTGAAAACCAAAACCACACCTCCATATAATAGCTATCCTCCGAAGCAAGAGTAGAGAACACGCAGGACTAGCCACAAGAAGCACCTGTGCAAGATCCCTTTCAGAAGTGATAGAGGCTGAAGCCATAGGCCCCAGAGGTTGGGTTCTGGAGACTATTCAACAGAGCAAAGAGGACAGGCCAAGACCAGAGGTCAGCGAGGCAAGGAAACCATGAGAAAGAACAGAGGAGCAGCGCTGAGATTGTGACAGATCAGCTTCCTGGTCCTTGGAGGCAGAGGCCAAAGGACCACGTGGCTGAGAAGCTGAGGACCAGAGAGATTGCTGGCTGAAGAGAGATATTGTTTTGGACCAATGACTTTATCTATACTGTTTTCTGATCCTGACTTGTAACCTATTAACTTATCCAATAATACCCCCTAATTGTATTGTCTGTAAATTCTGCTTGGTTGGGCTGTTGTGAGGAATTATTGCATCCAACATGTAAATAGATTGCTGTGGGAGGAGCAGTTGGTGTCAAAAATAGGGTAAAGAAGCTTATAGATAAATACATGGAATGCCTGGTGGTAATAGAGAAGCCAAAGGAGTTTACAGAAGATCTTCCTTTCCATGCTGTTTTTACAAATGCAATGGTGAAGTTTACAAGGTTTAAAAACAGAAAAGCTGGGCCCAAGTCCCCACTCACCTCTATTGTAGATGAGTTTTCTAGTTAATTTATTCTAAGTCTTATTGGAAAGAGTGAAAATAACTAACACAGAGGGTCAAATGAGGTCATCCTCCTAAAGAGAAATTGTGCACAAATGAAATAATAAAATTCCTAATCCAAATAACAAACAGTAGTGTTGCCAAGTAGTGTGCCTAATCTTTTATTTGTAAATTTTTGCATAACTAATAAAATTCCTAATCCAAATAACAAACAGTAGTGTTGCCAAGTAGTGTGCCTAATCTTTTATTTGTAAATTTTTGCATAACTAAGAGAAAATAAAACTTAAAATATAAATGAAGAAAAATTTCAAGTCGACATGACAGAAATTGAATATTATGAAATGGTACTATTCATCAAAAACATATTGAAAATCTTGTACTGTGAATTTGCTACATATTTTCAAATTGTTGAATTATGCTATAGAAAAAAGAAAACAAATAAGGTAAATGAAACTACTAAAAAACTAAACTACTAAAAGATAATCTCGTATTTGATATATATAGTTTACATAATTTCATGTCAATTTGAAAAATAAGTGTAGGGGTGTGGAGTCTAGCCAGCTAATCAGATCACAGACTGATAATGTCTCCCTGTGGGCATGGTCTTCTCATGGGGATTCTGGGAACTTCCTCTCTTTCTCTCTTAAGATGGGCCACCTTCTCTATCTACTTCACCTCCCTGTTGAAGAGTCTCACTCAGAGAGCTGGAGAAGACATGCAGGAACCTGCACCTGCGCTGAGATGCTTCCATGGCCATTGGATTCACAAGACTTTTCACCCACTGACTTGTGATCTTCCTGAATTCTGCATCATTGCATGTGGCTGTGTGAGTCTGAAGACAAGATTTTGAACTAGTATCAGACTTATGGGCTAATATCAGACTTATGAACTTGATCTGGATGTTTTCTTGATGTAAAATTGCTCCTTGATATAAAGCCCTCTTTTATACATAGATGAATGTCCCTAGCTTTGTTTCTCTAGACAACCTGGTCTAACACAATATATCTATATCAAATTAGGCAGTAGTACATCAGATGTGTAAAACACATAGAACATGTTCAGTATATTATGTTGGCTGACACTGAATCATCTTGGAGTTCATTGTTGCAACCCTTGTGTCATTGTGCCATTAATGGCTTCCTCTGCCTCCACTCGCCTGCCACTTGACCAAACATGATGTCCTTCTTGAGTAATCTGTCTCTTCTGATAATGTGTCTAAAATAAGCAAGTAGAAGTCTGGGATAATAGTCTATAATCCATAGTGTTTTATGGGCTGCTATTTGGAGGTATACGAGGAGATCTTTCTTCTGTGTCTTAGTCGGAAAGCCTCTCTGAAGCGGTCCACCATGGGTGACCTTGTGGGCATTTTAAATACTAGTGGCAAAGTTTTCAGCATAGCAATATTTAAATTACAAAGGTGTGACAAACTGACAGCAGAGTGATAGACAAGAGGTTAATAATATATAAAATATATCAAAGATAAAATCTAAACCACACTCACTGCCATTGAGTTGATCCTGATTCATGGCGACCCCATAGGGCAGGGTGGAACTGCCCTTCGGGTTTTCTGAGACAGTAACTGTTTACCATTCCAGTTCATAGCACCCTATATAGAGTTGCAAAGGTACTAAATCTTTTCCAAGTCAGAGAACCTCAGTTTTCTCCCTCGGAGAAGGATATGAGTATGTACCTCCAAACTGGCAGTTAGCAATCCAATGTCTAACCCGCAGCACCTCCAGGGCTCCTTGTTCAGCATCAAAGAAAGAGATGCCTCAACATTGACAAAGAAGGGGTCGATGTGTTCAAGGCACAAGCCTGTATGTTTCCGTATGTAACTGTGCCCCACACAGTTTCCATGGTTGTAACACTGCAGAAGCAGATTGCCAGTTCTGTCTTCTCTCTTTTGATTGTCCTCTCAATGAGTCAGAAGAGCCAACGTTCAGTAAGTGGCCCAGTACCTAGCTGTCCAGCTGACACCCCAAAACTCCTTATTTTTTCACTTATACATTAATAGATTAAACTGATGCCATAGTATTTATAGGTTTCTAAGAGATTTTTATTTTTTAAAATATCTTTTCTGAGATTTTTAAAAACAATTTTAGTGAGTGCTTCTGTGTATACATCAAATGATCATCTGAGCTCTAATTCTTTTAATTTGTTGATGGAATGAATTAGATTGATTGGTTTTGCATCTGAAACATAACTTGTATTCTTGATATGGGTCCATATTCCTATTTGAATTATTTTGATAACATTTTATTTAAAATCTCTACATCTGCCTTTATTAGTGATATTTTCCTGTAATCTGTGTCTTGCATCCTCCATTTGGCATATTGAGTTGTCGGGTCAGGGTAGTCTCATCAGAATGTTAGAGGGTCACTTTACCTGGTCTCTGGAAGATTTCTTGGGACATTGGGAAAGTTTTTGCCTTGGACCAGAAAAAGAACACTCTTCATCTCTTAAGTCCCAGAACCTAAGAAGGGGTTTCCTTACACAGCAAAAAATGAATTTTTAGATATGATTAAACATAAGAACCTTGAGATGTTGAAATTATCTTAGATTATCATTGGAGACCCTTTGGGGATGTGATTAGAAAGATGTGATTTGATGACAAAAATGCTGCATTGGCAGTTTAGAAGGTGAACGAGGAGGTCATAAACCAAGGAATGGAATTTCCACCTACTGACTGCCTTTCATTCTGACTCACAGTGACCCTATCAGATAGAGGAGAGCGGCTTGTAGGCTCTCTAGAATCAGACTTTCTCTTCTGCCTCCTACAGAGCAGCTGGTGGGTTCCAAAGTCTAACCCGTGGCTCACCACCAACACTTACCCAGGGCTGTTTAATGCGGTCTCAGACATATCGAAAAGGCGAGGACACATATTTTCTCCTAGAAGCATCAAATAAGCAAAGTAACTCTGTCAACATTTTGATGTGAGACTGGGAGACCCATGGAAGATGTATGACATACAGGTCATGGCAATTTGTTATAACAACAATAGAAATTGAATATAATTTCTTCCATAAGTTTAAGTAGTAGTGATATTGATGCCATACAGCCTAGAGCTAAATTTAGATGATTTGGTTACTGGGACAATGTATTTAATACTTAAATTATAATTTATATTTAACTTTTTATCAATCACG
>NW_022103908.1:28084241-28085969 GCF_000313985.2 Echinops telfairi | reverse complement strand
TTAGATTCACACCAAAATATTGATTTATATTTCCTTATCACAGGAATATCACAGGTTGGTTGGTGGAGAGTCATATGGATCTAAGAGTGGTGGATGCATCCAGGACCCTGGCAGCAACCAGGGTCAGCCTGAAGGAAAATGAAGGCAAAGAAGGAAGGGGAATGTGGCAGTTAAGTAATCTGCTGTCAACTTGAGTGAAGGGGTGGAGTTTAGCCTGTCAATCAGATGATAGCCAATGAAGCGTCTGTGTGGGCATGGCCTTCTCCAAAGTATTCTGGTAACTCCTGTCTTCCTCCCTGGAGGCAGGACACACACTCTCCCTTCGAAACAATTCTGTTGACAAGCTACCTATGTTTATGGAGCCAGAGCTCTGGAGCTGGAGGAGCCTGGTGGAGACCCATGCAAGCACTGAGATGCTTTCACCACCACTAGATCCACAAGACATTCCACCCACTAGCCTGCGATCTTCCTGCATTTGGTGTCATTGCATGTATTGTATGAGTCTGACAAGGAATTTATAGACTTGTATCGGACATATGGACTATTATTGGATTTATAGACTTGATCTGGACTGTACTGGGATGTTTTCTTAATATACAATACTCTTTATATAAAGCGCTTTCTTATACACATATGAGTGTGCATGAATTTGTTTCTCTAGTCAACTCAGACTAAGACAGGGAGGTTCCCAGGACTTTCCTTATAAGGCCATGCCCACAGGGTGTCTGCATCAGATTATTACCTGATGGACAGACTAAACTCTACCCCTACACTTTTATATATAAGTTGACATGAATTTATGTAAGTACCACATTAGGCATATTTCCTTTTTTTGTGATTCTTTATAATATTATCTTTTATATTTAAAAGTCTTTTTTTCACAGATGATATTCCCATTTCTTATATGTTCAAACTTGATAACGTAGGGTCTGGATCAAGAAGAATCAACAAACAAGCTTGTATTTCTGAAATATCTACCAGATGACTATTGCATAGTATATTTTAAATGACTTTTTTAGGGAACATCATAAAATATGTTAATCTTTAAACATAAAAGTCTTTCTAAACCAGTTAGGTTTGCCCTAGTCTGTTGTATAAACTGAACGTTCATTTCTGCTTCATGTTTCTCATAATAGCAGGTCAGAATATGTAGACTCTCTTGGTCTGAAAAAACAGTGAGTATATCTTTAAGATTGACAAATATCACAAGTTAAAAAGGCCTACTGGCCTCCAATCTGAAACATTTCAAAACAAATGTGAGGAAATTTTCATTTCGAATAAATGAATTCTAACTGTACTTTTGCCCCAAGGCCATAAGAGTTGTGGCTATCTTTATTTACCCTAGAGTCAATTTCTATCTTATGGAGATCCAGGCAGAGCAGAAGAGCAAGTGGCCTATTCTTCACATCATTTCCATGATCTGTTTGAAGATATGATCCTTTTGATACATGGGGAAACTTTGACTGATTTTCAGAAGTAGATTTCCAGGATACTCTTTCTATTGAACTGCTTTAGCTTCATAGCAAAAAAATAATTTTTTACTGACTGGTACATGAACCCTGGTAGTTTAGTAGGTTACAAGTTGAGCTGCTAATAAGTAGGTCAACAGACTGAAATTACTAACTGTTCTACTGGAGAAAGAAGATACTTTCTACTTCTGTAAAGAGTTACAATTTCAGAAATCCACATGGTCAGTTCCACCCGATTCTTTAGGGTTGCTA
Organism: Echinops telfairi; assembly: GCF_000313985.2. Taxonomy (NCBI): domain Eukaryota; kingdom Metazoa; phylum Chordata; class Mammalia; order Afrosoricida; family Tenrecidae; genus Echinops; species Echinops telfairi. The sequence goes on along the minus strand of NW_022103908.1, from coordinate 28,084,248 downwards.
AGAATCT
>NW_022103908.1:28065467-28083011 GCF_000313985.2 Echinops telfairi | reverse complement strand
CAAGTGCAACATTAGCCCATTAACCCATATGTCCAAAATCCACAAAGTTCTCCTCCATCTCACAAAACACACGCAATGATGCTGACTGCAGGAGGAAAGCCGAGTCAGTGAATGTGTAAGCATCCCAGAACTGGCAGGGTTCTCTACATGGGTGCTCCAGCATCCGGAGCTGCATTGGGGTAGGTCCATGTGGCTTCTCCTCAGGGATGTCATGCAGGAAGTGAGCTTTGCCAGTTAAAGCAAGAGACCTGAGAACTAGAAAGGCGAGGCTCACTTAGCCATTTATCCCTCTGCCCTTCAAGTAACTCCACATGTGTTTATCAGTCAGTTTGGCACAATAAACACATGTGGGGTTAACTACCGCATCCTTCAACTCACAAAGGCTGCTAGTACAAGGTCAAGGAAGCAGACAGCTGAGTCTTCTGTATAGTGATACAGGTATTCCAGCCACAGGCAGGAAACAGCAGGGTGGGTCACCAACAGTCAGCCAGACGACAGGATCCTACAGTCCCAAGTTCAAGTGATATATACACTAGCAGCATGGCGAAGCAGGGCTCAAAGAAACCTCAAGCTCTAGGGACAGGATCTATTGGTTGGGTTTCCCATGGGTAGTGTAGCTCACAACTCAAGGCAGAAAACTAGCTAAGGGAGCCACATGTTGGTCCCATCATGAGAGAGCAAGAGAGAGAGAGAGGCAGGGTTTGCAGAGCCATTTAGCTCTTTGCCTTCCAATCAAACTGTGACCTTATTAATCTTTGCCTTCCAAGCTCAACTTGTATAATTTGTTATACAGCACAAGAAAAACAATGCAAGAATAAAAGGTACATCTAGAGATAAAGTTTTATAACTTTTAATGCATACTGCTTCTTGGTGATGGAAATGTGAAAATGTAAAAAAGAAAAATAGAAAAAATATTAATTCAATCTGCAAACATTTACTTGAATTCATAAAACCACCAGATTTTAGTTAAAAGAAAAAAAGAAAGAAATGTTGGGGCATTTTTCCTGTGATCATCTTCCTAATGAAAACATCAATCTTTTAGCTAAGATGTATTTCAGATATGAAAATAAACAAAATATTCTTCCTGGTAGTTTTTCAGGGTGATGACTTTGTGATCCTACTGATCAATTTCACAGAACTAAATCAAGTTTCCTAATTAATTTTCTTTCTTTGAATCGTTCTCATTATCTCTAAAATGCAGTCATTCATTTGTATTTCTCAATAGTCCCTTCTATCTCTAAAGCTCAACAGTACTCTGTTAATTTGGTAAAAATACTTTTAATACATTTTGATATTTTGTACCTCTAATAAGTAGTGAAAACCAAATTCTCTAATAGGAATGAGGGGCTGGATCTTGTCATTTTATTTTATTTTTTTTAATCCACACTCTGTGTTAACTCAGTACTGAACTGTATTGAAATGATGAAAAGGATTTTTTTTTGAACATTGGAGACTTCAAAGAGAACTTAGATCTTTCCCTTTAATACTAGATTTCTTTTTTCTCTGTCCCTCTGTCTAGGAAGGCTTAAAGAATAAAGTAGAGATGAAGATAAAGTCTATTCCAATTCAATTCTGTAAATATTCTATAATAAATAAATTAATGTGAACATGAAAGTCAAAAGAAGTCAATACCATTAATTTGTGGAAAGTGTAATTATAAGCAGGTCAATTCTCACACAGGGGCATCATATAAAAGAAATGTAAGACAATGAACAATTTCCAAATTAGCTTGATGGGAGAAAGCCTACAATAGAGCAATCCATTACTTACTAATGAAGTTACATCCCATAACAAGTCCCTCCAAGGAATTTCCCTTTGAAATAATATTTATGTGCAGTTTAGCAGAGGTGAGCATTGATTGCTTATCTCAATTGCAAATTTAGCAAGTTCCCCAGAGGAAAAGCACACAGATTGTTTGACTGACTTGTGGGTGGTTTAAAATTATGATGAAAGGCAATGTAAAAATAGAAACCATGTGGGTTTCTTTATTTTGCTTAAAGAGAATGTTACTAATCTATTTTTCCCTAAAAAAAGTCAATGAAATTAGAATTTACATTTTGCTTCCAAATTGTCAATGACAAAGTGGGATTTAAATTAGCTAGTTTGTATATTTATTAGTTCTGTATTATTCATTTTGCCCAGCTACTCAACATAGGAAAAAATATTAGATAATTCGAAACAACGATAAAATCTATGACAGGAAACATTTCTTGGCTAAACTTTCCTGACCTTTTCTCAGCAACAAAAGTTTCCATTTCTTAAAATTTTTTTATAGTAAGTCTCTATGATCTACCTGTATCCAACTACAAAATCTATCCAGATTTGGACTTCTTTAGAGTCCCCAAACTGTTGTTTTGACATGGATAAAATTGATGAGTTTTGAATTCTTCATGGAAGGGCTAGAGAGATGGAAACACCATCTTCAGAAGTGAATTATAGACAAATGGAAAGCAATAGCTTCCCAGTGTGATCATTGTTTTTAACAAAGTTTCCTATGATTTTGTAGCCATATTTTTCTATATATATGTATACACACACACACATGAGAGGTTCATTGATAAATGAAATAAAAATGCTTGAGTTTTTCCACAAACTTTTTGATGCACCTTCACACATACGTGTGTGCATATCTATATGTAGATGTTTCAAAAAGTTTGTGGGAAAATTTCATAGTTTTTACATTTTTAAATGTGATGCCCCTCACGCATGTGTATGCCTTTGTGCTTGTGTGCATGTGTGTGTGTGTGTGTGTGTGTGTGTGTTTGGTCAAGCTTCAAAAACTTTGAAGAAAAATAAAATGGAAAAGCGATAGGATTTTGAAATAGATACGTATGAAGGGTGATAATTACATATAAACAAGGATTTGCGGTGTTAACAGTAGTTTTCACATGTACAGCTCAATGAAATTCATCATTTTTATTTCTTTCCATCATCACCATTATCTATTTCTAAAAGTTTTCCATTACCCAGCACAAGAGTCAAAAAACTAGTCACTGTGACCTTTGAGATGATTCTACTCCTTGAATTTAATGGGCTCAGTTTATACTTCCTGGAGTTGCTAGTTTGATTGGACCTTTTGCTAAGGCATTCTAATAGAAAAATAAAAGTGTACTACTGAAAGAACTTGCTTATAGCCAGTTACTGACCATAGAGATGTATTTAAATTTATTTGTTGAGAATAAGCCATGAGTGTATAAATAGGAAACTTAATAGCAACACATTTTCATTTACCTGCAAAGAAGTTGTTGTGGGGAGCCTGAAAAGGTTAATGAAAAATTAAATTAAAAGACAGTTTTTCCAAGAACCTTTTGAAGCACCCCTCTCTCTTTCTGTAGGATTTCTGAGGCTGTAAACTTTGCAGGAGCACACAGTCTCATCTTTCTTCCATGGAGTCACAGGGAGATTTGATCTTTCTCCCACCACTCAGCTGGCAGGTTTGAACCATCAAAGGGGAATAGGGGTCATGCTCCTTTTGATGACCCCTAACCCACAGTTTCAGCTAGGCTGGGTGTGCATGTGCACACATGTCTGTCAGAGTTTTCAGGCCGCCATTAGGATTTTATGTTCTATTCCATGGGAAACCTCCAGGAGAATTTTGACATATGACAGGATTTTATTTCTGGTTTCAAGAAATATGGCCCAGACTACTTTGGGTTTTATAAATTGCTGGTAGATGGGAGCATAGAGAAAAGTTAAAATCAGGAATCCAGATAGGTGACTTTCACAATTGTTCTGCTAAAATGTGGCCTGGAATATCATTAGAGCATTGGAGAGAAAGATGAGGACGTAAACGTAAGCTTTATGTTGATGGTAGCTTTACTGATTTGCTGATATGTTGCATAGACAGGGACAAAGAAGGGGTACTGATGAGGAAAAACTCCTTTTTTTTCCCTTCTTGAGAAACTGTAGGAATTCCAAACTTATCACAGCCATTGTGGATATATTACTTCTGAGATTTGTATATAAAACACGAATTTGTCTTTTAAAATAGCAGTAAGGAGATCTATTAAGACACTTTAAAGTCTTTAGCTATATCCAATGTAGAGGAAAGGGAACAAAGGATCTACAAATAAACCCAGGAAGCTGTTACAGGAAGTTGTCAAAAGGTTATTGAAAAGGTTATTAGAAAAACCAAGATAAGATCGATGTCCTTGAAGCTGAAAGAATAGATGTTTCCAGAAGGAGGGAACACTTCCATGTGATAAAAGCTGCTGAGAAGTAAATTGGAGAAAAAATGGTCACTGAATTGGACAAAAATAAGGGTCCTAAAAATCTTGAAAAAGATCTTTCAGTGAAGTAAAGGGTAAAAACTAAGCTGTACAGCCCTTAGAAGTGAATCGAAGGTGAAGAAATGCAGTCAGTCCATCCACACAGCTAGATCTTTCTAAAAGTTAAAATCTATAGATGAGCATAGAAATAGAGCACTAGCGGCAAGCTACTGCAAATAAAAATAAATGATTTTCCCTTTATTCTTGTTTTTAATGTGAAATAGTATGTGTTGTCTCATTTAAAATTCTGTTTTACCTCTCTAGGATCTAATACCCATTGCAATAGCTACACAGAACTCACTAGATGAAGTTCATGATTCAAGGGTTTCTTAAGGAAGTTAACAATTTGTAATACCTGTTAGAAATTCTCAAGGTTGATCTGTTTATCAGGATGTGTTGCAAAGTTGTTTCAGTTTTGCTAATAAATGCCCAAAGAGGCATTTCCACTTTGCTGAACCCCTCAACCATGGACATTCAGCTCAAAATCTGTGAGTCAGCAAACGCAGCTTCCTCAATGCAATGCCCAGAGGCACCCCACCCCAGTAATCATCAATCTGATGTCACTTCAGCTCCACTCCTGTGAGTCAGCAAGCTGAACTTCCCCAGTTAAGTGCTCAGAGGCACCCCACTCCACAAACCAGCTTCCTGCACAGAGGCACTCAGCTTCACCTCTCTGTTCCATGCTCTGGTTCCTGACTCTGCTGCTCTGCTGAATCTTCAGAATCCAGGAGGTTCACTGTACAGGAATTTCAGGTCCAGAGGACAGGCATACGCCTAACTCTTGCTGGTAATGAGGTCTCTCTTCCTGTTCCTCAGATGGCTTGCTTTATATGTAGCAGGGTGGCATTTCAGGCAATCTTATTTACAATTACTCACAAGGAATCCTATCAGTATCTTCCCATACCTTCTTTCCAGATCCATGCCGGAAAAGGTCATTTGGTAGGAGTTAGAAACTTCGGCTAGAAAGAGCCACATTACATAATTCACTGCTGCTACACAGTAGTGCAATTTTGTTGTTGTTTTGGCTTGGGTATTGGTTTTTGCTGAGGTGCATATTCCAGGTGTGTGAAAATATCATGTTTTAAGAGAGTATAGACCTGTACAACCAATAGGGGAAATTTCAAAATGGTAATTTTGAAATAAGACGATTTCCAGGATAAATGTTATGAAATAGGAAGAAAGAATACACTTTGTAACAAAAGGAAGATGAGCTAGATGCATTCATATGAAAATAAGGTTATAAATTAACCTTAAGTATGAAACTGGGAAATTTCAAAGAGATTGTTCCTCTTTTCTCTCTATAGTGAAGCAAATTCATCACTGGAAAATGTTTAAGGAGATGAGATGATTAAGGGATGGTTGAGTGTTTGAGGAGAAAATATAAGACGTGAATTTATTTTTGGGGGTGTAGAAATACAATCTGCCTAACTAAGTGTTTAAAGATCTCCATACATTGTTGAGTGACCACAATGATATAATCAATTCATTTATAATTTCACAGTAAATCAGCATAAATAACTGTTTTCTTCTTCTATCCCACATATTTGGCTTTAGACCATTTTTTGTAAGTCATATTGTTAAGGTTCTTTTAACTGAGTAGAGCAGAAAGTAAGGTAAATGAAAGTTAAATATTTTTTCAAAGGTGCATTTAATAAGATAATCACGAAACCTAAACTGACAAAACTGACGAACCAAACAGAAGCGTGCTAAGTAGATAGATGACAGACAAATGGAGAAATAACATGGTGAGTTCAGTGTCTTGGAGAGCAAGATGAGCTGACCCGAGAACTTGAAGACATGGATGGAGCAAGTGCACGGAAATGTTCATATTGGCACAGATACTTTTGGACATGTTTCCGTTTGGGTGATGACACATCTAGGTGTTACCTCAGGACTGGGTGGCTGAGAAGGAGCAGAAATATATGATGGGTTTCTAGGAATAATTGTAGAAAGGAGTTAAAGACATGAGGCTGAAGTGTTCTAATAACACGAGTAAATTATCATAAAGATGATGCAAAGTAGGATTGAAGGAAGATATTATTAATGAGAAGGATTTATCAGATGAATCCCAAACCAAACCCACTGCCATAAAGTCAGTTCTGACTCATAGAGACTCTACAGAAAAGGGTAGAACTGTCCCGGTGAGTTTTCTAGACTGTAGCTATTGACTGGAGGAGAAAGCCTCTGCTTTCTCCAGCAGAACAGTGGGTGGTTTCAAACTGCTGACCTTGTTGTTGGCAGTCCAACTCGAAACCACTGCACCACCAGGGGTTGGAATAAGATGACTTATTGATGCTATTAGGTGCCATAGAGTGAGTTCCAAACCATAGCGGCCCTTATGCACAACAGAAGGAAACAATGCCTGGTGCTTTCCATCTTCACCATTTTCCTCATGCTTGAGTCCACTGCTGTAGCCACCATGTCAACCCATCTCATTGAGGGCTTTACTCTCTTTCACTGCATGTCCACTTTGCCACGCATGATGTCTTTCTCTAGGGACTTGTCTTTCCTGAAAATATGTCCAAAGTATGTAAGACAAAGCGTCCCAATCCCTGCCTCTAAGGCGTACCCTGGCCCTATTTCTTCAAAGACAGGTTTGTTTGTCCTTTTGACAGCCCATGGTATTTTCTTTCTCTTTTTTTAAATCATTTTGGGGGGGGGCTCGTACAATTTTTATCACAATCCATACATCCATCCATTGTGCTAAGCACAGTTGTACATTTGTTGCCATCATCATTCTCAAAACATTTGCTTTCTACTTGAGCCCTTACTATCAGCTCCTCAGTTTTCCCCTTCCATTCTCACTCCCCCCTCCCTCTTGAACCCTTGATAATTTATACATTATTATTATTTTGTCATATCTTACACTGTCCGGTGTCTCCCTTTCCCCACTTTTCTGTTGTCCATCTCCCAGGGAGGACTTCACCAGCACAACAATTCATATGCATCAATTCTTCTTTGGCGTTCCTTATTCACTGTCCAACTTTCACATTACATATGAAGCAATTGAAAGTACCATAGCTTATGTCAGGCACACCATAGTTCTCAAATGAACCTCTGTGTTTTTCAACATTCTAAAGATGTCTTTTTCAGCATATTTACCAAAAGCAACTAAATTATCAAAGTTCGATCTCTTTACTGCTGCTTCCATGAGTATTGGATGTGGATTCCAGCAAGATTAAATGGTTGAAAGTCCACTTGTGAGGATTTTGGTCTTCTTTACATTCATTCATAATCCCTACTGAAGACTGCAAACCTGGGTCTTCATCAGTGAGTGCTTCAAGTCTTCTTCACTTTCAGGAAGCAAGTTCGCATCATCTGCATATCACAAGTTGTTAATAAGCTTCTCTCCAATCTGATGCTATATTTCCATATAATCCTGCTTCTCTGATTATTTTCTCAGCATATAGATTGAATAAGTATAGTAAGAGGATACAACCCTGATACCCACTTCTTATTTTAAACCATGCAGTATTCCCTTGTTCTGCTTGATCCATATACAAATTTCTCATAAGCACAGTGAAATATTCTGGAATTCTTGTTCTTCTCAAGGAAATCTATTATTTCTTATGATCCACACTCTGGAATGTCTTGGCATAGTCAACAAAACACAGGTAAACATCTTTCTGGTATCCTCTGCTTTCAGGCAAGTTTCATCTGACATCAGCAATAATAGCCCTTGTTCCACAACCTCTTCTGAATTCTGCTCAAAACTCTGTCAGCTCTCTGACAATATACTGCTGCAAATGTTGTTGGATGATCATCAGTAAAATTTTACTTGCATGTGATCTTAATGATAAAGCTTTATCATCTGAGCATTCTGTTGGGTCACATTTCTTTGGAATGGGTATGAATATGGATCCCTTCAAGTCAGTTGGTCAAGTAGCCATCTTCCAAATTTCCTGGCATAGACAAATAAGTGTGTCCAGTGTGTGGTAGTTACATATTCTGTCGACTTGTAAAGGGGTCAATCAGGTCATAACCAATGAGGCCTCTGTGGGCTGGCCTTCTCCTAAGGATTTTGTGAACTCCTGTTTTCCTCCCTGGAGGAGGAACACACACTCTTTGCTTCAATTGCATCACTACTAGCTTTAATGGTTGGTTCATAAATTTGAATAGTAATTGCATTGATTGGATTTACTTGATAGCCTATCTACAATCCTATCACATATTGTACTTCAAGATACTGATATGTCTATTTTCACAGTGAATGCAACATCATTTCTTTGATTGTGTCATTTCCAGCATAGTAAATCATATGATTATCTCATTCAAATGGCCAATACTAGTCCATTTCAACTCACTAACGCCTAGGATATCAATCTTTATGTGTTTCATTTCATTTTTGATGAATTCCAACTTTCCTAGATTCATATTTTTCACATCACAAGTTACAATCTTTAGTCGATTTGTATAGCTGTTTCTTCTTCCCAATGTCATGCTCCATCAGCAAATGAAGATCCCAAAGGATTTACTCCATTCATGTGATCATAGTTGGCTCTACTTTGAGAAAATATGTCCTCCTCAGTCACATTCAGTGTGCCTTCTGACTCGAGGGGATCATCAATATTCTGTCTTCTATTCATTAGACTTTGCGATATGTCAATGTTTCATTTATATGCATAAGGTTTTCAGCAACTACTTCCTCCAAAATTGGTAACCAATTTCATCTTCATTTTCTGTTGTTAGACTCAAGGTCTACTGAAACCTGTTCACTTTGGGTGACCCTCCTGGGATTTGAAATACCAGTGATAAAGCTTCCAGCATCCAGGGACACACAAGCCTCCCCAGTATGACAAATTGACAGACAGGTAGGTGGTGGTATAAGATATATACATCTATTAACCTTATATATTTATTCACCTTATATTTCAATAACAAGTAACATCAAAGCCCAAAATTATTTTAACCCTTCCTTATTTTAGACCTTTAGTAACTGATTTGACCAATGCAGTAATTCATTAAATTTATTGACTGTTGTTTCCATGGTATTGTTGGCAGATCCAAGGAAAGCAAAATCCTTGACACCTTCAATATTTTATCCATTTATAATGATGTTGCTTATTGTTCCACTTGTGAATATTTTTGTTTTATTTATTTTGAGTTGTAATCCATCCAAAAATCTGTAATCTTTGACCTTCATCAGTATTTCAAATATTCTTCACCTTAAACAAACAGGCTGTTATCTATATATATATCATAGATTGCTAATGAGTCCCCCAGCAAACTTTATGATTCATTCTTCTTTATGAAATACAGTTTCTTGGGTTATTTGATCAGATATGGATTAAATAAGTATGGTACAATGAATAATACCCTGACACTGTCTTGATTTTAAACAATATCGTGTTCTCTTTATATCTTTTGTTCTCCTCAGCCACACATCTGTCTCTTGATTTATGTATTTATATGGATTCCACATGAGCACGAGTGTTCTGGAATTCTCATTCTTTAAAATGTTGTCCACAATTTGTTATGATTTATTCAGTTTAATTCCACAGCACAGTTGATGAAACACAGGTAACTATTTTTTTGATATTTTCTAGCCTCAGCCAAGATCAACTGACATCAACAATGATATTGCTGGTTCAACATACTCTACTGTGATTGACTTAAATTTCTGGCAGTTCTCTGATAGTGTACTGTTGTCAAAAATGAAATTGAACACAAAAGAATTGATATCCTAACTTTTAGTTAACTGAATTAATATATCGGTGATTCTGAATCAGAAAATCTATGGTTTGCTGTGCCAGGGTTGACACAATCAAGAGGAATGGAGTTGCATTCATTGTCAAAAAGGACATTTCAAGATCATTCAATTCTATCTGAGATAGGATTACACCTATTCACCTTCAAAGAAATCCAATCAAAACTACTATTATTCAAATTTATGCACCAACCACTAAAGCTAATTATTAAGAAATTTAAGAATACTACCGTACCTTCAGTTGAAAACTTTTCAAACTTGTAATCAAGATGCATTCATAATTATTAGTGATTGGAATGTACAAGTTGGAAACAAAGAGGAAGGAACGGTAGTAGGAAAATATGGTCTTGGTAAAAGCAATGAAGCTGAAGGTCACATGATAGAATTTTGCAAGACCAATCAACAACTTGTTCAGAAAAAATGCTTATTTTCAACAACACAAACAGTGACTCTACACATGAACTTATCCAGATGGCATACACAGATACCAAATTGACAATATCTGTGGGAAGAGACAATTGAGTTACTAAATACTACCCTGTTTCCCCGAAAATAAGATGCGCTGGGTCTTATTTTCAGGGGATATCTTATTTTTCCATGAAGAAGAATACGGCACACATTTATTGTTTATTGTTTTATTAAAAGAGACCTTGCACTTCCTGTCTTCTCCAGCTGCACTGCAGCCAATAGTGAGCTATGCGACAGTGCCCACCACTATGGTCCAGAGTCCAGAGTTATGGTAGCTTCGGGGGGCTTTATTTTTGGGGAGATCTTATTTTGGGGGGATGCCTTATATTTCAGCGAGAGACAAAACTATAAGTAGGTCTTATTTTTGGTGGATGTCTTATATTTGGCGAAACAGGGTAGCAACTAAAACCAGGCCAGAGGCTGACTCTAGAACAGACCATCAATTGCTCATATGTAAGTTCAGGTTAAGCTAAAGAAAATTTAAGCAAGTCCATGAGAGCCAAAATACAACCTGAGTCTATCCCAGCTAAATTTTGAGGACATCTCAAGAAAATACTTGCTGCATTGAACACTAATGACAGAAGGCCTGGTGAGCTCTGAGAGGACATCAGGACCATCATTCACGAAGAAAGCAGAAGGTCATCAAAAAGATAGGAAAGAATGAACAGATCAAAGTGAATGCCAGAAGAGACTGATATTTGCCCTTAACTCCAAAGGAGCTACAGCAAATGGAAGAAATGATGGAATCAAAGAGCTAAACAGACATTTTCAAACGGCAATTCAAAAAAGAGTAAAATTATAAAATATGCAAAACCTAGAGTTAGAGAAGGGAATACGACGTGTTTTAAAATCAGGAAAGGTGTGTGTCAGGGCTGTATCCTCTTACTATACATATTTGATCTATATGCTGAGCAAATCATGAGAAAAGCTGGATTATATGGAGAACAGAGCATCAGGTTTCGAGGAATGCCTGCTAACAACCTATGATGACATAACAGTGTTCACTGAGAGTGAGGAGGAGTTGAAGAACTTGATGATGAAGATCTAGGATTGAAGCCTTCAGTATGGATTACAACTCAACTTGAAGTAAAGAGAAATCATCACAACTGCACCAATAAGGAACATGATGATAACTGGAAAAAAGGTGGGAGTTGTGAAGGATTCTGTCTTTCTTGGATCCACAATCAATGCTCATAGAAGCAGCAGTCAAGAGATCAAAAGATGTATTACATTGGGTAAATGTGCTGCACAAGACCTCGTTAGAGTATTGAAAGCAAGGAGGTCACTTTGAGGACCACTGTGTGCCTGACCAAGCCATGGTATTTTCCATTACACCATATGCATGGACTTTAGACAAGTTGGATTTTGATGAAGGATGGTTGAAACACAATTTTTCTTTTTGAATTACGGTATTGGCGAAGAATATTGAAAGTACCATTGACTTCCAAAAAAGGAAATCATCTACCTTGAAGGAAGTATGGCTAGAGTGCTCCTTCTTGTCAAAGATGGTCAAGTGAGTAAGTTTCAGCATAGCTTGCAGACTAAGAACAGACAATGAAAAAGAAATTGCTGCCCACTTTAGAGGAAGAAGATGGTGAAAATGCTTTGCAAAGCTTGGAAACATCGTGGGCTACTGAAGGCTTTTCAAAAGGAGCTAGCCCTCTCCTATTTGTATCTATGGGTCTTGAGGGCACTCTCTTACATTTACCTTCTTTACTGTGTATGCATTCCTGCTTCATCTATTTGTCTTTCCCTGTAAGCAAGCTACTCCTCCCCGCCTTCCAGGATTTCCAAGTAGATTGCTCAGCGCTAATGGACTTCCCCATGTCCTAGGGACTTTAAGTTGGCATTTGATGGTCAGAATGTGGACCTGGGCTACTTAAGATGCAGTAGCACTATTCCAAGGTTTAGGATGAAACTAGGCCTTCTTCGGGAATGCCTTTGGTTTCATGCAGTGTGTCACACATTTCATGTAGCTTTAGATCACACATTTTTATTTACCTCCATAATCGTACCTCAATATATGTATTCATTCTCAAAGTGATGGGTATTTCAGACATTTCTAATTTTTGTTTCTGAAAAACTATGTTATAATGTCACTTATATATGTATATTTTGAGTCTCAGGAAGGGTTCCCACAATAATATATAATAAGGAAATAATTATTGTAGTATAGCCATATACATATTCAATTTTATAAGATATTTCTGGTACTTTTCAAATTAGTTATAAAAAATCATATTCCCAAACGGTCCCCTCACCCACACCCCCACCCACACCCCACACCCTACACCCACCTCACACACCTTCCTCCCAGAGTATCTCTCTCCACCACCATGAACAAATAAGCTGAAGGGCGGGCATGGGATCTAAATTTCTGTCTGGAGAGAAAGTGTTGTGCTTTGAGCCAGACCCCAGCAATGCCAAGTTTGTATATGTTATTGCTGACAAAGATGAAAGAGGCAGAAAGATCCCAGAGCTTTTGATTTTTATAAACAAAATATATACGAAGATATATTTCCTATTTTTATATGATCTGTGTACAACTTATTTTCATTTATGTAAAACACGTGGTGGACTGAATTTTTAAAAATATATAATGACATTTTTCCTAGTGATTTGGCTTTTAATTTTTTTAAAAGGAAATCTTCCCCCTCGTTGACACTATAGAGGCATTTTTCTCTAAATGGCTCTAAAACCGAATCTTTTTTTTTTTACATTTGCATTTCATTCACCTACAATAGACTGTTTGTGTGAGTAGATGCCGCTTTCTTTGCTCTCAGCACTTTTTGTTGGCTCCTTCCTCAGTGAGTTTCACTCTTGCTTCTGTGGTCTTTATGGACTGACTGTGTGTCTCCTGATCTGCTGTACAACTAACTATCTACGTCAATCTTTCTTTGTTCTTCTTGAGCTTCATTTTGTCAATGTCCAGAACTTGGTAAGAATGTAAGTATGGGGAGTAAAATTGTTTATTGTTTGCATGAGTAATCTATGTCATCTAGGAAGATTTTCAAACATATCAGTATGGAAAATAATTGTAATCATGGAATTATAATCCAGATGGCAGAATTTGCATCCTGATTTCTCTAGGGTCTAGCAGCTGCACTAGGCTCACAGCCCCAACCATTTTCTTTGTTTACAAAATCTCTGCTCCTCCCTTCCAGCACAGCAACTCCTACTGCAGATACAAATGCCCAGTCCACAGGCACTGAAACACCCAATCAGAAAAACGTGTGGGCCTTGTTCTGTCTAAATGATAAACTACTCTCCTCAGCTCAGCTCCTCTTTCTGCTGCTTCTTTCCTTTTTGGCACTCTGCCTTTTTCTCTGTGAGTTTCCCAGTTTCTCCTCAGTGGGCTTGCTGCTCAGAACTGGCGCCAATGTCATTAACCCTTTCTTTGCCAAACTTCACTGCAACTCCCCTTTTCTGTTCTGTTGAGGTGGTTCCTGTGGTCTCATGAGTTCTCTCTCCCCTTCCCTTGGCTACTCCTTGACAAAGGGCTGCCTCTAACTTTCTTCTATTCGAGGATCCTAAATTCCTTTCACCTCAACCCCCTTTGATCTCCTTTTCTCTATAAATCTCGTTTCTCTAAATAAAACCTATTAATTAAAAATTCTTGCTGATTCTCATCTCTGAAAAACCTTAAGATTTCTTCATTTAAAATGCATGTTACTCAGACTCTTAGTCTTGGGATCCCATGTCTCTGAGAGCATATATATATATTCTTAGAAGGAATAAAAGGATATACATATTTCAAAATAATTGATTGCCTTCTTTCAAAACCTTGAATATATTGTTTTCCAAAGGTATCTCATTCAGAAGGCACTCTGTTGGATTGCAATTTAATTTCTCATTCCTTCCTACAGTTTTAGTCACCCTTTTCATAGTACCATTAGAAGGAATTCTAAATTAAAACATGCTCCATTCTTTTTCTTGTTATATCTTTAGGGTGTCTAAGAAATATACAGTTAAAAAAGTTATTTTTGAGGTTTTTTAAAAATCATTTTATTAGGGGCTCATACAACTCATACGTACATCATTTGTGTAAAGCACATTTGTACATTGATTGCCCTCCTCATTCTCAAAACATTTGCTCTCCACTTAAGCCCCTGGCACCAGCTCCTCATTTTTCCCCTTTCTCCCCACTTCCCCCTTCCTCGTGAACCCTTGATAATTTATAAATTATTATTTTGTCATATCTTGCTGTTTTTGAGTTTTGACATAAATTTCAAAACCTGGTGATAACATTTTAATACGTCAATTTTAAAATGTGCTTTCAATATATTGAAAGATGACTCACTGCAGTTGTCAGCTAAAATTTAATAAAAATAACTCTTCTCTCAAAATTCACTTTTGGTGAAAATATACACAGCAAAACCTAAAAAAAAAACCCTTTTTGTTTTTGGTTCCCCGGCACCCCTTTTCTTACTTTAAATTAGTTTAAAAAATTTACCCAGTTGCCCTTATTTTACCAGTCTCCAATTCTCTGTACTAATCCATGTGTCACCTTGACCCCTTGCACTGTAATCAACTCCATAATGGGATCTACTCTGAGTCTAGTACTTACTTAAGGCATGGCCATGATGATATCAACTTACTTGAGATTTTAAGTAGAGAGTTGGGGAAATCTTCATTCTTCTTATTGATCTGGATCCCACATTTGTCACATTGATCTTCAGTTCTTGAGTTAAAACCCTGCCATATTGCTTGCCAGCCTTTGGGGTTATTGTCAGTCAACCTTGAGAACCATCAGAGTTTGCTGATGTTGAAGCCATTCAACTCTGCCAGACAAAGGCCATATCAGACTGTGGTTCTGCTCCTTCCTCTTTCTTTTTCCTGGTCCACCAAGTAGTTGCAAAGTTTAGGAAAAGTCTCCAGCTACATATCTGAACAATGGACTTGAACCACCTGGACATAGTGTCTCCTACAACTGTGTGAGCCATTTTTCTTGATATAAACTTATTTCTTTGTGTACATATATATGGGTCACTGGTTTTGCTGTTCTAGAGAACCCGGTCTAAAGTAATAATTGAATTTCAGGTAAGAATTGGACTGCTAATTTCAAGGTGGACAGTTCAAACCCACCAGTTTCTCCACTAAGGGAGAAAGATTAGAGTATGTGCTCCTGTAAAGATTTAAATCCTTGGACATCTTATGTAGTATGGCTATGCGTCAGAATTTATTTGATGAATACACTTTTAGATACCTATGTTCACAGTTACATGTTTTACAACTATGCTTTAACTTCTAATAAAATATTTTAGATGTAAATATAAATATATGAGAAAGTATATTACCTTTGAAGTTTATTTTAAGAATTCATGATAAAAACTAGTTTTATGAACTTTTATTTAAGACACAGTGATATTCTGGGATAAATGAGAAATGATTTAAAAAAATTCCGAAGGGGGAAAAAAGAGTTAAACAAAAAATCTAAAGTAAGACAAAAATCTTTCAATGTCTTTTATAAAATATCCAGAAGTCCTAAAATATAGAGACCTATGAAAAATTGGAAAGAGCACTTCTCGAATATTATTCAATAACTTCTAAGAGCAAAAATTCAATCCTTCACACTTCAAAAGATGAAACCTCTCTAGGTCATCCTTAAAACCCTTAGGTCCTTGGAAGAGTCCACTAGAGAATAATGAAATAGCACAGAAAGCATCCACTTCGCACCAGTCATGATTCTTCAGGAAACAAATGACGTATCCCAAAAGATGCCTGGAGATAATTGAATGTGAGGACTTTGTAAAAGTGTGGTAAGGTTAAAGGAATAGCAAGAATGACAAAACACCAATATACATGGGAAGTTTTCATCATCCTCAAGCATTACTGTACTTTATAGAAATAGTCATTGGTAAACAGGAATTGCTCTTTAGGAGATATTGTCTTAGGCAGAGAAACAATGCCAAAGTCAAACCGAGATTTGAAAAAAGATAGCCAGATGAATAAATGACCAATACTTCTCCTTTTCCACCTTGGTCTCCTACCAGAATCTCCCTTTTAACAAACCAAACTGGAAGTCAACAACATATCCTTGCAATGTAGTTGACAGACATCACCCCTCCTGCCCCCCAAATTCAGGGCAAAGTGGATACATGGATAGTGGAGAGGAAAATGGAGACACTGCAGCACATTTCTGAAAATATATTAGTGACTATGTTTGAGGAAGTAAGAATTTGATCAAGAGATAGTAAATACTCCTACATACCTTGTAAATTAGAAAAGTTTGCAGAGTAATTATATATTTAGAATTTCTAATGAAATTGTATGAATTGGAAGACATGGTGGGTGATACAATTCAACTCTGTATAATTATAAGTAAATCAATATTAGTGTGAGACATTCTTGCTTTACCGATAAGAACGTAAAGGATATGGAGTATTTGGAGTGCTGAGATCCATATACATGTTTTATAGATTTCCTGAATTAAATATGATGTTTAGAGATCTGGTTCTGTGTGGGCAGATATTCCTCTACTCAGCATTCATTAACAAAAATATAACAAGAACCATATGTGTAGAGTTTAAAATTTCCTGGGAGTTTCATTAAAGGAAAGAGAAATCAGTTTTATTAATATGTGTTCATAACCTGTCAAAGAAGAAAATATTGTACTCTGTTAGGAGTGAAAGAAACATAGTTTGAGAAGCAATGAAGCTTGATCTGGGCAGTCCTAAGTTAAATTTTAAGGCACTACACCCACCATTCAAGCAGAGAGAAGGGTCTGAACACACAGAAAACAAAGTAAGGTAAGAGTTTAATGATTGAATATAGATAAGATCTGCAGGTAAGAGGTAAATGATGCACTATAGATAAGATCTGATTCATATTGAAGCCCTTTGAAATGAAAAGGTTGGCCACTGGTCCAAGACAGAGCTGCCACGTAGGTGAGTGGCACCAGCCTGTTAAGTTAGAAGTAATTGGTTGTGAACATATTCTTGAGAACCAATTGTTTACATCTTGACACATTCTTCCATAAAGAAATTGCTTACACTGCAACCTTTTACTTCCTGGGATTACATGTTGGCCCCATCATTCTTACTTCTGACATGAGTGCCTTCAGCTTGAAACTTTTCCATTTCCATTTCTACTTTTCGAAAG
>NW_022103908.1:28058858-28065367 GCF_000313985.2 Echinops telfairi | reverse complement strand
TTTCATCATCCTCAAGCATTACTGTACTTTATAGAAATAGTCATTGGTAAACAGGAATTGCTCTTTAGGAGATATTGTCTTAGGCAGAGAAACAATGCCAAAGTCAAACCGAGATTTGAAAAAAGATAGCCAGATGAATAAATGACCAATACTTCTCCTTTTCCACCTTGGTCTCCTACCAGAATCTCCCTTTTAACAAACCAAACTGGAAGTCAACAACATATCCTTGCAATGTAGTTGACAGACATCACCCCTCCTGCCCCCCAAATTCAGGGCAAAGTGGATACATGGATAGTGGAGAGGAAAATGGAGACACTGCAGCACATTTCTGAAAATATATTAGTGACTATGTTTGAGGAAGTAAGAATTTGATCAAGAGATAGTAAATACTCCTACATACCTTGTAAATTAGAAAAGTTTGCAGAGTAATTATATATTTAGAATTTCTAATGAAATTGTATGAATTGGAAGACATGGTGGGTGATACAATTCAACTCTGTATAATTATAAGTAAATCAATATTAGTGTGAGACATTCTTGCTTTACCGATAAGAACGTAAAGGATATGGAGTATTTGGAGTGCTGAGATCCATATACATGTTTTATAGATTTCCTGAATTAAATATGATGTTTAGAGATCTGGTTCTGTGTGGGCAGATATTCCTCTACTCAGCATTCATTAACAAAAATATAACAAGAACCATATGTGTAGAGTTTAAAATTTCCTGGGAGTTTCATTAAAGGAAAGAGAAATCAGTTTTATTAATATGTGTTCATAACCTGTCAAAGAAGAAAATATTGTACTCTGTTAGGAGTGAAAGAAACATAGTTTGAGAAGCAATGAAGCTTGATCTGGGCAGTCCTAAGTTAAATTTTAAGGCACTACACCCACCATTCAAGCAGAGAGAAGGGTCTGAACACACAGAAAACAAAGTAAGGTAAGAGTTTAATGATTGAATATAGATAAGATCTGCAGGTAAGAGGTAAATGATGCACTATAGATAAGATCTGATTCATATTGAAGCCCTTTGAAATGAAAAGGTTGGCCACTGGTCCAAGACAGAGCTGCCACGTAGGTGAGTGGCACCAGCCTGTTAAGTTAGAAGTAATTGGTTGTGAACATATTCTTGAGAACCAATTGTTTACATCTTGACACATTCTTCCATAAAGAAATTGCTTACACTGCAACCTTTTACTTCCTGGGATTACATGTTGGCCCCATCATTCTTACTTCTGACATGAGTGCCTTCAGCTTGAAACTTTTCCATTTCCATTTCTACTTTTCGAAAGACACCTACTCTGTGGTGTTGAAAACCCACAATGGCATAACCTTTTGTGAAATGACACGAGAGTGGCATCTGACCTCTTTTAACTTTATAAGGGGGAAAGAGAATCAAATTCAACATCAGCCCAAGGCCAATTTGTATGACACTGAGATCAGATGTGCCTCCACTTTCCAATTTTCTTTATAATTCTGACCCCAAGGCACTTTCTAATTCTCTGCTGAGTTCAGTAATTTATTGTAGTGACCATACAGAACTCACATACCATCCTAATGATTACAATAAGGTTTATTAATGACATGATTATCTTACAAATCAAGGAGAGGAATGCTCAGGATATAGTTCTTTGATCCACAGCACCTTTTCTCAGCCATGCCCACATTTCCCTCAGCCTTGGGATTGCACTCCTTGGCCTCTACCTAATTCAGGTAATGGTACAGCTCTCTGACAGTGTTTTCCATAAATGCCCAAAGGCCACTCCACTCCTTCATAAGCCACTGCCAGAGGATAATCTGCTGTAGCTCCCATGGATCAGCATTCAGTTCACCTGAATAATTACCATGGGGCATCCCATTTCTGTTGGCAGGGAAACCTGCTGCTTTATCATGCTCTTGATGCTGCTGCCTCTTCTGCTGTCAATTCTCTACCAAGTCTCTAGCTCATCCTACTGCATCTCCAGTATCACAGGGGTTCACTATAAACAGATCTTGGGTTCCAAAGAACACACTCCACTCAGGCTCCTCCCCCCCCCCCGCCCCTTTTTTCCATGATAATAATGAGGAGTCCAAGTTCTCCTTCTTGGGTGGCTTGGTTTATATCCAAAGGAGTGGCACAATGGACTCATTTTGTTGTTCTTTGGTGCCGTTGAGTTGGTTCTGAAGCATAGCAACCCTGTGGACAACAGAAAGAAATACTGCTTGGTCCTGCATCATCCTGAGAATTGCTCCTCTGTTTGAGCTCAATATTGCAGCCACTCTGTCAGTTCATCTCGTGAGGGCTTCCTCTTTTTGCCTGCCCCTCTGCTTTCCTAAGCATGAAGTCCTTCTCCAGGAACTGATTTTTCTTGATAAGTTGTCCAAAATACATGAGACAAAATCTCATGATTCTTTTTGCTAAGTTTCTTTCTTGTTGTACTTCTTCCAAGACAGATTTGTTTACTCTTTTGATATTTCATGATGCTTTCAATGTTCTTTACCAGTACTATAATTCAAAAATTTAAATTTTTCTTCAGTTTTCCTGGTTCAGTGTTCAACTTTCACATTCATATGAAATTCTTTGGGTCAGGCATACCTTATACTGTTACTTATAAAGTAATGGTAATAGCCTTGCTTTTCAATACTCTAATGAGGTTTTGTGCAGCCCATTTATGCAATGTAATGCATCGTTTGATCTCTTGACTGCTGCTTCATTTGGTATTGATGGATATCCAAGCAAGACGAAATCCTTGAGAAGTTCAATCTTCCCTATGTTTCTCATAATGTTACCTATTTATCCGCTTGTGAATATTTTGTTTTGTTTTGTTTAATCATTGAGCTTCAATCCATATGGAAGGTTGCAGTCCTTGATCTTCATTAGCAAGTGCTTCAAGTCCTCCTCACTTGAATGCTTTTGTAATTCCCTCATTAGAGTTCCATACACATTATTTGCAAGCGTCCACCCAGTCATTTGTTGGAAGCTTCAAAACTATGGCTAGAAGAACCAGATCAGAGGATTTACTGCACCAGTCCTTGCTTCTCCAAGGACTTTGATTTGTTAAGGAACTCCAGTTAATAAACACAATGTTCATCAGTTTAACTAAGAGCGCTCCTCTTCAGGATGAATAGATTTTATGGGGAACATCTTAAGGAACAAGATCACATCTGTGGAATATTTCTCTGTGAGGACAAAATAAAAGAGGTAAAGATGAGACATATACCGGGAGACATAAGTGAGATGACTAAACACATGTTTGTGGAAACCTATGAAAGCTTGGTTATTTATGTGGATGTGGTTAGGCTGCTTTTATCAAAGAGAAGCAACCTGATGACATCCCTGTTTAGGAAGTTAACCAGCTGAATCTGATGGAATGAAATAACACGAGGGTGTGTCTGACCTCTAATATCACAAGGGAGAAGGAGAATCAAGCTTTCTATCAGTTCTCTAATTCCCACGAAGTTAAGATCAGAGATGGCTTCATCCACAAACTGTCTTTCCAAATTCTGACAGCAGCAATCCTTTTAACAGTACTCTCTACTTCTCACTCAAGTTCAATCATTCATTGCAATGGCTACACATAACTCAGATGATACTCATGATTATGAAGGGTATGAGGGACAGCAACTGGCTACATTTCAGGTGAGAAATGTTCAGGACACAATAATTTGGTATGGATAGTGTTTTCTTGGCCATGCTTGTACTATGACGAAGGAGCACAGGCTTCCCAATCATTCTTATTTTACTATTATTGTTGGAAGAGACATGGTTTTGTTCCAGGCATATATTAAAATCAGGCATATATCAAAATCTGAATAAAGGATTCTTCTGCAAGATAATTTTTCATTTGCAATAAAAACACCCTCCTCCACCCTTTTGCTTACATCCACGATAGGTTTTAGTGGCAAAGAAGGAAGAGCAGGGAAGAAACATGTCATTTATTATAAAAATCTACACAACAATACTGCATGATTAGGACCCAGAGTTTTAGTCATTTTTGATGAATTTTTGGCTATGTCGCACATAATCCTGGCTAACATGAAATGCTTAAAGTTCAACCAAGTCATCTCCATAAAGTATCCAGGTTTAAAAGAAAGGGGGGAAAAGCATAGGACAAAGAACAGCAAATGGAAAACAAGCTGACCAAGTCAGTCTGACCTGCACTGCTTGGGACTGTGGCCAGAGTAGACCTGGAGTGCTGGTGGGAAATCACTCAGTGGCAGTGGCATTCCTTGAAAGATCAGATTTCAAACAAACCATATTCTTGTTCATATCTGTTTGTTTACAAATGGAGTTATCAATCTTTCCTTAGAGTTGAACAAGAGCACACTTTGCCTCTAATGAGAAATTTAAAAAACTTTTAGAATGCAGAACTGAGAACCGTTGGTAGGATAGTTTTAAGCTGAGAGAATTTACAGTTTGACTTTCCCTCAGTGCTCAGCAGTGTTCAGGTTGCCAATGTTCTTAATCCAGATAAGAGGGCAAATCTCTTATGGGTCTGTTTTGCTCATATTTCAGGTAAAATAGTGGGCTTTCCTTATCATTATCAATTTTATTGCTGACTATTGCACACTGGTCTATAACAAACTGAGATACTTGGTCAGTTAAAGAGACATGAAGACATGCTGGAGAGATACACAAGTTGCTCACTCACCTTAGCTCTCAACTACCCTGGAGTCTATGGGGATGCAGTCAAATAACCAGGGATTCTAAATGTCAGACAAGGACATGCAAAACAGACAAGGAAGTTTGATGGGATATGTACTTGAAGTAAGAAGTGATAAACATTAAATCATGTAAACGCATAAAAGATATTTTATGATACAAAAGTTGAAGAGTAGAAAGAACAGGACAGCTCTTTTTGTTTTGTTTCTGAAATAAAACACACAGAGAAAAAAATGTGTTATAATTGTATTTAAGTGTATATTTCTGTTATGTCCTCATTGTAGACGGTTGTGTTGGCGTCTCAGTCTTTCAGTGTCTCTGAGAAGGGATTAGTCTTCTGTTTTGTGCAAGTAGAGCATCAGGGCCACCACCGGTGCTTCAAGGGCTGGTATCATGCAACTGGTTTACCAACTAGAATTTGAATAGATTGTTCTGATGGGATTTTCTCAGGTGTGTTTAGCTTTTATCTGTCATCTGGATGAAGTTTTCCAATAATGTGTGTTTGGGACATTTCCTTCATGTCTATGGAGTGTCAAACACACTTACAGTTCTCTGGAGCATGGCAATTAACTTATTCCCACAAGAACTCCTTGTCATCATGATCCTGCTCTAGGATCTGGGCCAGGTCATATCGTTCATGGTGCAGGATGGGCCAAGGGCTCCTGCTTTGACTGTGGCTCTGTAGCTCCTCTCGGGGTATAATCTCCAGGCCTTACCTCAAGGCATGGCCTTCTTGGGACCACCACCTACTGTCTCCTACACAAGGGAGTTGCATAGCAACACAGAAGTTCAAAACTAGCCTCAGCTGACAGGTTGGATAAACCTGGCACTCACCAGCCACTCTATGATACCAGCCCCTGATCAGCACCCCAAGCCTCTCAGACAAGCAACCTACCCTCTGAATAGGCTATCACTTCATTGCTCCCTCCTCGACCACCTAGGTAGGTGGCCGTTATACACCCAGTCCCCCACTCCCTGTTGGTCACTTCCATCATCACCAAAGAGCAAACCTCATCCCTTCTGACCTGATTCACCAGAGGACTATCCCTTTAAGATAATTAGCCTAGGTCATAAGAATATAGGATTCTCAGCCATACCAGACACCAAACCCATTCCCCTATCCTTAATCCCAACTCTATCCTGTCATCCTAAAATACCACCAGGTGGTAAAACAACATATTACCAGAAACTGTCCCCAACTGCTCAAAAGACCTCTGAGCCACACATTCCTTATTTAGCCCAGAAAAAGGTCTAGACCTGCACTGTTGTTTGTTGGTATTATTTCTCTGTGTTCTGTGATTCCTATGCCTTCCTCCTCTTTAAACCAAAGTTGTACATTATTCTTATAATTCACCCTTAGTCCAGACTTCTCATCTGTTGGTATATGTAAGAACAGAAAATAATAATAATAATAATTTACTTTTTTCTTTCAATCTAATTTGTTTGTTTTCTAGTCTCTCAAAACATCATCAATCCATATGTTAGCTCAGACAAAGGGTCTTGGGCAAAGCTTAGAATCCCCACCCCCAAAACATACATTAAGAGCCCTTCCACATCTTCCTCTAGCATTGTTTTTACTCTATTTTTATTTTTAATATTTTTGTCACTTGCCCTTTGCTTCTTTAATTTTAATATCTAAACGTTTATCTCATAGCTTTTTTTTAATCCTATTTTTTCTTTCTTTTTTTATCATTAATCCTTTTCCTTCCTGCTTATCCTCATACAACCACAAGCTGACACTACTCCCTCCATTTGCTTGCTCTTGCAAAGATTATTCCCTATCCGTCTGTCATTATAAAATAAGGCATTTTGTTGTTGTTCTAATATTCTTTCTTTTAACTTACCAACTAACAAGACCTGACCCCGGCC
>NW_022103908.1:28049038-28057912 GCF_000313985.2 Echinops telfairi | reverse complement strand
CCTCCCTCCCTCCCTCATGAACCCTTGACAATTTATCAATTATTATTATTTTTTCATGGCTTACACTGTCCAATGTCTCCTTTCACCCAATTTTCTGTTGTCCATCCTCCAGGGAGGGGTTATATGTAGATCACTGTGATTGGTGCCCCCTTTCTACCCTACTTTCCCCTTCCCCTCCTGGTATTGCTACTCTCATTATTGGTGTTGAGAGGCTTATCTGTCCTGGATTCCCTGTGTTTCTGTACCAGTGTACATCCTCTGGTCTAGCCAGTTTTGTAAGGTAGAATTGGGATCATGAAATTGGGGGAGGAAGCATTAAAGAAAGTCAACTCTCATCAATGCCTAAATGATCAATAGATGAAATTACTCAGGAAGCCAAAAGAAACCTGTGCTAGTCTGTGTAGACTAGAGAAAAAAATTCATGGACACTCAAATGTGTATAAAAAAGAGCTTTATATAAAAGAGCAACTGTATATTAAGAAAACATCCCAGCCAAGTCCAGATCAATTACATAAGTCTGACATTGGCCCATATGTCAGATACCAATCTAAAAAGTCCTCTTCAGACCCATGAAGCACATGCAATTATGCCGAATACAGGAATATCACAGGCCAGTTGGTGGGAAGTCTTGTGGATCCAATGGTGGTGTAAGCATCTCAGCACGGGTAAGCATCTCCATGTGGCTTCTGCAGCTCAGGGCACTAGCACAGTTCCATGTGTCTTGTCAGTAGAGCATCTTTTAGGGAGTGAGCAGAGAGAGAGAATGCCTCTTGCCTCCTATGAGGAATACAGGAGTTGCCAGAATCCTCAGGAGAAGCCATGACCACACAGATGTCTCCTTGGAGATATTTGACAGCCTAGACTCCACCCCTATACTCCTAATCCTCAATTTGACACCAGATTATGTAACTACCACAAATCCCAATCAGGAGAGATCCCAAAGTAAAACTCCCCCATATATTTTAGTCAGGATGGCTAACATCAACAAGAGAAGAATTCTAAGAGTAGCCAGAGGGGAAAAGAACAATTACATACATACGATCAGTAATTAGAAAACTTCAGGTTTCTCAGCAGAAAGCATGCAGGCAAGAGGACAATGGAGTGAAATATAGAGTGCTGAAGGGGAAAGAAGCTGTTAACTTAGAATTTGTACACAGAAAAGATATCACTCAAATATGATGGAGAAATACAAGCATTTTAAGACAAGGGCAAATTAAAGAATAATTAGCAAAAGCAAAACCCCCACTGCAAAAATACTCAATCAAGTACTATGGGGGAAAAATCAACAACAGCAAACAAACCTGAAATCAACATGCAAGACAGTTCCTTTAAAAAACCCAGACCAAAAAAAATGAAGTAATATAAGAAGAATAAAGAAACCAAACACAGCCCACATACACACTCATACACAACATGCACAGAGATAAAGCAACATGACAGTAACAAATACATACACATAAATAATATCACTGCATGTTAATGGACCATATAGACCAGTAAAGATACAGAGAGCCGCAGAATAGATAAGAAAATAAAATCCATCAATATGCTGCCTACAAGAAACACACTTTACAAACACAGATATGGCAGAATGAAGTTAGTGAATCACAAAAGGACAAATACTGTATGAGTTCACTGCTTTATGAACAAGCAATAGGACTAGCTAAAGCTCAGGTTTGCAGGGCATCCATTCTGCCTCAGCTGGGATCAAATTGCTAAGGGAGGGGAAGAGAATTTGTCTATTGAGTGGCTGCCATGCAATGCTATGATGAAATCTCCCCAGACTGGTAGAGAGCCCTATCAGTGGGATGAGGGATACTGATGGAAAATCAAGTCAGGAGAGGGGAAAGGGAGAAAACTTGTGTGGAGGAGTCCAAAGCCATGACTGTTTGTAGGAAAGGTGGAAGTACCACTGCCAAGTGGGGGGAAGAATGACTGAAAATGCTTTTGGGAACCACAGGGAGAGTATCCCTGGTGATACGCACCTGTGGTAGTTATATAATCTGATGTCAACTTGAGACTCTTAAGAGTGAAGGGGTGGAGCTTAGCCAATCAATCAGATCGCAGTTTGATGACTTCATTTGGAGGCTCTATGGAGATAAATAGCTTGCTGGAGGTGGAACACACACACTCTCCCTGAGAGACATTCCTGTTGACAAGCCACATGGTGCTATGCTGATGCAGCCAGAGCTCCAGAGGTAGAGGAGCCATGTGGAGACCCATACCAGCTCTGAGATGTTTCCACAACCACGGGATCCACAAGGCTTTCCACCCACTGGCCTGTGATCTTCTTGCACTTAGCATCATTGCATGTGTTGCGTGAGTCTGATGAGGACTATTATTAGACATCTGGACTTGATCGGGACTGGGCTGGGATGTTTTCTTAATGTACAATCACTCTTTATATAAAGTTCTTTCTTACAAACATATGAGTGTCTATGAATTTGTTTTTCTAGCCATTCCATACTAACACAGCACCTAATGGCAACATTTACCCAGGATTCGGGATGCATACTAGGGACCCAGGTTGGGGGCTGTGGAATACTGGAACATTGAACCCTGGATCTTCAGGGAGCAGGGAGTGCTCCAGAGGCTGCATCAGTGAGATTCAAAGTGGAAACTCTACTGGGTGAACTGGATTCTACCCAAGACATACTTACAACTTACGGACTTAAGACTGAAAATTCATGGTACCTTAGGAAGTGGGAGAGTTGGAGACAGCTCTACCAAATTTGCTGAACTGTTGAAAGATGGGCAAACATGGTTTTACTATATCAATACCCTATATGTTGTAGTAAGATATATATTATTCCAGAAAAACGTGTAGCTGACATTCTCAGTGAATATTATTGTAAATTTTCTATGACAATTAGCTTCTATTGTTTCTCTAAATAGCCTCCAGCTATGAAAGGATTGATTCTGTACAAGTGAATAATTCAGGTACTGTGATATGGAGTTAACCTACATTGGCCCAATCTCTTTCTCTCAACAGGGCTTTAAGAAATTAGTACCAAGGCTAATCAAAGACAATATTAACTGAAGATTTTTATGACCCAAGGGGATGATCGACAAGACTCTCTACCTTAAATTTACAAAGAGGTTTTGAAAGGGAGCCAGAGACAGATAAAAACAAACAAAAAACATAGATCCAGGAATGGGTTTTGATCTTGCACTACATCCTAGCTCCAATTTCAGAACAATTAGTGCTTGCATCATGTCCCTACTTCATATTTGCCCTCTGGAAGGGAACACAGAAGACATGGGCGCTATCACAAACTGTGGTGACAAGATTATATGGTGCCTGGCTATTAGATACAATAGAATCAGGACTCTTAAAGGTTTGTTTCCAAAAAAGCAGCCATCTAAGTGAGATGCCAACTAAGTCTACATGGAAGAAGCACATGAGCAAAGGATAGTCAGTCATAATCTGAAGTCAAAGGAGGGAATAGTATCAGAGCCTAAATTTTGAGAATTTGGTCTGTACAAATATGCTTGACACAATTGCTGCATGGATTGTTATAAGAGCTGAAAGAGCCCCCAATAAAATGATCTGTTAATAAAATAATAATAATAAAAGGTCAACAAGTTAAAAAAAAACCCTAAAAACATACAAATGACTAACACATGAAAAAATACTCATGATCACTAGCCATCCAGGAGATGCAACTTAAAACCACAATGAGATGCCACTTCACACCCACAATGCTAGCCCAAAATTAAAAAAAAGAAAAAACCGGAAACAACAAATGCTGCAGAAGCTGTGAGGAGAATGAATCTCATATACCTTGTTGGTGGACTTGTAAATACATAAAATCACTTTGGAAAATGATAAAGTGATACTCAAAGCATCTGGAAATTGAAATTTCATATGATCCATCAATACCACTATTAGGTATAGACACCAAGGAACTAAGAGACAACACAAGTGACACAAGTGGATGCATGCTCTGTAATGTTTATAGCAGCACAGTTCATAGTAACAAGAAATGGAAATCAGCCCAAATCCCCAACAGTGGAAGAAAGGATAAAGAAACTATGGTACACAGTGGAATACCATGCATCCCTAAAATACCATGATGAGAACATGAAACACAACACGACATGGAAGGACCTGGAAACCATTAGGTTGAGGGAAGTGTGTCAATCACAAAAGGACAAATAATGTATGAGTCCACAACTATCAGGAGGAAACACTAAATAAGCGAACCTTGGAGGCCAATTCCCAAAGGGGTAGAATGTCTACCGGGGCATGAAATATCAACACCCCCCCCACCCTTATGCACACTTCAGAGCATTTCCTAGAAAGAGGAAACCTCATATTGGTCAGGGTCACCCATTAATTAAAGAAGGGGAGAAGGGAGAAGACTATTCATTTGATGCTGAACGGCCTTGAGGCAAGGCTGCTGGAACAATTCAATGAGCCCTGCACAGGAATGAGATGAGAACCTGTACTGGAAAGCCAAGTTAAGACCAGTGGAGGGGAACATCTGCATGTCAGAGGTGGTACCGGTATTTCTGTTAGTGGATATGGTGGGGAAATTGGAGGATCAACCACCCATGGGGAAGGGTTGCTAAACAATAATTGTGGGAAACCCAAGGGGAGAATACACCCGGTTTTAAGTTTCTGGGTAGACATTTCAAATATGTTTCTATCTAACCCTTGGTGAACCATGCCATGGACTAAGCACTAAGCACTATGATGACCTTAGACACTGGCCTTATGGCATCCCCCAAGGGCCACACAAGAAGGACCCAATTTGGAAGCCTGACTAAACAAACTGGGGCCCTACCTCAAACTTCCTGTAGCCCTTGGATTTAGGACTGAAGTTCCCTGATGGGAAAGGAAGCAAAGGATTACCAACCCAAGACTGTGGAAATGGCAGTCATTGGACCTTGGGTGGGACTCCTGGCTTAGTGGGCATTCAATGAAAAGGAGCCCAGAACTAGCATGTATATTGATATCTTAATGCTTCCTTTGCATTAGTATGGCAGGCATTAATCTGATAGCTACGGATCTGCCCTAACATAGTACAGGAAAGTTTTTTCTAGCACTAACTTCCATGCTTAATGTAAACAGAGCTGAATAAATTAAGAAATCAATCTGCACAAAGCCACAACTCATGGATTACAGCCTCTCTGGTTGGACTAGAGTCACATAAACTCCTCATATCAACAGTATCTTAAATTCCAGGCCATTGGATGCATTATTGATGTTATCAATGCAATCTAATTATACCCCAGGGAGATGATTGACAATGTTTCTCTTTATCGTTTCTTCTTGACTTTTTTATTTTTCATAATGTGACCACCAAGCCACAGTAAGTCAGATTCATTCATAACCTGTGGACAGGCAGCTGAATTCTTGGCACCCACTTAATTGTAGCTCTAATCCAAGTACAGTTAGTTCTTATAACATGACCCTGCTTGATACTCACCTTTATGAACAGATAAGGGTGTTACAGAAAAGTGTGGCAAAGAAAGCAGACGATGCCAGACTATCAATTGGATTGGTTTTAAACAAGCCACCATCTAAATGCGGCATCAACTAAGGTTACATCAAAGAAGCACACACTCTATGCAACCCAAAGATGACGATAACAGAATAAGAATATAATGAAGGGGAAAATATTAGAGTTTAATTATGAACACCCAATTTTTAGGAGGCTATGGAGGGCAATGGGGGCCCAAAATTAATCCGCAAAGTATGTAGTCAGATTAAGCCTCTGGCAGATCCCCTCTACCCACAGATGAGGGACTCGAAGAGCATTAAAATCACACTGAGATTATTGTCATTTGATTAAGCAGGCTCAAACGAAGGTATAATATGGTACCTGGTCAAGTGACTTCTCTCTTGAATTTGTTCAAGGCTCAAATACTTCCCACTTGTTTTATGACAGAAATGTCTTCCTAGCTTTTTAAAGTTTGTGGTAGTTATATAATCTTTTAGCAATCTGAGAGGATTAAGAGTGTAGGGGTGGCTTTTAGCCTGTCAATCATGGGGTAGTTTAATTACTCATTTGGATCCATTGCAGTTGACAAGCCACAAGGAGACTGGCTGATGGCAGCCAGAGCCACAGAGCTGGAGAAGCCACATGGAGATCCCTGTCAGCGCTGAGATGCTTACACTGCCACTGGATCCACAGTACTTTCCACCCGCTAGCCTGTGACCATCCTGCATTCAGCATCACTGAATATGTTTTGTGAATCTGAAGAGGAATTTATAGGTTGGTATCAGACATAAGGACTAGTACTGGACTTATGGACTTGATCTGGACTGGGCTGGGATGTTTTCTTAATATTCAATTGCTGCTGTATATAAAGCTCTTTCTTATACACATGTGATTACCTGAATTTGTTTCTCTAGTCTACCCGGACTGACACAATATTGCTGGTGGTCTTTTTTTTCTTACTCTTTGTGTTATTATTTTCTTCTTTCTGTTTAATTTTGTTTTTGTTATTTCTCTTAGGTGTGGGTGAAACAGAACAGGGAAGAGAGTATATCTGGACAAGCTCTCAACACTCATGTATTAAGGAATCTGGGATGCCAAAGCTCCTGTGGAGGAAGCCTGCACATTCATGGGTTGGAGATGTATCTCACTCACATTCTCCTAAGCAAAAGTTATTCCCCAGGATATTCCCCCATAACATGGCAAATCTAAGTTACTGTTTACATAGTCACTGACTATACGCTTGGAGGTCAACTGCTTGAAGGTTATCTGCCTGAAGGTTGTCAGCCATCTAAGGCAATCAGACCCTATTGTCTGTCCCACCCTAATTAGGACCCACTCCCTTCTGATAAGGTTAATGGATTGCTCCCCTGAAAGAGAGCTCAAAGACAACCCAACTCAGATGATCAAGGTTAGGCTGCTATCTTGATTCTGAAGTCTGCCCATCTTGTTATGTATGTGCCTTCCTGTCACATGTATGCCCCTACTACCTACCCTTCCTATTATGTATATACCTCTAGTTCATCTCCCTCCTGTTTCGTGTATGCCTATTGTACAACCCTTTCCTGTTATTTATGTGCTTATGGTAGCCTGCATGTCCAAGATTATGTAAACTCCTGAGAGTACATCATTCTCTCTCTCTGCTCAGACCTGGCCCCTGAAGTCATGACTGCAAAGTGAGTCCTTGCATGCTTTATCTTGTCTGATGTCTCTTTAATTTACCCCTCAATTACACAACTTCTCCTTAGACCCACTCGGTTGTGGGGAGGCTGGTCTTCCACTATTAGGTTTCCCAATTTATAAAGCACAGAGAGTGGTTACATAGAGACAGTAACTGCTGCAATGGTTTATAGCAGGGGTGCTCAATACGTACATCGATCGCGAACTACTAGTTGATCGCACATGTTGTGTGGGTAGATCACATGACATTAAAAAGTAGACGTAAGCCTATCATCAATCCCATCAATTGATAAACAGCACAGCCAATCAGATGCAATCTTAGGAGTCAAATGCATGTGCAAACAACTCTGCTAAGTGCTGCAAAACTGACAATCTAAGTTATCACAAAATTTTAGACCTCAGTATTTTTTCTCTTAAATGTAAGAAAGGGTATTAAAATGAATGGGGGAGCTGGACCAAGTAAGAAGACCAAAAAACGTATCACTTTCACATGGAATAGGAGATTTTGACACTCTAAGCCGACATTCAGCTGAAGTCCAGAGCACGTGAACAGTTCTGGAACTTACTCGCAGAGGGAAAGTACCCAAACATGAGAAAATGCGCTACCTTCTTGACTGTATTATTAGGCTCTATTTATTTATGTGAGTCAGCCTTTTCCCACATAAAGATCGTTAAGTCCAAGTACCATTCCACCATGACTGATGGTCATTTGGAAATGTGCTTGAAGCTGGCTTTCAACAGCTGCTATCTGGACTATGCATCCCTGACTCCATCCATTCAGTGCAAGTCTTCAGAGTAAACTCAGGTAATGACAAAAAATTTGCATAGTTAATTGTGTTGTGTTGTGCAATATGGACTCGTGCGGTTATGCAAGGTACATAAACATACATTGTACATGTAAAGAATTCTCAATGCATTTATGAATAAATGTAATAAAGAAAGAAATAAAAATATATGTTTTGCATTTTGGTAGCTGGTAGATCATTTTGACTTGATCATTTTATAAGTAGCTCGCGAGCTGAAAAAGTGTGAGCACCCCTTTATAGGGATGAGGGGAATTGGGGAGCAAACAATTCTTAAGGGAGGGAGGAGCTCTAGAACTGGTTGTGATGACATATGTAAAACTTCTTTTAAAAGCAATTTAACTAGGGAAATGTATGATATGTAAATGTTTTATCAAAAAAACTACTGAAAAAAAAAAGAAGAAACCAAACTTGACCAAAGGTTCCCAAGGGTGATGGAGGAAGAGTTTTCGTTTAGGAGCATCGACTTCAGGCTAATGGGGGTGGAATCATTCAGAAAAAGTATACAAATGATGGTTGTATAGTGCGAAGAACAGAATTGATGGCACTGAATTATACAAGTAGAAGTTGTTGAATTGGAGAAGCTTTGCTGTTTATGCTTTTGCCACAATCAAAAAATAATTGCACAAATAACAATGAGTACAGAAAGAAGGAAATGTTCTAACATTGATTGTGGTAATGATTGTACAGTTCTTGTTATGACTGAACTATTGAATTCTATGATATGTAGTTGAAGTGCCAATGAACTGTTTAAAAAATTTTTTTAAGATGCTTCATGAAGGTTGGCAACATCAATACACAAACTATTGGAATCCTTTTCTTATCTTAAGTGCAGGAACACCTCTAGAAGAAACATTTAGCTATGATATCATGAAGAACTTTAACTGATTTCTTCAATTTTGGGTAATCTGATTGAGCTTGCATCTGATTGAACTTGTACTTTT
>NW_022103908.1:28021324-28047850 GCF_000313985.2 Echinops telfairi | reverse complement strand
TCCCTCCTGGTATCGCCACTGTCACCCCTGGTCCTGAGAGGTTCCTCTGTCCTAGATTCCCTGCGTTCCCAATTCCCGTCTGTACCGCTGTGCATGTCAAAATTATGTGTAATTCCAAAAAAATTCAACTGCCCATAAAAATATTAGCAGATTTTCCTGAAGCAATTCCCCAAGCTCTACTCTAGTTAGGGCAATTAATTCAGCTTGGTTGCAGGGACTTTATGGGGAGCCTGAATTTCAAGGACACCAGAATTCCTAACAGTGTATCCAGCTTGATAGCAATGACTAGTAGGTCAATGTTTTAAATAGGAATCATCCACAAACAAACTAAATTAGGGCTAGTTAAGGGGGCTCTCTTCCTAATTGTAACTGTGGTGGTGGTGGGGTTTACATTTAAGATCATTAATATTGTATTCCACAATCTGAACTTCCAATCAAGCATTCCATCATCTTGTCCCCTACCCCTCACCCCCTTTGATTTTTTTCTCTCTGTGGTTCACCATTTTCCATTTTACTTATCCATTTTTCTAGTACACAGATTTATGCTCCCTTCCATTGACCTCTCCCCTTTGGCAAACTCTAACATTTGTTCCATTTGGTATGTAAGTCTTTACCTTGCTTTTGTTGTTGTTGTTTATTTGTTTTATTTTCCTTATAGCAGTAGTATCCTGTAATATGTAGGTAGACACTGTGTAAAAGCTTTCTTGCTTTTCCCTGGGACTGGATCCTGCATCTGAATCATAGACTTCTGGTTTTGAAATTACACTAACAACCTACGATTTTGCCTGCCAGTCCTGAGAGTCATCATTGGCCTTCTGTCTGACTTGCCAACCTTGAGGTCACGTGCCACTGCATCCACAAGCCTAACCTGCCTGTCTTGGAATCATGTACCCCTGAAGTTACTAATCTATTTTCTTCTGGCTGATCTTGGGTTTTCCAGCTCCCTTAGCTACTCAAGTTAGGAGCTTCTAGTCTTCTGATCTGTGAACTTGGATTTGCCCAGACTTGGGCAAGCCAGACTTGGAATTCCCATTTCTATAATAGTATGAGCTATTTTATTAATATAAATTTATCTTTCTACATATATTCATATATAAACTTCACTGGTTTTGTTTCTTTAGAGAACCCATTCCAAAACAAATCAGTAATTGGAAATTATATTATTTGCGATAGAAATGATGCTCGGGATAACAAGAAAGAATTTTGCAAAATTAAAGATTTATTCATCACAAATACCTTTTTCAAAAACATCAATGATGGCTATTCAAGAGGACCTTGTGGTAGTCACCTAATCTGGTGACAATTTAAGGAGTAAGAGTGTAGGGATGGAGTCTAGGCTGTCAATCTGGAGATAGCCAATGAGACTTCTGTGAGCATGGCCTTCTCCTGAGAATTCTGGGAAATCTGAGACTTCCTCCTTGGAGGCAGAAGACACTGCTCTCTCTCTGCCACTTCCTGGGAGACATTGCAGAAGACAAGCCACATGGACTCAACCAGACCTTGGAAGCCAGAGAAGTCACAGAGAGACCCCTGCCAGCACTGAGATGCTTACAACACCACTGGACCCAAAGACTTTCTACCCACTGGCTGTGACCGTCCTGCCTTTGGCTTCATTGCATGTGCTTCGTGAGTCTGAAGAGGACTTTATAGATTGGTATTGGACATATGGATTAATATCAGACTTATGGGCTTGATCTGGTCTGGGCTGGGATGCTTTCTCACTGTTCAGTTGCTCTTGCATATAAACCTCTTTCTTGTACACATATGTGTGTCCATGGATTTGTTTCTCTAGTCTACCCTGACTAACACAGACCTCATGGGCCGAATATACAAAATTAAACATCTATGGAAAGACACAACAAAGAAACTCAGTTTTATCAGTTAGGAAAAGGGTAGGACCAACTGTGGAACAGACTATTAGTTATACTTGTGATAGGCAGGGTTCTCTAGAGAAATGAAATGAGGTCACTTATGACTATGTATATATGGATAGATTTATACAGTGAGAAGGAATATAACAGCTAATTAGTCCACATGGCAATACAGAGAGTTCAGTTCAACTCACTTCTGGAGAACAGTTAATATACTGGAAGTCCTTCAACTCACATGAGCTGCCAGGTCCAAGGTCAAGGAAGCAGACAGCAGAGTTCTTCCTGGGGTAAGGCAGAGTCTTCCCACAGGCAGCAAGCAGCAGGGTGGGTCACGAATAGTCAGTAGTCTGGATGGGATTTCAAATGCAAGCAATACAAGGTGACAGGATCCATCAGCCTCAAGCTCCAGCAATGCACACACCAGCAGTGTGGTGAAGCAGGTCTTGAAGGAGCCTCAAGCTCTAGTGACATGGTCCATGGGTTGACTTGGCCCACAGGTAGTGTAGCTCACAGGCTGTGGCAGAGAACTAGCTACAGCAGCAGCACACCCACTCCAGCATGCTCTGATCACCAGAGGCAGGATGGAGGGGGGAGGGCCTTGTAGAGCCATTTATCTCTTCTCCCTCCCAACAACTGCAACCTGATTAATACAACATGTTCCTATATTGGCCCCTTGATGTGATTGAATGATTGAACTATTGTATGATATGTAAATTATGTGGCAATAAAACCCTTGGGGAAATAAAACAAACAAAAAAAGAGAAACCTAAGCTTAAAAAAATTAAGAGTTACAGCTTTAGACACCTCTTACAAAGTATCACTATAAGTTGGAATTGACTATTAATGTAATTCTCACTGTTGGAATGACATTCTGTCATTTTGCATAAAATGGTCATCTTTTCCCTGTGTCTACTGAGTGAAGTGAACAATGATTATCATGGGAATGATAGCCTAAGGAATGATGGTTAATGGCATGGAGTCGGCTCTGATGCATGGTGATGTCACATACGATTAAATTGAATGTTGTCCAGTCACACACCATATCCACAATTGCTAATATGCTTAAGCCTGTCATTGTAGCCACCATATAGGCCCTATCATCCAACACTGTATTACACAATATTCTGCTGCAATTAATATGGCTTTTATTGGTTAGTTTTTAGAATTAGATTGCAAGGCCTCTCTTGTTTGTCTTAGTCAAGAAGCTCCACTGACACCCGGGCACCACGAGGGACCCTGCTGGTGTGTGACATTCCAGTGTCATAGCTCCTGGCATCGTAGCCACACACAGGCCTCGACAGCAGAGAAAACTGACAGGTGGGTAAGGACTCTAAGGCACATATAGGTGAGAAGATATTGGTTGTATAATGACGGAAGGAAAAGGATGAAAACCCAACACCGGAATATTAAAACAGAAAATAGTGAATAGGAATAAATCATAATAATTCAAAAAATGTTTTACTGCACAAACCATCTGAATCCAAGTGTATGTTTTCAACTTTACTTCCATAGCACTGTTTAAATGTTGTTTCTTTGAAAAACTAATCTGCCTATTCTTCTACTGAATAACATAAGATTTCTTTTCCATCTATTTGTCAAAAGGATCCTCTTTTTCTTTGTTGAGCATAAGTCAATATTTTGAAGGAAATATAAAATTGTACTAGTATATAAAAACAAATCCACATTTTTTATTTGTGACAGAATTGGCCAGTGGTCAGAAAACACACCAATCTTTATTTTCCCCATAATGTAAAGAAAAACAAACTTGTTTTTAATTTGTAGTCTTATTTTCTTCGAGTAATGATAAGTATATTGGACAGGATCAAGTTCTTATCTGGAGTAAACTCTTAATAGTCAAATAAAAAGGGCTTAGCTCTGAATCACCAGTACTAAAACTAACTGACCCAATTACCGCCACCACCACCACCACCACCACCACCACCACCACCACCCTTCCAGGGGGATGAACAGCAGAAACCATGGGGAAGGGGGGAAGGGAAAGAGTGTGGTCAGTGTAAGATATGAAAATAATAATAATCTATAATTTATCAAGGCGTCACGAGGGTAGAGAGGGGGAGGGAAAAAGGAGCTGATACCAAGGACTCTCTAGAAAATAATGTCTAGAAAATAATGATGGCAACATATGTACAAACATGCTTGGTACAATTGATGTATGGATTGATATAAGAGCTGAAAGAGCCCTCAATAAAATTATCTTTTAATAATAAAAAATATTAAAATAATACAGATTATTTACTCAATCTCTTTAACAAAATGTTTAGTTTACTGTTTGCTTTTTGTTTTACCATTCTCTAAGTGATTTGACTACAAGCAGTTGTGAAATTAAATGTAGAATGTAGAACTTCTACCCGTTCATTGGGAACAGATTTACCTTTCTGTTGCCACTGTTGCCCTCAGATATACCTGCTACCTTGGGATCCAAACATTCCAGGCTTCTGGTGGGCAGACTTGCCCTCCTGGCTCTGAAAGGCTGTCTCTTTTATGCTGGACTCTCCCTGGTGCTATGTCACTCTTTGCTCCATCCACTTTCTGTTTTAAGAAAGTTGGCACAATTTATTTTCCACTGGCCACCCTCCTTCTGTTTGCCTGATTGCTTCGGGTTTATTCCTTCTTTTATTTATGTATAATTGTTTTAAGAAGCTTGGGAAAAATTTGTGGGCTGAGTGTACCATCTGTCTATTGAACTTTATTTAAACTGCCAGTTTGCCAGGTACTATGCTCAGTTTTATTTTTTTATTTCTTTTTCTTTTTTTGTTTTCAGTCAAATATTTCTAGGTGAAAAATTATTTTATTTTGCAGTCCAGAAATTTAAGAAATGGAGGTGTAGAATTGGTTGTTTAAAGTCATCAAAGTGTAACTAGTTGAACTGGATTTTTAAAGTTTTGTTGTTCTTAAACTTATTTTTCTTTTGAGACAATTTTCACACTCTTTTGTTTTAGATTTTATTTCACCCTACACACCAGAACTATAATTGGCAAGCAAGTAAAGGATGCATTCTATTTCCCAGTAAATTACTAAATGTCTGTATGTTAACCTTGATGAGTAGCCACTGAGCATCTCTCATGTTTTGTTTAGTCAATTACCCCAAAAGTGAATTTTTGCTTGTTTCCAGGAAAGTAGTTGGGGAGAAATAGTAACACTATTTGATTTTACCAAAATAATAAAAAAAGTGATACAACCAATATTCATGGGAGAAATATGAGGCTGTCTGCTCTGGTAAAGCTTTAGAGTTTCAGAAAACCCAATGGGATAGTTTTGCTCTGTTCCATAAGGTTTCTGAGCGTGGAATTGACTAGTGGCAGTGCTTTAATTGGTTTTCCCCTGGTAACCAATATTTAATGTTGTATGAATTAGTGGGAAAGGTCACTGATAAATGTGCAATACTGATTCCAAAATATTTGAAGTTCAACTAAAATCATCTTTTAAAAAATAAAAAATATATATAGGTTATCGTTAGTAGTAGTAACAGTGATAGTAATGGAGTAATAATGGTAGGTGTAGTAGTTGAGCAGTCATAGTAGTAGTAATGATAATAGTAATAATAGTAACAGTCAAACTAGCAGGGCATTAATAATTTCTTCTATTGTCTTTGGGGTAATTAGTAATTGCATAATCTAGTGTCAATTTGAGACTATTAAGATTGAAGAGGTGAAGTTCAGCCTGTCAATCAGCTTGCAGCTTGACGACCTCGTTTGGAGGCGCTACAGATATAAATAGCTCGCTGGAGGCAGGACAACAATCCCTGTATGACATTCCTGTTGAAAAACCACTGACACATGGATGCAGCCGGAGCCCTGGAGCTGGAGGAGCCACGTGAAGACCCATGCCAGTGCTGAGATCCTTCCATCGCCACTGAATCTACAAGATTTTCCACCCACTGGCCTGTGATCTTCCGGCATTCGACATTATTGCATGGCTCTGTGAGTCTAAAGAGGAATTTATGGACTAGTAGTGAACATATGGGCTACTATTGGACTTATGGACTTGATCTGGACTGGGCTGGGAAGTTTCTCAATATACAATTGCTCTTTTTTATGAAGCTCTTTCTTATACACATATAAGTGTCCATTAATTCATTTCTCTAGTCAAACCCGGACTAACACAGGATTTTTAAACTTTACCCAGTTGTGAAAGCTTTACCTCAGATACTTGATGAAAGGCTGCATGAGTATTGAGGACCAGCTGTTTACTTTATTTTACACTGTCTCAAGTCACTATCTAAAATTCTAAACCAAAAATATTAATCGAACTTCAAGAAATTGACAAAATCTAAAATTAATCTGGAAGGAAAATTTAACTCAGTGCATACAAATATTAGTTATTGACATTTTCTTTTTCAAAATGTGGTACACACAAACACATAAACATTAAAAATATTTAATTTTGCATATTTCTAAAGAAAAATAGATTTTCCTATGTCATATTAGAGAATAACATCCTTAAAATGTTTGAACCAGAACCACTAGAAAGTCCCATCATTTTTACCATAATGAAATTAAATGCAGGAACAAACATTCTCTGAAATGATGTGCATATACTTGTACATATGTCACCAGCATTATTCATCGGGTCAAGTTGGTGGGATATATTTCTATTTCTAATTATATTTATGTCTATGAAGGGGAACCCCCCAAAACAGAATTAAAAAAAATTTTCAAATATATTCCAGTGTATGTAAATTTAAAAAAATAATTTTATTGGGGGCTCATACAATTCTTATCACAATCCATATCTACATCCATTGTGTCTAGCACATATGTACATTTGTTGCCATCATCATTCTCAAAACATTTGCCTTCTACTTCAGCCCTTAATATCGGTTGCTCATTTTCCCCCTCCCTCCTCACTCCCCCCTCCCTCATGAACCCTTCATAATTTATAAATTATTATTATTTTGTCATATGTTACACTGTCTGATGTCTCCCCTGGCCCTCTTTTCTGCTGTCCATCTCCCAGGGAGGAGGCTATACATAGATTCTTGTAATTGGCTCCCCCTTTCCACCCTACATTCCCTCCACCTTCCAGGCAATGCCACTCTTACCATTGGTCCAAAAGGAGTCATCTGTCCTGGATTCCCTGTGTTTCCAGTTGCTATCTCTACCAATGTACATCCTCTGGTCTAGCCAGATTTGTAAGGTAGAATTGGGATCATGATAGTGGGGAGGAGGAAGCATTTAAGAACTAGAGGAAAGTTATGTTTCATCATTGCTACACTGCACCTAGACTGGCTCATCTCCTCCCCACAACCCTTCAGTAAGGGGGTGTCCAGCTGCCTACCAATGGGCTTTGAGTTTCCACTCTGCACTCACCCTCATTTACAATGATATGATTTTTTTGTTCTTTCATGCTTGATACCTGATCCCTTCAACATTTCGTGGTCACACAAGCTGGTGTGCTTCTTCCATGTGGGTTTTGTTGCTTCTGAGCTAGATGGCCACTTGTTTATCTTCAAGCCTGAAGACCCCGGATGCTATATCTTTTGATAGCTGGGCACCATCAGCTTTCTTCACCACATTTGCTTATGCACACGTTTGTCTTCAGTGATTGTATCAGGAAGAGGGTACCCACTGATAGGATTTTTAATTCTTTGATGTCTGATAACTGATCCCTTCTACACCTTGTGGTCAGACAGGCTGGTGTGCTTCTTCCATGTGGGCTTTGATGCTTCTCAACTAGATGGCCTAGACGCTATGTATATCTTTTGATAGCGAGGCACCATCAGCTTTCTTTACCACATTTTTTTTTAACAAAACCACCTCGTCACCTTCAAAGTACTCTCCATTACACATACTACACTTATAGAATCTGTGATTCCATTCTTGGAAAACTTTTTGAACTCATCTGTTTGGATGGATGACAGCATCTCCCTCATTTTTTCTTCACCTCTTCTATGTCATCAAATTGCTGTTCTTTCATATCTCTCTTCATTTGGAGAAACAAAAAGAAGTCACAGAGAGTGAGGTCAGGTGAGTAAGTTACACGGACCAAGAGAGACATGTTGTCCTTTTCCCAAACCTGGTACACTGAGATGGCTGTGTAAGCAGATACATTATCATGATGGCAAAACCAGTTCCTGTCTGCTACAAATCAGTCCTTTTCTTGGTCACACACTGTTATGCAATCTTTTCAGAGCCTCTCACTAGAAAGCTTGATTAATAGTCTGACCTAATGGAATGTATTCCAAATGAACTATCGCCCTCATATATTAAAAAAATGAGCATTATCTTGATCTTTGATTTCACTTGATGAGTGTTTTTTCTGCAAGGTGACGATGGTGTCTTCCAATGGCTTGATTGATGTTTGCTTTTGGGTCTTAGGAATAGCCCAGTGTCTGTCACCAGTAATAGCGTTGGGAACAAAGTCTGGGTTGCTTTGGAGCTGTTCTTTCAGAGCCAGGCACGTTTCCAGTCAGGCTGCTTTTCCTGGTCAGTCAGAACCTGAGGCACAAACTTCACAGTAAGCCTGCATATTCCCAAATCCATTAAAATTCCCTGAACCAAGCACCAAGATAGCTCAGATAACATCCCCATCTCTTCAATGGTCTGTTGTTGCTCTTTGAGCACAAGCACATGAATTTTGTTGACATTTTTGTCCACTTGGGAAGTTGACTGATATCCAGAATGAGGTTTGTCATCAATTGACATTTCTCCTTTTTTGAAATGAGAAAACCACTTATACACTTGCGTTTTCCCCATAGTGCTGTCCTTGTAAGCTGTGTTCAACATCACAACAGTTTTGGGGGCGTTTTTCCCAAGCAGGAAACAAAATTTCACAGCCGCATGCTGTTCTCTGGAATTTGCCATCACAAAAAATTACAAAAAAAACAAAAACAAAAACAAGATTTGACCAAAGCTGCTTATATGAAAAATTCACTGTGACTAGCGAGAACCTTCCCAGTCAGTGTCACTGGGTGCACTCAGAGCGAGTTGCCAGATGTGCCCCAAGCAGGATAAGTGAGTACTACGAAAGCTCCACCCAGCAGAGTTTTTTCTTATATCTTATCTATATATGCATCTTTATCTATCTCTCTGTCTCTGCCTATATCTGCAAGTGTTACCTGTATCTATCTACATCTGTATATGGCATATGTATATGTAGATAGTTGTTAGTTGCCATTGAGTTGGTTCAAATTTCACACTAAGAAAAGTTTGCAGAACACTGTATTATTTTTTAATTCAGCTAGTCCTTAATGTTTTTGAAGACACCTTGTATTTATACACACATATATATAATACATATATATATATAATGACTAAGATATTTCATTCAGTCAGATTATTTTTAAAAATGTAAACAGAATTAGTACTTGTGAGTAGATTCTAACTTAGGAGCTCTCTTAAGGTTCTTCAGTCCTTCAATGTACTTCTATTATTTTTTTGTTGATACCTGAAACATTATGATTTAATTATTTTATTAGAATTCATAGAATAGTTAAATCAGTTCAATGTAGCCCTGGTGACATGGATATGTGTTGGGTTGCTGAATCTTTTCTACTTCCTTAAAGAGGTAAAGTCTCAGAAACACCCAGCAGGTGTCAGACCCTTTCCTGTAGGATTAACTATGAGTCGGCACAGACTCAATGGTGGTGAGCTTGTATTGGTTTTGGTTTGTTACAGTCCAAATAGGCAGAAGAAACAAACATTTTCATTTAGTGTTAAAATTGCTTGTGGGGGGATGGCACTAACGAGGAAACAATTCATCTGGTGAGATGTATTAGATCTCTGACTAAAGGACAAAGAGAATGACATGCAAAGTTTGGAATGAATCATAATAGAAGATAGACTTGTCTACAAAATATTTTTTTCCAGAATCAATCCTTGTTGGCACAATGAATGAAGGAGTGA
Organism: Echinops telfairi; assembly: GCF_000313985.2. Classification (NCBI taxonomy): domain Eukaryota; kingdom Metazoa; phylum Chordata; class Mammalia; order Afrosoricida; family Tenrecidae; genus Echinops; species Echinops telfairi. The sequence continues at coordinate 28,038,114 of NW_022103908.1, read as the reverse complement.
CACTTTTAAATCTATGAATTGTCAAGTACTGTCAAGTGTATTTTTACTTTGAGCCTAACATCTGAACGTTTTCACCCCGAGGCTTCAACTAATCTTTTCTTAAATGCACCATAGTCAATTTTGTCAGTATGCAAAAGGGGATGAAGAAACACAGGAATGGTCTCAGTAAATTAAACTGACTTGTCACCTGCACTTAGCCTCTACCATCATGAGTCATATTGTCATGGCAACTAATATTTGAAAGGGAGCAAGGTTCAAAACAGACATTTTTCTGTGGTTTGAATAACTGTAAGACATTCTGGAGAAAGAATTTTTTTTTAAATACACTCTTTATGATCATCTTCAATTTAAAAAATGTATTTTCTACAACATTTTCATTTAAATGATATTTGATATTTACCTACAAGCACTTGGATTAATTTATTTTTAAAGAAAAATTTGCTATAAGATGCCTATTTTCCCATGAGCCCTTGTGGTGCAATGATTTAGCACTCACTGCTAACTAACTGAGAAGTCATTGGCTCAACCCGCAAACTGCTCTGCTGCAGAAAGATGTGGCAACCTGTCTCACTGAAGATCCACCACCTGAGAAACATTGTGGGGCAATTCTAGCTGGCTGTAAAAAGTCACCATGCGTGGGAATCAACTCAACAGAAGTTTTTGTTTGGATTGGATTTTAAACCGTGCAAGTAAATAAAAAGTATTCCTTCAAAATCATAGATACTTTATTCAATAAAATATCACAATGTCAAACTGTGTTTCTTGACTTTATATATACTCAATCTAGATTTATACATTTCTAAAGCTGATGATTCCATATCTCTAATGCTTCACTGAATGATGCAGTGATCTTTAACTAGGATCATGTCAGAACACTAGTTCTCACCCAAATCATGTTTTGGTTTTTTTTTTTTTTTTTTGAAATGCTCTTTGAGTTTAGGGAGCAAAATGAAGCTCAAAGGGAAATAATTAGGTGTGCAGTATAGGCGGATTAGGATAGCCTTAACCTTTGCTATCCTTTACTAATGAGTAGGGCTGTTGTCATGATGGAAAGCAATTCTTTTTTTTTTTTTAAACATTTTATTAGGGGCTCATACAACTGTTATCCCAATCCATACACACATCAATTGTGTAAAGCGTATTTGTACATCATTTCTCAAAACATTTTCTCTCCATTTAAACCCCCGACATTAGGTCCTCATTTTTCCCCTCCCTCCCCGCTCCCCCCTCCCACATGAGCCCTTGATAGTTTATAAATGGGTATTTTGTCATATCTTGACCTGTCCGACTTCTCCCTTCATCCACTTTTCGGTTGTCTGTCCCCCAGGGAGGAGGTCACACACAGTTCCATGTAATCGGTTCCCTCTTTCCTACCCATTCTCCCTTTACCCTCCCTGTTTTGCCACTCACACCACTGGTCCTATAGGGCTCATCCATCCTGGATTCCCTGTATTTTCAGTTCCTATCTGTACCAGTGTACCTCCTCTGGTCTAGCCAGTCTTGCAAGATAGAATTCGAGTCATGGTAGTGGGAGCGGGGAGGAACCCTTTAGGAACTAGAGGAAGGTTGTATTTCTCATCATTGTTACATCGCACCCTGACTGGCTCATCTCCTCCCCGAGACCCCTCTGCAAGGGGATCTCCAGTGGCCTACTAATGGGCTTTGGATCTCCACTCCACACTCCCCCCATCATTCACTATGGTAAGATTTTTTGTTCTGATGATGCCTTACACCTGATCCCTTCGACACCTCGTGGTTGCATAGGCTGGTGTGCTTCTTCCCTGTGGGCGTTGTTGCTTCTGAGCTTGATGGCCGCTTGATTACCTTCAAGCCTTTAAGACCCCAGACGCTATACTTTTTGATAGCCGGGCACCATCAGCTTGGAAAGCAATTCTAAAGCACAGCTTGCTTAGGCTTTTTCTCATGAAAGCAGTTTTCAATTTTGTGAAAATTCTTTATATTAAACTATGTCCTGTGTCTTTTGAAAATATCTATTGGGATTACTCCTTTGGAATTCCAAAAGAGATTTAGTATAAACTTCTGAGCTGACTTCTCTGCCTTGAACTTAACTGGCCAAGTAAACTCATTTGGAAGTCATTGTTTTGATGGTACTCTTTTTTGTTGTTTTTGAAGGTATCCTAATGATACTTAAGTCAAATCCACTGCCATTAAGTGGATTTCTATTTATAGTAACCCTGTATAGGGCTTCCTTTGGCTATCCATCTTTACAGGAAGACTTATCTTTCTCCCCAGAGCTGATGGTTTGAAACGCTGACCTTGCAGCTAGTCACCCAGTGCTTACCCCACATTCCCACCAACATCTATCGCGCTCTACAGATTGCAGAGAGATGTCCAAACACATTGTTTTGTTGTTTGTATCAACCTGTGTGTGTACAACTGGGATGCCAGAGGAGGAAAACTTCTTGGTTTGCTCTCAGATTTGCGCAGAATCTGTGCTACACTTGAATACACAGAGAATGACAAGGGAAAGTCCCTGACCTGAAGCTGCTCATAATCTAGTGTGGGGAACTGTTAAATTCACTATTCCATAATTTAGTGCAATGTCTACGCTATAGTTTATAGGCATATTTCTAAGAGCACATTGGAGGAAGTGATTGCTTCTCTTTGAGAGACAAGGCAAAGTCTCAGAATGTAAAGAGTAAATACTTCATTTTTGAACGATCAGAGAACCTCTAGGGCCACTTCCAGCACTGGGCAATAGAAATATCTGCTCGAATAAAGAAACAGCATATACTATGGTTTCTAGAACCTGGGACAATTTGACTAAATATTGATTTGATGAGAATGGTAAATTAGGGAAAATAATAATATATAAACTCATAGGTTCTCCTTTGTAAATTTATTCATCACTCTGTACCTCAACTTTCATAAAAAATATGTTTTATAAACACCATGTAGAGAAATATTCTCACTATTAGATCCACCAGGTATGTAAACATAGGTTACCACCCATTTTGTCAATTTAGGTAAATGTAAAACACATACTGCTATTTTATTGCAAAAAAGAATAAAATTATTTTGTGTTTCCAGATTTATAGTTATTCTGTAGAATAGTAGAGAGATCTTTGGAACAAGGGAAATGAAACAAGGGAAATTAGAATCAACTCTCTCTTTAGTTCATTGAAGATAGGTCAGAATATAAATTTAATGAACTAAACTAAAATTATAAAAGGCATTACTTTGATCAAGTTGTGCATGTGAACAATAATTGTTTTAACCCCAACTGCATTAGGCTGAAGATAGCAAGAAAAAAAATTATAAAAAAGTATTCTTTTGCACAACAAAAACGAATTGACATCAATTCTTCAACAGCAGAATAAAGAACCTGAAGGTGTGTTTCTCCATATACAAGTAGCTTATATTTGCTTTCTCTTCCCAAAGAGTTGCTACCTATTTTCTCTCAGCACTCTTAGGTAATAGAATGAGCAGGAACGTTTATGTTTATTTTGTAAATAAGAAGAGAGTGCTTTAAAGAGGCTTAAAAGTTTGTTTTGCTTATAGGAAACCCCAGAAATTCAAGTTCTTCACACAGTTTCAAGTATATCAGCATTATTAAACTAAAGAGGGAAGACTGTAGTAAGCTTACATGTGTAAAAATTGACCCAATGAGTATTTTTTAAACATTTTAAGGAACCCTGGTGGCTTAACAGGATGCACCTTGTTTTTTAAGGTACTGTTTATATGAGGAGTTCATATGAGGATACTCCAAACTGCACAATGCAAGCCGTAAGTTCTTACTTTGTACAAATTGATTTCTTAATTGATTGAGCTTTGTTTTTAGGGAGCATGGGCATTGATGCTATGGGAAACTATTCTGCATCATCTCCTACAAGGGAAGACCCTTGCATCTCAGACCAAAGCCTGTCTTATAAATGCAAGGGGAACATGGAGGCACCAAATATCTGGTGGTTCTAGGTCTCCCTTCACTGGACACCCACTGAGCCAAGGGTCCCACCCAAGGTCCAAAGACTGCCATTTTGGCAGTCTTGGGGTGGCCATCCCTTGCATCTGCTCCCATCAGGATATTGCAGTCCTAAGTCCAAGGGTTACAGGTAGTTTCTAGTAGTTCATTCAATTGGGCTTCCACATCGAGTTCTTCTGGTGTGGCCGTTGGGGGATGCCATGTTCCCTGTAAGGCCAGCATCTAAGGTCATTGTTGGGCTCAGTCCATGGTGCAGTTCACCAAGGATTGGGTAGGAACCGTAGAAGTGTGTACTGAGGACCATAGAACTGGGGTTTATTCTCTCTGTAGGTTCCCTATGATGAGTGTTCAGCATTTCTTCCGGTGGGGAGTTTGCTCCTCCCCACTAAGCCGTCATACAAATCAACAGACAAAAGGGTGCCTCCTCTGAAATGTAGATGTGCCATCCTCGGTCTCCACCTGACTTTCCAGTGAGGTTCTCCTCTCATTGCTGCGGAAGGCCTGTTGATCTGTCAGCACAGCCTTGTCCCAGGGTTGGACAGCCTCCAGTGGTCCTCTCCCTTTCCCCTTTGTTGAAGGAGTGACTCACTATTGGCACCGTGGGAGACAGATGGGGTTTCTTACTTCTCAAATGATTCACAATCTCAGAAATCCACCTGGGCATTTCTAGTCTGTCAGAATTGACTTGACAGTGAGTTCCTTGGGGACTTAGTAAGGTGCCTCGTGGCATAAAGGATTAAGTGTGAGGCTCCTAAGTGAAAAGTCAGTCAGTCAAATCCACCAGCTAAGTGCCCTCCATCAGATTTGCAGGTTGGGGAAAGAGGAGAATTTCGGTTCTATCCTGCAGGCTCACTATGAGGTGCGGTCACCTGGAAGGCAGCAGGTGGGTAACTCAGTGGGTGAAAGTTCGATGGCTCTGAGGAGGGTCAGCAGTTAGAACCTACCATGGAAGACAGATTGGAGATCTGCTTCTGGAAAGACTGCCAGCTTTCTGATTCCCAGGAGGCAGCTTCATAGTTTCTAAGAGCCAGAATCAGCACGACAGCAGGCAATTTGATTTTATTTGGTGACACAAATGACTTATTTTTCACTGGACTGCTAACTAAGATGACCAGACGTCCCACTTTTGGTGAGACAGTCCCAATTTTTAACAATTTGTCCCGCGTCCCGCAGTGTTTTCAAAAAAGTCCCGATTTTTGGAAAGAACGCACGACGACCTAGGGAACGGTCTATTTGGTCCATATAGACCAAATTTTTAATCCAGAACTCCCACCCCACCCCACCCCGGTCTATGGTGTCCCACTTTACCAATGCTAAAATCTGGTCACCTTATGCTAACCACAAAGTTGACCAATTGAGCGGCTCTGCAGGCTTCTCAAAATAAAAGTTGATTCCGACCTTGCTTCTCAGATGGATGTGGAACACAGAAGAGACACAAGTAAATTTATTACCAGACAACTCACTGCTCTCGCTGCCCTGGAGTCAATGCTGACTCACAGTTAACCCCTGTGAGTTTCTGAGACCGCAACTGTCTATGGGAGTTGAAAGCCCAGTCTTTCTCCCCTGGCTTGCTGGTGATTTTGAACTGCTGACCATGTGGAGTGCAGCCCAACACTTAACTATACCACCCAGGAAGTAAAGAATGTTTGCTTTTTAAAAAATTAATTCTTAAGGTGGCATAGTGAAGTTGGGCTGCTAATCATGACATCAGCAGTTTACAACCACCAGGTGTCCCTCGAGGGTAAAATGAGGCTTTCTACTGCTGTAAAGAGTTGCAGTCTTGGAAACACAGGGGCAGTTCTACCCTGTCCCATAGTGGTATCATGAGTCAGCATTGACTCGATGGCCGTGAGTTATGGAATATTTACCAGCTAGACAAAAGGTGAAGCTGAAATTTTGGCAATATTTAAGAGGATCCACCTCACTTGATAAAATGGGAATATTAATCTGATGCGTCTAGATGGAATAGAACATAAAGAAAACATTATTATAAGGAACCCGAGGACAGAGCCCCACTGAAGGGAAGAAGGTAAACGGAAAGGGCAGGTCAGGTGCTGAAATCCTGGTTAAGGCAGGACTAAGACTACAGTCAATGAGGTCTCCAGACTTTTCAACCAAGACAAGTGTTTTAGAGCAATAGATATTAAATGTGTTTTCCATAAACTCTTTTTTCTATAATTAATAAAAAAGACTTTTGTGAAGCAACACGGGCTAGCGATATTTCCGGTGTTTCCCATGGGCTCCTTCATGAGAAATTGCTCATTTGAAAAGGAAACTTCTCCACGCGCAAACCTTTACAATACAACTGTGAGAAAGAAAAAACAACCCCCTAATGATCCAGTGGGTGAATTAGAATTGATAGGCCACTTTCACACCAGCGTTTGAAAAAGGTTCTTCTTATACTTGTCTCCAGTGGCTCCTCTCAAGGTCTTCCAGGAGGTTTTTCCTCACAGCAGCTCTTTCATCAGTTTTGTGTGTTTTCTGGCAGTCGATGACCTTTTAGTCAGAAGACATTACCAATTTCCTCTGAATACAGCCTGTGCTTACTTCTCCGTTTCCACCAGAGTCTCTGGAAGTCCTTTTCTCATTAAGTACAGTGCAGTGGTGCGTTCCTCTCCCTCACCTGCTCATTCTTGATTGAGAGGTCGAGGGGGGATTATTCATTTTCCTCTTGAATACAGGTTATCTTCCAGGCCCACACCCACACACGTCATGGTTTCATGTTTTCTGAAAGATGTCCTTTCCTGTCACTTGATGCATTCGGATGCTCGTGTGAGAACCCCGCTGTTCAGCATATTTCTCTGTGTTCCGCCTGCAGAAAGCTTATTTGGCGCCTCAGAGTGCATAGCATTTGTTAAGACTGAGATATTTTAGCATGGTGGATGGATGTACTTGACTTAATTCTGTAGAATACACAGATTGAAGCTATCTAAGGTGTATTGTGATGAACCACCTCTCTTCATGCCACCAATTTTAAAGTATCTGGAGGCCCTTGCTAAAATTTGCAGACCCCACAATAAACCTGGAGAGTTTCTGTAAATAAAGCACTCCAACAATTACTTCATGTCCAGCACACACGTCATCACATTCATTTGCCATTTTCGTGGTGACTTGTCCTCTCTACATTTTAGTATTCATTTATGATGCTATTATAGGCCTCTCAGATTCTATCTGGCTCTCCTGAGGAATATTTATGGCTATTATAGGGCTCTTATGAGAAGACCCAAAGATAGTTATTGCAGAAACCCTGTGAAATGCTACATTAGTGCAGCGATGGGCTGGCAGTAAAAGATCGCAAGTTGTTTCAGGCTCCCCTTGATGAAGATTAAAAGGCAGGTTGCTCCTGGTGAGGTTTCCTTGGCTCACCCAAGAGAAGCAAGTTATTTTTGACACAGAGGTTGGATGGCATAAATTAACACCGTTCTGTAAATGAGAGCTCTTCTGGATAGGCTGCCAGGAAGAAAGCAAGGAAGGATTTAGGATGTGTTTGCAAACAGATCTGTGAAGTCAGTTTATAACTCCACTGCAGAGTTTCTCAGAGACTGTAGTACTGGGAAGATGGGAGGTCCATGAAAAGGGAGTGGCAATGTCTGAGCCAGAACACAGCGAAGATCTCAGTATTGAAACAGTGTCTGGCACACAGTGGGTAATCCACATTTGAAGAAGGAATCCCTGAGCTTCTACTTTACCTGTTGAACCTATTTATTCCTTTGCCATTCGTTTTTATTTCTACACGGAGGATATTTTGCTTGATTTTGATTAAGAAAGTAGCTGTGCCATATGAGAATGGTACACATTACATGAAGTCCACAGTGTGAACCAGCAACAAAAACCCTTCACTGGGCATTCAAAATAACTTCTCATCTCTCAATGAGCTGCATTTTCTATTATTCAAAAATGCTATTAAAATGAAACTTTGTTCTTGAGGATTCTTCAGTTTTGCTTTCTCTAAACACATGTGTGATTTTAGGACCAGAGATATCAGGAATGAATGAGTTTAGTTCTGAGGACTCCGGTGGGGCCTTGGCCAAGCAATAGGTTGCTAACCCATTATTCACCAAATCATCGGTGTTTCCTTAGCTCCAAATTTGATCATTGAAAACTAGATGGCAAAGAGGTAGATTTCAACTTTTACTTCAGTGAATAAAAATTCCTGAGGTTCATTCATTTTCTTCAGAGCAGAAATAATGGTGAGATAGGGCTTGACCTAGACACTGGCTTAGGTATTATATTGTTCATCTGATTCAATTTATAAATAAATATACATCATTATAAAATATGTCAACTCTACTCATGATTTTAATTTTATTTAAAACCACACCTAAATTGTTGATATGCATCCTAAAACATTATTTAAAATATGAAGTATTATTGTTATATATCCAGCTCAGCCTCTTTATCTTGTACTTTGAGTATTCTAGGTTAATATTTACTCCACAACTAATAAATACATTCTTTAAAAAACATATAAGAAAGCTATTGTGAGGATTAAGTGAAACACATATGGACATAAAGGGTGAAGAAAAACATCACATTCTGTGCTAAAGGCAGTTGGAAATAGTCCGGCTTCATAAATATCCATTATTTTTGACAGAAAGCAATGGCAGATACCTATAGTCAAAACATTGTTCAAAAGGAATGGGTGTAAGTCAGGACATGAGATCACGAGAGCTGGTAACTCATTTTCTTCTTGCCACTCTGAGCATAACATTTCTTTTGGTTCAACTCAAATTTCTTAAAGCACAGAATGTTGATATATGTCTGATTTACTGGCTTGTTGTGAGGATAATATTAAAGAGTATGTTAAAAAGAATTAGCAATGGTATATTAAAAACCATTTTAACATTATGTAAGGTATGTGCATATTAAAGAATCTTGGTGGTACTGTACTCAATCACTTGGCTGCTAACTAAAGATCCGCAATTTGTGTCCACCTGTTACTCCACAGGAGAAAGATGAGTCAATTTGCTCCCATAAATATAACAGCCTTGGGAACCCTATGGAGCAGTTCTACTGTGTCTTATAGGGTAGCTAACTGTACACCATAACTGACCCAACAGTATCTGGCATATGCATATAAAGCTTTACGGCAATCAGTCATATGATATTCGTGATGCTTTTTATAATAGAAATATTTCCAGTAGCAGTACCAAGTAGATTGAATATTTTGCTTTTCATTTTGAATTATTCTTTCATCCTCATAGCTTTCTGGCTACTTCTTGCTTTCATAGTATTTTCAACTATTTCAGCTGACACATTATGATGTCCTCAAGGTCCATGATGGAACAAGAAAACTGAATTGGCCCCTTGAGGACCAATTTTACTGTGAATTTTAAAACATCAATTGTTAAAATTTCAAATAGACCTAGAAGTAAATTTTGTGTGTGATGATACCAGTATCAAGGCAATTTGTCACTTTCTCCACCACCACATTGATGCAAGCACCTACTCTAATATTTGATTGTAACTAAACTACTGATGAAGACAGTTGTCCAAGCTCAATAATACAATACAGCTTAACAAGGTTGGGATATGGTTGAGGGTTGTTTTTTCTTCTTCTTCTGTTCGTGACTAATACAAGACACAATCAATGCTTTGGAATTTCATTTTAACTCAGCTCCAAACTCTTCACTACACCATGGTCGTCCTGGTCATATGCTCACTGGCCTGGTCTCCATAAGCTTATGTCAGTGTTCCTGGTTCTATCAGCTACTTGTCAATGCAATGACCTGGGACCAATTAATTTGAAGGAGAAAAAAAAAGGAAGTAGTAAAATGCCATTGGGAGTGATTAACAAAACTAGTTATGCATCAATTGCAGATGGCCAGAGATCCTGCTTGCCAAATGGATTTGGCTACATAAAAAGGGGATTGCTCAAGCCTAGGGTTTATAAAGGATGTACAGCAAACAAGTCATGGACAGGAGCAACATTACCTTTGATGCAACACTTGTGAAGTAATCTCTGTTTGCTTATCTGTTTTCGCTATTTTTATTTTAAATAAGGCAGGGCCAGGCACATTTAACCTCATGAGCGATTGCTTAAAATCATAAAGCATAAAATCCTGTAGACTTTTTGTCTCCTCCATGTTGAAAATTATTCACTAGGGACTCACACTTAAATTTCTTGTGCATTTTTATTAAATTAGAATTTTCCTAATTACCGACACATGGCTAACGTCTTCATTCTTCAATGAGCCATTCTCATTATAGCTATCAGTCTCTGTCAATGATAAGAACTCTTGCCTGATCAAAGAGACACCAGAGCCCATTCTTGTGAAGGCTGCCTGCCCTTCTGTAAACAACAATTCTTTACAGGATTTGAACCACGTTTTATGTTATCAACTTAGGAAATATATAGAATCTGTAGAATCTTTTGTTGGGAATACTTTATTTCTAGCACTTTTAGATAATAAGCTGTAGGCAAATATAATGTTGGCTCTACAAGCATATCTTTATTGAAGTTCTTTACAAAATTTCTTTTCCTATATAATGTAACAAGGTATATTTCTGAGTGGTGGTACAGTGAACATATTGAATCTAGATCAATCTACTTATACCCTGTAAGAATTATGACAAACCTGAATGAAGCTAAATTTTTAAATAGCAAATAAAATCATTTAGCAATATTTTTTATCCATTTTTAGCTGACTGCAAATTTCTGAGGATATTTACTATTTACTTTTCAGGCACAAATTCTACTTGTCCATCACAGCTGTCAAATTATTTTTATTATTCAGTGATTATATCAATTTAAGTTAGTGCCTTTTAATATCATAACCCTAAGATTTTCCAGTAAAATTGTTACTAAGCTATTCAATATTCCTACAATGACTCAAACATGGAGCATAACAAAGAAATGTAGACTCTCATTTAGTTTGGATTCTGGTTTCAGAAACTTACACGAGTGCTTTCTCAAGACAGAGTCCACAAGTACAAGATGCTCTCCTGTAAAATTCATCTGGCTCTTTTAACCCAGGACAATCATCCGTGCATGCTGTTGGGTCACTTTTCTTTGGAATGGGTCCTAGTCAGTTCAGCTTGTTGAAATATTTCAAATGGTATCCCAATAATTCTTGAAGCCCAGTTGTTGGTGAAAGTGCAGGTCGGGCTTTCTCCTTCAGTACCATTGGCTCCTTGTCATATGCTACCTCTTGAAATGGTTGAATATCCACCAGTTCTTATTTGGTACAGTGACTCTGTATTTTCTTCCCATCTTCTGTTCTGTATTGTTCAATATTTTGTCCCTAGACTCTTTCAATATTGCAACTCAAGGCTTGAATTACTTCTGAGTTCTTTCAGTTTAAGATGTGCTGAGCATGTTTTTCCTTTGGGTTTTCTAACGCTGGATCTTTCCACATTTCATTCTAATATTTCACTCTGTCTTCTGGAACTTCCCTTCGAGATTTTCTGTTCATTTATGTGACTTCATCGTTTCTTCCGTTTGCTTTAGCTACTCTACGATTTAAAGTAATTTCAGAGTCTCTTCTGATATCCACTTCGACCTTAATGATTTTTTGCTTTCTTATCGGATGATATTCTTGTTGTCAACCCTTCTCATCTGATCTTCTGTTCAATAGATAAATCTGTTCTTAATATGTTCTTACATGTAGTCAAAGTTGTATTTCAGCTCTAGTTTTCTTGTTTTAAATTTCTTCAGCTTCAACATGAACTTTCACATGGGCAATTGATGACATGTTCCACAGTCAGCCCCTGTTTTTTAACTGCTGATGTTGAGCTTCTCTATGGTGTCTTCCCACTAATATAGCCAATGTGATTCATATGTATTCCATCTGGAGAAGTTCACTTGTGTCGTAACTTTTGTGTTGTTAAAAATTAATATTTGCTATGAACAAGGTATTATTCTTGAAAATTCTATGATGCAGTCTCCAACTTAGTTTTTATTATCAAAGTCATATTATCCAATTACTGTTCCTTTTCTGGCTCCAATTGCTGCATGCCCAATAAATAACAATGCATCTTGATTGTACGTTTGATCAATTTCAGATAGAAGACATTGGTAAAATTCTTTGATTTTCTTTCATTATTATATGTGATAGGTAGGTTATGTGCCAACCTGGCCATAGGAACATATGGGATTAATCAGGTCCAGTTTGATTGGAGGGCAAAGTCTGCCCCTCTCTCTCTTGTTCTCCAGTAATTGTACCAACATGTGGCTGCTTTAGCTAGTCCTCTGCCTCAACTTGTGAGCTACCCTGCTTGTGGGACAGCCAACACATGGATCATGGTGCTAGAGCTTGAGGTTCCTTCGAGACCTACTTCACCATGATGCTGGTGTGTACATCGCTTGAGCTGGTGGCTGGTGGATCCTGTTGTCTTGCATTGCTTGAGTTTGATATCCCATACAGGCCTGTTTCACTAAATTCCTGAGCTACTGACTGTTGGTGACCTATCCTGCTGTTTGCTGCCTGTGGGCAGACTCTGCCTACATTGCCCAAAGGAAGACTCAGCTGTCTGCTTCCTCGACCAGGTGTGAGTTGAAGGACTTCCAGTATATTAACTGTTCCACAGCCTTCTGTACTACTGTGTGAACTAGTTAGCTGTTGTGTTCCTTTGTGCTTTATAAATCTATCTATCTATCTATCTATCTATCTATCTATCTATCTATCTATCTATCTATCTATCTATTATCTATCTATCAATCATCTATCTATCTATCATCTATCTATTCATAAGTGTCCTGGTTTTGTTTCTCTAGAGAACCCTACCTAACACATTAGCTTTAATGGTTGTTGCACAAATTTGAACCTGGATTTCTTCATATGTGGTTGGATATTATCCTATCACAGACAGCATTGTTCTTCAAGATAGATCTTGAAAAGTCCTTTTTGACGAATGTAACACCAGTCATTACTCTTGAGTCTGTCACTTCCGGCATTGTAAATCATATGACTGCTCGATTCAAACGTCCAATACCAGTCCATTTCAGCTCAGTAAATCTAGGGTATTCAACTTTAGGTGTTCCATGTCCTGTTTTTTAAACAATTTCCTACATTCATACTTCATATTGTCCAAGATACTATCATGTATAGATATTTGCAGTTGCTTCTCATTTTGAGCAATGTCCCATCAGCAATGAAGTTACAAAGGCTTTATTCTCTCAAGCTTTACTCCATTCACATCATTGTGTTCAACACTAATTCAAGAAGGCAGTTCTTCCTCAGTCATATTTTGAGTGCCCCCAATCTTAAGGGCTCATCTTCTTTCACTATATCCGACAATGTTATGCTGATATTCATGATGTTTTCAGTATCTCACGATTTTAGATGCTATCTATAAGGTTTTCATGAGCTTATTCCTCTGATGTGAATAGCCTATTCTTTATTTGCTGTCTGTTCTGAGTCTGGAAGCTCTGTTGAAACCTGTTGCCTTTGGGTGACCCTGCTGGCATTTGAAAATACTAGTTACATAGCTTTCAGCATCAAGGCAACACACAGTCACCACAGTATGGAACAAAAACAAACAAACCAAGCAAACCACAGGAGTGGTCCTATTTTCTTGTAGGTTGGTCTAGTTTCTGTTTAAAATTTCCATCACTTTGAGCTTGTGTGCAAATTAACCTATATTTTTTTCAATGTTTCCTACCCTGTAAAGTTTGTGCAATGCTTCTGAAAGATATGGAGGAAGCATTCTCATCTTTGTCTTCTGTCTATAAACACTACAGGAATTGAGGATTGATTATGCCCAAATACTCAACACTTCCACGATGCTAGCCAGCTCCACCCCCCATCGCCTTCACTCCACCTTTGAGTATATTCTTTCACATTTCTCAGTTCTGTAAATCAGTACAATGTTCCACAGTAACTATGAAAGTTTGAGGAAATAGCTCATGTGGAGGTGTGGACTAATCAGTCTAAAATCTGAAGTCAGGCCAGGGTAAGCCACATGTGGGGTCCACATAACCTGCTCCACTCCTGGTTCTTACTGGTAACGAGATTCTCACCTCTTGCTTCTGAGGGGGCTCTTTTTATAGGCAGCAGGACAGCATTGCAGAGGGTCCTTTTCAAAACTACTCACAGGAAAATCCTATCAGCATCTTCCCCATCTTATTACCAGCCACATATTGGGAAGGTTGTTTGTTGGGAGTTACGTTGAGGATCACTTTGCACAATAGTCAATCAAATTAAAATATAACCCTTCAATATTTAATAATACCCCAATAGAATCCTCTATTATCCATCCCAGGATTATATCTTATCTATGCATACTAGAGCCTTTGGCAGTAGGCTTTGGGCTCTTAGCAATATGAATCAGCCAGTTTTCTCCACAGACACCCTAGAAGCAGCTTTCTTGCATCCATTACAATTAATAGTAACCAAGATACACATTAAACAGAGAGTGTAGCCAGATCCATTCCCTCTACTAAGGTTAGGTTTTAATTTTATCCTATTCCTCTGCAAAGCAGATAAACCAAACTCAAAACTAAACTCACTGTTAAAGACTCAACTGCCCCTAAGGGCTTCTAAGACTATAACTCTTGGGAGTAGAAAACCACGTCTTTTTCCCGAGGAGGAGGCTGGGGGTTTGAACTGTAGACCTTTTGATTAACAGCCCAACACATAAACACAATGCCATCAGGGCTCCTTTGTTAAAAGATAATGCTTTAAAGAATGAAGCAATAGCCATGGGCATATGAAGTCCAGAATTATATATCCGAAGGAATTTTGGCTGAAAGAGGCACATTCATTGTCTATAGCTCAGTACCCTTGGATATTCAGATTCTTTGTAAGACTGAGTGTATATATATCTCATTAGGAACCTGCAAGTGTTCCTTCACTCTGGGTATCTGTGGTAGTTACATAATCTGGTGTCAATTTGGGAATGGAGAGGATTAAGTGTGAAGGCATAGAGTATAGTCTGCCAATGCAGCCTCTGTGTGGGTGTGGGCTTCCCCTGATAATTTTGGGAACTCCTGTATTTTCCTCCTTGGAGGCAGGAGAAACTTTTCTCTCTCTGTTCACTTCCTAAAATACATCCCTGAGGATAAGACACATGTCACTACGCTGATAGTCCTCATGGCCTTTCAACCGAAGAAGCCATGTGGAGACCCCTGTCAGCGCTGAGATGCTTACAACACCACTGGATCCAAAGACTTTCTAGGCCTGTGATTGTCCTGCATTTGGCATCATTGCATGTGTTTTATGAGTCTGAAGAGGACTTTATAGATTTGTATTGGACATATGGGCTAATATTGGACTTATAGGCTTGGACCGGACTGGGTTGGGATGCTTTCTTAATGTACCATTACCTTTTTTTCTTCTTTTTTTCCCCCCATTACCTTTTATATAAAACTTTCTCTTACACACATTTGAGTTTCTATGGATTTATTTCTCTAGTCTACCTGGACTAATACAGTATCTCATAGTATAACCAGATACATATGCATACTATAAATATAGGTTTGTGCTTTTTTCTTGACATGTTGAAGAAATTGGGACAGACTGCTCTCTTCTAACATTTATCCCTGGAGTGAAGAGATTTTCTTCATATATAATTTGGGGTTCTAATGCTTCTGAATAAAACATTTATTTAATAACTGAATTTTCTTTGGAGGGATTTATAGATAATGTCTTATTTCTATCTTGACAAGAACTTGCTTGAGACAATGAGCATGAGGCTGAAAATAGTTTTGGGTATTGGAAGGGAGAGAGTGAAGTAGAAGGAAAAAACATAAAATATGAACATAGTTCAATGTCTTCTAATATTATCCATCATATCAACATGCTTAATATAGTCAACAATCATTTATTATTAGGCAGCAGAAATGGACTCAGGCCCAGGAAATAGGTCATGAATGAAAGAGTCATTGTCTTTAAAATATTAGGTGAAAGAAGCACATAAGAAAGTAGGTTATTTGTCACTTTTAAACATAATGTGATTTGTGATATGATCATGGGGTTCAGGTAGTGGAAGTGGTATATTTAGTCCAGACTGGGTGGGGGTTAATAGGTAGGAGGAGGGTTTAGGGGAGAGATTGTTGGTTTTGAAAGTAGGGATTAAGATTATCTAGCTAGGGAAGAGGAGCCCTGGTGTTCTAGCTGGGCCGTGATCCAGTCAGCAGTTCAAAATCACCAGTCTTCTCCTCGAGAGAAAGATAAACTGTCTACACCCGTGAAGAGTTACAGTCTGAGAAACTTGTAGGGGCTGTTATTCTGTGCCCTCTAGGGTCACTATGAGTCGGCATTGATGTGATGACACTGAATTTAGCTAGATAGAAGAGTAGTAAAGGGAATTTTAGTAAGGGGAAAAATAATAAGGTGATACAGATATTTGAAGCATCTTTTCTCTAGCACTTAAGGATAAAATTTTTCTAACTATTCATATGTAATTGTTGGGTCCCCAATTGCTATTTCATTGGGAAGTAACTATCGAGTTATTTTCTAGTGTTTGGAATATCTAATCTTTCCATAAGGAATAGATTAGAAATCGAGTTGTGTGATAGCCTTGTCAGCAGTTAGTATTTAATTTAATTATTTTTAGTAGTGCTTATTTCCTCTTTGCAAAACTCCATAGACTGTATGTATGAGCTTATTTTTAAAACAAGTTTTTAGATATGACAAAATAACAATTTATAAACAACCAAGGGCTTATGAGGGAGTGGGGAGTGGGGAGGGAGGGGAAAATGAGGACCTAATGCCGGGGATTTAAGTGGAGAGAAAACGTTTTGAGAATGATGAGGGCAATGAATGTACAAATGCGCTTTACACAATTGATGTGTGTATGGATTGTGATAAGAGTTGTATGAACCCCTAATAAAATGATTTTTAAAAAAAAAGAGCTTTATATAAAAGAGCAATTATATATTAAGAAAATATCCCAGCCCAGTCCA
>NW_022103908.1:28013235-28014253 GCF_000313985.2 Echinops telfairi | reverse complement strand
AAAAATTATTTTATTAGGGGCTCATACAACTCTTATCACAATCCATACATACATCAATTTGTAAAGCACATTTGTACATTCATTGCCCGACTTTCTATTTTTATAATCATGTTTTCAGCAGCACATTAACATTTTCTTTTTTCTACTCAATCATATATTGTATTCCTATATGTGCTGTGTTGTAACAACTGGAATGCCCATGCAATGCTGAATAACAATAGTATTAGTCGTGAAAGTACAAATCCTAAATTTGTTTTGCTGATTCTGCTGTCTCTATTAAATATTTTAGGTTATCACTGAGGATTTTACTTTGCTTAGAAGGAAATAAAACAGGGTCAAATCTTGGAGTGTGCTCTTGAAATTGCTCAGGTTACACTTCCCAGTTATTATTTGCCTATTTTGTGAAGTGTTACTCTATCTCCCCATAGATTGGTATTTTCCCTTACAGATTTGTGGAGCCTTCAGGGTTATGCATTGAGTTGCTAACTACAAGGTCAGTGGCTCAAAGCTACTGGACATTCTGTGGGACAAAGATGAGGCTGTCTACTGTGAAAGTTTAGTCTCAGAAACTGAAAAGGGCTGTTCTACTCTTCCTAGCGGGTGGCTATGAGTTGCAATTGACTCAATGACAATTGAGTGTGGTTTTTGGAAGGTGAGTTTCGCTGTGTAGCTATTTCATCCTTTATAAGTTTATACTTCAAAATCCCAGCCAACTCAACTTCAATTTTCTGTTTTGCTTGAGTTAGTAAGCTCACTGTGTTCTCGTGTTCTTTCTGTTTTCCATTCATTATTTAGAAATTGTCCTCAGTCATCCCCCACTGAGAAATCAGACCATGACGGTTCTGCTTTCGTAATGGAAGGATAGTAAGCCTTCACTGTCTGTAATCCAGTGCTTGAACAAAAGTTATCTTAAATACTCTGTGGATTTTCAGTATAGGAATGTCTGGTATGATTTACATTTTTATGATAAAATCAGAATCCAGTCACTTGATTTTCTTTTATAGGAAAAATATTTTCA
>NW_022103908.1:27889945-27990207 GCF_000313985.2 Echinops telfairi | reverse complement strand
TTTACTCCGGGTCAAGGTGTTGTCTGATGCATTAAAGGCATCTGTATTTATAAGCTCACTCAATAGTGTAGTTGTTATGCATTGATCCACTAACCAAACTAGTAGGCGGTTCTAAACCCCCAGCTGTTCTGTGGGAGAAAGATGGGGCTTTCTACTTCCGTACAGAGCTACATTCTCAGAAACCCACAGGGGCAGTTAGGAGTGGAAATTGATTCCATAGCAGTGGTTGGTTTGGGGGTTTGTAATTGTGCTCTAAAAATTAGTATAAATAAAATAGCTCACTATTTTTAATGGGATTTTAGTGCAAGAGCGACTCCACCACTAGGAATCACTTTATATCAAAATGCTCTTTGTCCCCGGAGATCTTTCTCGCATTACAGGCATGTAGCATGGGGCACAAAGAATCCCAGGGATTTATTCGAGAGGGCATGATTAGGAATTCCCATGGATATCATTACAGACCTTTGCTGTGGTTGTTAGGTGCCCAGCAACCCCAGGGACAACGCAGTGAAGCACTGCCCAGCTCCGTGCCATCCTCACCATCGTTCTCATGTTGGAGCCCAGTATTGCAGCCGCGGTGTCAGTTCACCTTGTCCAGGGCCTGCTTCTTCTTGGCTGTCCCTCTATTTACCGAGCATAGCGTGGTTCTCTAACTGAGACCTGTCTTTCCTGATAAGAATCCAGAGCAGGCGTCCTCAAACTACAGCCCGCAGGCCACATGCGGCCCGCCGAGGACATTTATCTGGCGCATCGGGTGTTTTTGCCCTGTTTGTTTTTTTAATTCAAAATAAGATATATGCAGTGTGCATAGGAATTTGTTCATAGTTTTGTTTTGTTTTTTAAATACAGTCCGGCCCTCCAACGGGACTGAAGGACAGTGAACTGGCCCCCTGTTTAAAAATTTGAGAACCCCTGATCCAGAGCATGTGAGATGAACTCTTGCCATCCTTGCTTTCTTGGAGCATCCTGGTTGTACGTGCACTTTCAATATTCTTTGCGAAACACCATAATTTAAGTGCATCAATTTGTCTTTTCTCTTTTTAGTCAAAGTCCAACTTTTATATGCGTATGAGGCTTTGGTAGATGCCATGGCTTGGGGCAGGCCCACCTTTGTCATTGAATTAACACCTTTGTTCTTCTTCACTTAAAAAAAGGCTTTTCTGGAAGATTTACCCAGTGTAATGTGCTATCTGAGCTCTAGGATGGTTAAATGACTTTCTGTAGATGGAATTCAATTCCTTTATCCAAAAGGTTCACTGATGGCATCATTGTTTTGTGTTTCTATTAGAAAAGGTGCATATGTGCTTTGTTAATTTTTCTTATTATTGAAAAGCAATTGATATTATTATTGGCCTTAGTGGGAGGAATGTATCTTGAATTGTGGAACTGCTAATATGTATTTCCAGTTAAGGCAGTGGCTTAGCATTTTGCCATCAATCGAAACACAGCTGGTTCAAACACAGCTACAATCTGGAGAAAAATGTGACTGTCTGATTCCACAAGGACAGCATTGTAAATCTTAGATGATATTTTTATGCTGCCTTATACACCACTAAGCATCAGAATCAATTTGAGGGCAATGAAGTTTTATAGTACCTATTAAGTCAGTACCATCTAATTTCAGGGACTCCTCAAAGTAGAATCTAGCAGAAAATACTTGTAGGGCTAGTGAATTATTTAATGTGACTCTTCTAGTCCAAGTTTTTAACTCCTACCAAGAGACCTGTTCTTGCATAGATCTGGTAAGGAGGTGGGGAAAGATACTTAGAGGATTCATCTGTGAGTAGTTTTGAACAGGTTTCCCTGAAATGCCATTGTGCTGCATATAAATGAGCCCTCTGATATGGAGGGGTTTCATTATCAGTAAAAGTCAGGAATGGAGTTTGTCTTCTGGAACCGAGATCCCTGTGCAGCGAACTCCTGGATCTAGAATTCAGCTATAGCATCAGAGGAGCAGCAAGAACCAAGAAGCAGAGCATGGAACAGAGTGAAGACTTCTCCACCCACAGAGCAAGTAGAGTGCTTTTGTGGAGAGGCTGGCTTGCAGAGGGGGGTACCTCTGGGCACTTAATTCTGGGAGCTGGGTTTGCTGACCACAGAGCTGAACGCCTTCATTTGAGGTTTAAAGGGGAGTGGTATGCTCCTTTGAGCATTTATTTTCAGACCTGAAAGAACTTTGCAACATGTTATGATAAACAACGATCCTGAGCATTATGCACTGGCACCACAATTAATAAATCCTTTAATCATGAATTTGTTTGTGAGTTCTGTATAGCCACTGCAATGGATATTAAGTGCTAGAAAGGTAAAACAGAGAATAATAATCAAAACTAGGAATACTGATTGAAGAAGATAATATTATGGATAGGAAAACAATGTACCATCAAACAATAAATCTCGTTTATAACCATTGAGCTATTTATTTTAATGTGCTTTAATTTGTTTCAGAAAATCCCTCAAAAATGGGAAAAAATACTATGAATGCAATTTCTGCATTCATGTGCCAAAATGCTTTTTTTCTTTAATGTGTGATATTTTTCTATAATGGTTTGATATCCTGGGCACAAACATTTTTAAATTGTATCCTTTATTTGAAGCCAATCATTCATTTATGCAGCAGTTTCTCATTGATCCCATTACATTTCTAGCAAAGTATTGATGATATAACATAACTATAAACGTGCTCATGATGTGTAAGCTGGCTCTGCTTGAACCTTACTACTTCATTTGAAACAACAACAACAACAAAATCACACTTTAAAAGAGATTCTAAAGAGTATAAACAACATTCATAATTATAGAATCTATAGTTACTCTATATTTATTTCTACACTCTGTAAGTGTTATACAATTAAAATAAACTCATGAAACCAAATGCGCTGTCCCCGAATCAATGGCAACTGAAAGGGACTCTGTAGGGCAGGGTAGAACTAGCCCTGTGAGATTCGGAGACTGTTAACAAGTTTCAGCAGTAGAAAGCCTGTCCTTTGAGGTCAGGACACCAACAATGTACAGCAGTAGAAAGCCTTTCTTTCTCCTGCAGAAAGTTTGGTTTCAGAGTGCTGACCTTACCTATCTCAGATCGTTGCATGAACACTATGCCACCTGGATTCCTCTGATGTCAGAATAAAATTACACAATAAAACTAGGAGCTGATAGAGGCAATCTGTCAGCCATTTATGACACACTGGAACAACCGGGCATAGGCTGGTTTTCATTGACTTCAGGCAGCAGTTCTCAACCTGGGGTCGTGACCCCTTAGGGGGTCCAACGACCCTTTCACAGGGGTCGCCCAATTCATAATAGTAGCAAAACTACAGTGACGAAGTAGCGACAAAAATAATTTTATGGTTGGGAGGACACCATAACATGAGGAACCTGTATTAAAGGGTTGTGGCATTAGGAAGGTTGAGAACCACTGACTTTAGGCATGTCTTGTATTGCTATATCTTCTCATTAAAAATATCACAATTAACATGAGAGTCACTGACCAGTGCTCTTTTCTTTCCCTCAATTCAGTGCTAATTAGCATTTAACTTAGGACATGGCACATAACCCATGTTTTTAGGCAGTAATTTCAATATCACAGTTTCCGTTTAGATATCAGATTCCAGTAGGACAAGTACTATGTCTAAATGGTTTACCATAAAATCTCCCAGTTGTAGCACGGATTCCTATATGGCAATTTCTCACCTAGAATTTGTCTAATTTAAGTGACTAATTTGAAAATGAGAAAAGGACTCCTCATTAGCCATAACATGGGATTCCTGGGAGGTTTTCATCTGCTTTGCTCGTGATTCCAGTATAGGCCACCCTCGCCCCTCCACCACCCAGAAACAGCGCAGCAGAAGCCAACCATGGCCACCTCTGTGATAGCCCAGAGACCCTCCGGTGCTAGCTTCCCCAAGCCACCCCACCACACCCCCCAAACGCCCTCGCTGCCCTGACTGTGGGTGTACAGGCACAATAATAAATGATTTCTTCTGCACTCAGTTCCATGTCTGACGGGCTCAAGACGAATCTCTCTCCCCCTTTCCTCAGGGCCCTGGCCAACTAGGACATGAGGGGCACCTCTGTCCACATCAGTCATCTCTGTTCCTTAGCCTTAAGGTCTACCGGAAGGGGCTGCTCTTCCCGTAGTGTCTGGCCCTTCTCGTGGACCATGGAGTTTTCCTCAGAAGAAGCTCCCTTTAGGGTCCCTTCTTGTCAATTGCCTAAATTAGGTCTTAAGACTCAATTAAAACCCGATTTTAAGTTCTTTACTGCAATGCTGCCTGGCCTGGGGGTAAATTAGACAATAATTCTGACTGGCCAGAAAACAGGACATTTGAATTGAACATTCTTAGAGATTTACATTACAATGACAAGTGGATTAAATGCCAGGTCCACTGGTCCAATGCCCACTTAGGCTATTCCATCTATCCAGAAATCGCTCAAAGGCTCCGCTCCACCTGGAAAAGGCAGATCCAAATACGTCCGAAATTCCCAAGCCCCTCCAGGACCTGCTCCAAATGTGGTCAGGTTCCGATCCTAGACCATCATTTAGTCCATGCTGGACCCCTGGCAGCCCATGCATAAGTGTCAGTTGAAGAACACAGCGTTGAAAGAAGCAAGACTCCAGAAAGATTGAAAAGACGTTTTATCCTCCTTGCTCTTTTCTTTCACTTAGTGTCTGACTAGAAACTTCTTTGATGTTCTCTGTCTGTATACTCTCAATGGACGCTACAATTGAAAATCACCCTTAAAGAAAAAAATATCAATTATCTTCTCTTTGTTTCCTTAACTTACTCAACTGTCTCTTCTTTCCTACTCTTTTGTGTCCATAATATCCTAAATCAGAAAGGAAGCCTGCATGTCATTACTGGATACAATTTGGTGCTAGTGGGGGGGAAGAAGAGGAAGGCTCAGCAGGAATGAAGGCCCTACAAGCATCCTCAGGGGGAAGGTGAGTCACTTCTATGGCTAATCTAAAAGGACAACTTTCAGTGAAATGACTTAATTTATAATTAAAGCCATGAGATACTCTGTATAAGTTTTAAAAGTATTTACCAAAGCCTTCTATCTTATTTTGTAATATGCCCATCAGTAAGATTATGCTTTCAGATTGTCACAGTTTCAGATGCTTGCCTTCCCCCAATAAAGTGTGACTTTGAGAAGCACAGAATGGGTTTCCCATCAGAGAGGATTGTATTGAGAGTTTCTAGGGAGGAAAGACAGCCTTGCCAGGCAGCATGGCTGGTTCTAGCTTTTCTCTGCTTTCCCACTGTGAAGTCCAGGCTTAAACATTTGCCTGCAAAAAGCGGTCATGGAATTTTCAGCGCTGGCAGGGAACTAACTTCTACTACGGTAGCATGCATTTCTGGGAAATGTAGTCCTAAGGTATTACATGGGCTCTGTACATGTTCTGTCCAAATATCCACCTTCACTCCTATGCCCTGTGATGCTAATGAAAACCAAATCCCAAATACCTACCATCTAGTCAATGCCTACTGACAGGGTAGAATGGCCCTTGAGGATTTTCAAGACGTCGACTCTTTATGGTAGCAGAAAATCCAGTCTTTTTCCCATCACACTAATATACCCTCCTTTAAACAACAACAAAAATCTAAATTTAGATCAATTCAACTAGTCCTCTATATCAAATAATATGGCCAAGGACCCTCACTATGTGCTGTAAAAATATGTAGAATATAGAAAAAGAAAAGTTTATCCCTAGTATATCATCAATCATAAATGGCTGACGAATTGAACTTTTGTTTTTCTTTAGCTGCCAGGGATCTTTTATACTTGTTGTTTTGTGCTATCAAATCAAGTCTGACTCACAGAGACTCTGTAATCTGAAAGCAGATCCCTCCCAGTGCAACCCTCAACAATGAACAATAAAAAAAATGTGGTGAGAAAAGCAATGCAGGGAGATTCATACTCTTTGTGAGCAAAAAGATACAGAGAGGTGTCTGGCCTCAGATTCTGTCTTTTTTGAACTACTAGCTATTTTTGTATGTTTGTTGAGTTAAGGAGACATCTTTACAGGTTTAGATACATGCTAAACATACTAGAAAGTTACAGAAGTTTACAATATCTTCTAATTAACATACAAGCCTCCATCATTAACACGTTAACTCTCCACCCAAGGTCTGAGTTTTACTATGCCAGTGTAACCTCTTATCTACTTGCTGGTTCCTGATCCTTGTACAAGAAATAATGATTAATAACCAAAACTTAAAGAATCCAAACCCACCACAACTTAGTCAATTCGGATTCACAGTGACCCTCTGCCACAGAGACAAACTTTCACGTGAGTTTTAGAAACTGCAAGTCAGTAGGGGAGCAGACAGCCTCATCTTTCTACCATCGAGCAGCTGGAGGGTTTGAACTGTTGGCTTTGCAGTTGACAGTCCAGTAACCAACCACTGCATCACCAGAGTTCTTTACTAAGGGCGGATAGGTACCTAGAGAAAGGAATGTCACCTTTTTAAAGAAACCACAAATAACATGATGCTTATGACCAAGAGGAATCTCTTGGGGGTTGGCATTAAACCCAGGTGACAGAGTCGAATTTCCTAGGATGTGATGTAGCAGATGTGATGTAATGTGGGGAGCAGTCCCAGGTCGCTTCTAGTAGCCAGCAGCTGGTGAGCTTTGAACACCCATGCTTCTGGTTAACACGGTGAGCAGTCAAGTTTATCTTACATACTGCCCCCAAAGGCCCGAAGGGGCTCCTTTGTAAAAAAATAATCACAAAGAGGAAAGGCTAGAAGGAGATGGGGATTGTGTTCCTACTAATAGCTATTTGCGTCCTTAGGACTGACCGTCACCTTTCCGCTCCACTGGCCCTGCAGTGGCTTGTTCTACTTTTGTCTTGTTGTAAAACAAATTAAAATCTTTAGCTATGAATGCTGTGGTTGGCAGAGTTAGAACAGTGATAATTCTAAGAACCCCATCTGGCAAGCAAGTGCTAAAAATAAAAATAAAACCTTTTCCCAGCTCGCAAAAGTCCAGAGAGAGAGATTAATTAAAGTCAATGGAGGGAAAAAAAAAGACAAAACACTTCCTAGTATTGTGATGACAGTGATTTTTTTTCTTTCTACCCTCTGCTTACACAGGCTTTCTCCTTCGCAGTACGGTCTCGTAAAACAATAGTCTCTTCAAGTAAAATCCAAAGCATTACGGTATGTATGAATAACTCGCTTTGCAGAAAATGTCTGTTAGGAATCCTACAACTGTGGGTAATAAAAATTCTGCCACATTTACATAGTATGCTCCTCTTTCCTGTTCACTTTAACTTCTGCATGGTCATTAATCTTTGGTGTTTGTTTCACTTTGGTGGGAGATCTGACACAGTGTACCATTCGCTTACCACATTTTCCCTCTTACTTCCTCACGCAGTGATTTACCGGCACTGATGACATCAGTTTTCTCCCCAGATAAGGTGGTTTACGTATGTACGCACCTCAGAGGCCTCTGACGTTCTGGCGAACACACACTGCTGAGATACCAGGAGGTTCAACCCAGGGCTTGTCCTCTGAGTTCTTCCTTTTAGGTACCATTTCAGAAGTGCCTTACTTTAATTTCCTTTAGGTGTTTGTTTCTATAAAGATAAATAATAATGATGAAACTAAGTCAGAGCTCTATAGTTTGCTTTCAATTGTTTAAAACTACACACAAATCAACCAAGCCTTCCAAATAATATTGGACAGGATGGCAAGGGAGAAGGATCAGCTGGTTGTTTTGTGGCGGTAAAAGAAATTAAGAGATTATTTGTGCTGAGTAAGATCACATAGCCTTTGCCTGGTCTCCCATAGAGCATCGATGAGATTCTTCACTGATCTCTTCCTCTCTCCTGCTTTCTGCCTGAGCTCACCTGATTGGCTCATTTGCTCAGTCGGAGGCAAGAGAGACCTAATCCGTTAATACGGCACTTCTAGCCACAGTGCCTGATGTGATGTACTAGAATTCTGGACTCTGCCTCTGGGTCCTATCCTATTTTGGAGGGAATGCTTTGTTACAGATTTCAGGAAGTTTGAGTGGAACCTTAGTAGAGAAAGTGAATCAAGTCACATCTTTTGTTTCCATGGAGGCATCTGCTTTACGAGAGGGTGTGACTTAAGACACTGGCTTTCATTTTACACAAGGCATGGTGTGCTACAAGAAAAAACAAACAAACAAAACACCTCCATAAAAACCATTCTTCAATATGTAAGAGAAGGGGGTGGGGGCAGGGAGAGAGAGAGAGAGAGCAGAGAGGAGCAACACCAAGACTGTGGGACTGTGAGGTAGAGTGACAGGCTGGCTTCCTGGCCCATAGAGCAAAGGCCAAGGGGCCAAGTGGCTGTGAGGCTGAGGATCAGAGAGAGAGAGAACTGGCTACTGGCTGAGGAGAGGTGCTGCTCTGGAACGATAATTATATCCTTTTAGTTTACGGATTCTAGCTTGTGGTAACCCTATTAATTTCCCCAATAATCCCCCTTAATTGTGATTATTGTCTGAGATATCTGGTTATTGCAACAAACTATGGAACCCAACATAGACACGGAGTGTCAAGGTTGGAATGGTGCTTGTCAGAATGAAGAAAAGAAAGCTAGCAGGGTGAAGGCACATCTGATTCTTGCCTTTCGGCCATGGGGAAGCCAGAGGAGGCCAGAGATGTCCTCCCATGTGGTTTATAGCGCAAGAAATAGTCCACCTCTAGGTGCAAGCTCCTTTTTGTCAGAGCTTCTAGTCGCGTAGTCCTAGTCTTGGCTGCCAATGTTTAAAGGCCAGTGTAAGCCTTCTCTGCCTTCCTAACACAGCAATGCACGCATACAAATGACTCTTTCCTTACTTCATTCATTTTGCACTTGCTGACCGATATGGACATTTCTTTTTTATTGAGTTTTCACCACTCATGAAACATTATCAAGCTTAACTCTGTAAATAAGAAAATTGAACACGACACAGTTCAGGATTGCAAGGAAATCAATGTTTACATATGAGATAGCATGTCACTATTTAAGTAAACGTAGTACATACAGATTATATTTAATAAATGGAATACATAAAACAATCAGAAAGAAGTGATATTTGAGCTGGAATTTTAAGTATAATCCATATTCCATTTCGTTGACAGGGGAAATTGTACATTTCATCGAGAATGATTGGCACACTTGATGCATGAAAACAGGATAAAGCTTATATTGGGAACAATGCAGTTCTTATTTAAGAAGAACATAACGTAATAGTAGACGATAAGACTGGAAAGGTAAGTTGAGTTCAAATATAGGATGTGAAAATTAAAATATAATCCATTTTCCAAGGGATCCAGTGTAAGCTCTTATCAGCAGTCTCCTTGATTAAATTTCATCATTACAACAATAAATCTAGTAGGTAATTAAAGATGGACTACAGGATATAGCAATAAGAAGTTAAAAAAAAAACCAGTTAAAACCATCATGGGGAACTTAATCATGGCATCGAGATAAAAGGTGAGTGTGAGAGGAATTAATATGGCACAATTAAAAACATCTGGCTACCATTTGGATTTGAGTGCTAAGAAGGAAGGAGAGTAGGAAAAGAGAATGAATCAGAGGTATTTAATTTGAATGTATTACCAAATTGCTTCACTCGTAACAGTATGCAAATGTAGGATAAATAGCAATTTGAAAGTGTGCAGGTAAATTTGGGAGACTATGTAAAAATAATAACGCAATACATATGAAACATCAATATTTCTATTATTTTGGTTAAAGTTATATATTTTTAAAATGCTTTATCTAGAAATTAAAACCTTTAAGTGTTTTAGAAAACAGTTTAGAACGGAAACTTAACAGAAGGAATGCAGGATACGAGCCCTCTTGTTAAAAGTCTTATGGAAGAACATAATAGCATAAAATATACTATTAAAATTAATTGGGAAAGAATTGCAAAGTAAATTACACAAAATTAACTGTAAAGATAAAAATGATAGAACAAATAATAAGAAAGCTCCTTTCATATTAATAGAGTAGTTCGATTCAATCAACCAGACATTTCCAGAAAAACTTTTAATAGAGAATAAAATAAAATTATAATTTATCTTTAGGATTCTATGTTTTATGAAATAAACTATGAAATAGATTATTCTATCTATGAAATAATCTAGATCTAATTAACTCAGATAGCTGAATGTTCTGAGAAGATATATGGCTCAGCTATTTGCACATTCTATTTAAGAAACAGAATGCTTTGAATAGATTCTCCAAGGTCATGTGAAGAGCAAATAAGTTCCTCATTCATTTCATAATATATTTTAAGACTACCAGTCCACAGAGAAAGACAATACATTAATATTGATGGCTAAAATCTAAACTCGTTTCTTACTTGGAATAATGCTTCAATTGCTAATGTTCCATTTTATATTCTAGAAAAGAAGATCCATCTATAATTTGCCTATAACTTTAAGGTAGAATTGTCCCCATTAACTTGCACACACTGAGAATGTTAACAATTGCTTTTCTGTTTCTGAAGTAGGGAATTGCTGATCCTTTTGTAATTACTCTACTCCTCGGGGACCACCTTGATGCCTCCTGATCATATTAAGCTAGAGTTTAGCAAGCTCCATTTCTCACTTTCACATAATGGTGCATTTTCCTTCAGGAAAACGTTGTTTTCAGTGGATTTCTGAGGTTGATGTTTATTAGTGCCTTTTGTCTTGTCAATTCCATTTTTAAAGATAGTTACCAGACTAGCAACTCCAACTTTATATATACAGATTTCACAATGTAAAAAAAATAATAAAATTCTGTTATATTGTGTTTCATAATTACAATGTTCTGAGAGTCTCAGATTACACATTGAAACAAATTTAACCTAATCTTTTAAAGAATAATTTATCATGTGTATTTTGTATGTTTTCTCATTGAAATTAAAATAAGAATCATTCAATCAATAGCTATGTCTCAAATATATGTTGTATTGCAGTTCTCTTCAATATGCCATGGATATAAAATCCATATAATAATGCGCCTGCCCTTATGGAGTTTATAATCTTATGTGAGAGAGAGACAATGGATGACTAGCTACTGACACACACGGGTTTTTAAAAAGTTGGTGGGAAAATGGAAATAAAAGATAATGGAATATGTAAAGGCCTTTCATATGCACACATACACATGCACAACTATCTACCATCTATCTATCACATATGAGAATAAGTCACAACACATTGCTATAAATTCATGAAAACCTTTATTAAGCAAAAATATCAAAAGGGGAAGCTATTATTTCCCAATATACTCTCCCACTAGGTCAATCCGCTCCTGATGGTGGTGTTTCCATCTATCTGACACTTCTCTGAGGAGCCCTGGTATCTCACTGGCTTCCTCGTGGAGCTGTGACCCACAAGTGAGCAATTGGCAGCTGCTCTGCAGGGAAGAGAGGAGGCTGTCTAGTGCCATCAGGGGCACTTCCACTCTGTCTTGTAGGCTGGATTAGAAGTCGGAATCGACTCGATGGCAGTGAGCTTTTTGAACTTTTCAATTTACACCAAGTCCACGTGGTACGTTTGGCTTCTTCCTGAGATTTAAATCATGTTCCCTTTAAATATTTTTGGAGTTTGGGAAACAAATAGACGTGTGAAGCAAGATCAGAACTATACTATAGATGGGAGAAGATTTCCCAGAGAAATGCTTGTCACACAGATTTTGCCACCCTCTAAGAATGAGCAGGTACATTGTGGTGCCTAAAAAATGTTCCTTGGTGCAATTTTCCTGGCTTTTTTTTTCCCTTCACCAATGGAGTTTTCAAAATTCTTAAAACATCTTCCTGTTGAGTCACCATGATTTTGCTACGTCCTGTAATAAAATCTATCGAGGTAACCCCTTTGGGATCTTCTAAAGGTGTCTTCATAAACTTTTAAACGGATTTTCTTGGCTTCCAATTTAACTGGTCTAACAGATCTTTTTGGAGCCCATAGTTCTGATTGGAGCTTTTTTGTTTTAAAGACACCCTAATGAAACTAAGACTGAGTGATATTAAGAGAACCTCTCTTTGCCCTCCAATCGATCACCAGGCATGCTTAAGCAGGCTTGTGAACCACCCATGCGGGCACAAGCTGGGGCCCTTGCAGAAATACGTTAGGACTTGCACTTATATGTAAGGTTACATGAATGTTCGTATGGATGTATACAGATTAGTCTATCTTTCATCTGTTTATATATCTTCTTCTATACCATCATTCTATACTATTATTTCAAGTTGTTAAAAAGAATACCAAGGGAAAATTATTTAAAAGGTAACTAAACAGAAATATGCCTGTGTATCTGGATTACTTGATAGAGAATGATCAAAGAAGCCTCTGGGGGGCGTGGCTTGACGAAACACCTGAATTCAACGAGGGACTCAGCCGTCTGAGAACTTGCAGACAAGGTTTTCATACAAACAAAATCGGTAGGGAAGGCTTGACGTATGGATGGTGGGACGCCTGTGGACGGTGGAGCGAGCGTAGTGAGGAGTGGACTTCGTGAGGGAAGAGGGTAATCAAACTGTGCCTTACTATTGGGAGTAACTTCAGATCAGAGGCATCTGGTGTATGTGAAGAAGGCAACTGAAAGTAGAAACTGCATTCCTTTTTAAAGTCTTAACCGGAGTACAAAAATTCCACATTCAATGTGGTTGTTGTCAAATGCAACAGAGTCCTGCTCACAGTGACTGTACAACAGAGCAGACTGTGTGGTCCTGCACCAGGTTCACAAGAGTCGTCCTGCCGGCACTCAGGGTCAGAGCCACGGTGCCAATCTCCTCCTCTCCGGTCTTCCTGTCTCACACTGGCATCTCCTTGAGCAAACAAGATGCTCCTCTTGAGGGGCGTGTCCCTCTTCCCCAACGTGTTCAAGACAAAGTCTCACCGTCTTGATTTCGGAAAAGCATTCTTCTGGGAAGGACAAATTATAGAGGATTGGCATGGCATTCATCACCAAGCTGGACGTTTTAAGGTCAATCCCGAAGTTCACTGGTGTTAAATTTAGAATCTGCTTTTTCTCAGCGTTCCCCTGATCTCCATACTGACCAAACCCTAAGGGATATTTTCTCCCACACCCCGACGCGAAGATCTGGCAGGTGCAGGGTATCTCGATCTATTTTCAGAGGACTTTTCCGCTGTGGTGGAACAAATGATACATGACAGCTTATTCCCGAATAGCCTCGAGGCACAGTATTGCAGATAAATCTTCCAGGGGTTCCCCAGAAGGAGACATCATGGCCGAAGCAGCTGCATGAATGAGCACCCAGAAGAAACCTACCCTACTTATGCACTTGCAGTTACCAATCCAACACGTGCGTGCCTTGGACCAGCTAGCCAACCCCGCTCCTGTGCTTTCCAACTATTGCCGGAAAATCCCTATTTCTGGATATTCATCTTTATCTCCCCCGATTGCCTTGTAGCCAGTTATGATTCCGTAACTTTTAAAAATCATTTTATTGGGGGCTCAGACAAGACTCTGTAATTTGTACTTCCTGCTCTGACTATACAAAAATGTATTTTTGTCCATCTGGGAGAACAGCCATTTTCCCTCGGTGAATTCGTCCAGCCATCTTCTCACTTTCGGCCATCGCTAGCTCTCACACCGCCATTGCTTTCACTTCAAGCCGACTCCACGCTGCTGCTCTAAGACACTGCTAACACAAGACGCATTGATCGCCTAAATAAATGAACGTATGAGCATGGAGAAGTGAGGCTGCTGTGGGCTTGAAAAAAAACAAAAGAAAGCGAACAAATAATAGTAGTAGTACTTAGAATACTATGGAAAAGGGATAAATTACGCTGATTTCTGGGGAAAAGAGCATAGGCTACAAATACTTCAGTACCAATTCTATAAACCATTGATTTCCAACTCTGATTCTGAGACACTTGGGGGGATTTTAATTATACCAAGAGGTGTCATATTATTTCCCAGAAATGTGATTAAAACTTAGAAAGGGAAGTGAATTTCAAAATCAAATTAACCAACTTGTAATACCTATAATTTCAAATTATTGTCACAGGAAGAGGTAGTTTTTACTAATGAACTTACCTGACTATTGACTTTAAAATCGAAATGTTAGCTGCACTGAAGACCTTGGGAAATGCTTTTAGATAACACCTTATTCTGATATTGCACTTTAAGTTGTAGTTTAAATATTTACTTAAAAGTAATTGTATGGCTATGTTTCTATAGATCAGGAGCCTTGGTGTCACTGTGGGTTTTACCACTAGCTGCTCTGCAGGAGAAGGATGGACAATGCACATATGAAGATTGACATTTGTGGAAACCCTGAGGCAGTCCTACTCTGATAGGGTCACTATGTATTGGAATTGGCTCAATGTCAGCGGGTTTGGTATAGATTTACTGTAACCTCATATTCATATCATCTTCCCCTTTCATTTACTTTATTTAGTTCCAATCTAGTGCATGTTATTAGGGATTAAATGGAAAGAAACGTACCCTGTTGTAATGCTAAATAAAAGTGATCAAGGATGATGCCTTTCCTGCTGAAACACACCCTTCCTTTTTGCAAGCAGGGGTTTTCCAGTTCCTCTTTCCCCTCACTTACTCTATTACAGCCCATCACACCTTTCCAGCAAGGCAAGTTTTCTTGTGTGTGTGTGTGTTTTCTCCTTCTTTTTAATTTGTCCTCCAGCTAAGGAAACTATTTAGAAAATTGGTTTCTTTTAGTTTCACTCCATGCCGTCTTGACCTATTTTACCTTGTTACAGTGATGGAGAGCTCCATTCCTGCGAAAATCAGGTTCCAAAGAATGTTGTTAACAGTTTCGTGACTGAGTTGTCTTCTTTGAAGGTTTTCTTGTTGTCGTGTTTTCAATCATGGAAGGCATGCTGAAATCAGGTGATAATACAATTATGTGGGACCCATATCCCAAGCAGGCTCTGGTGTTGGGGTTTTGGGAGTGAAGCCCTTTCTTCAGTTCCATGCAGTTATACTTGTTTCTGACAAATAGTATTACTTAGTACAAGTGGGATAGCAGCTTCCAAGAATCTTACCTAAGAGGCTGAAAATATTAATGGACAATATGAGGGGGTTTCACAAATGCATGCAAAACATTATTTTAAATCACATTTCCCCCCATAATTGTGTAAGTCCAATCCTACCCATTGTGGGTCACAAAATATTATGGAAAAGGTGTTGACACTCTCCATCTACAAAAATAATGTCTTAAAATATTCTTTTCAACCAATCACCAACTTTATGTGGAAAGGAAAGAGATTCGGGATAAGTAAAACATTACTAAAGATGCAGAATAAAGTAGGAGGTCTCTCATATCCCAAATATAAAAACCTACTTTTTGCCATGGTAGTCAACTTGGCTTTGAACTGGAACAAGGATAGACGCATGGACTAATAGACAGAATTGAGAACTCAGAAGTAATTCTATCCACATACAGACAACTGATTTTTTTTCTATGCATCAAAAAAAAGTTTTATGGCTTACAAGTAGATGTAGATTTATTTATTTTAAATTTACTATTAATTGGTAGTTAATATATAAATCATATTATTCCATCGTTCAATCATGTCAAGCAGTATTGTATGATTGTTACCAAAATCAGTTTCCAAGTATTATTTTTCTTTCTGGACTCCTTGACATCATCTCCCTTTTATTCCCCCCAGCCCAAAACCACTATACCCTCTTCCCCCAAAAACCCTTATTCTACTTGCTGTCCCTATAGGTTCATCAATCTGGGTCTCTTATACCGAAAAAGAGAAAAACATATGACACAAGTTCAATAGGGTGATGCCAATGACATAACATATCTGAGATAAACCCTAACAAGAGCAAGCAAAAAAACTAAACAACCAAAAATACAGAAAATGTTGAAAACCAGATCAGGTCTAGTGTCCATCAGAGGGGGGGATCAACTGACAAAGTTTCAACTGTTCAAGTCAGGTTAATCCATTTCATCTACTCACTCATCTCTCCAATGCACTCTGTTTAGTAACCCCTTTCCTCCATCCCTCAGTTATGGACAGAGAGAGATCACCGGAGGCTCCTTTCCTATGTAGATCCCACTCATGTATCTTAGCCTCCCACTGTCATCCACAGCCTTCAGCAAACCAGAATCTCACAATTTAGGCTCTGATATTAAACCCTTCTTCAAATTCAATTATATGATTTGCAGTACTTTCATGACTGATGATAGTGTGCTTCTTCCATGTATGATTTAGTTGATATCTCACTTAGATGGCTACGTGTTTGGAGACAAGCTTTTAAGACCCCAGACACAATTGTATCTGATAGTCAGGCACCATCTACTTTCTTCACCACACTTTGCTATAGCACCCATGTTATCCATGTTCTATTCTTGAGGGCAAATATTGAGCAGGACGTGATGTAAGATCTAATTGTTCTTAAATTGGGGATAGGATTTAGTGCAAGACGAAAACCCATTCCTGGATCTATGTTTGTCTCTGTGTTTATCTTTATCTGTCTTGGGAGCCCTTTGAAAATTTCCTTGATAATTTATGGTAGAGAATCTTATCAATTATCCCCCTGGGGCATAACAATCTTTGGTTAATATTGTCTTTGATTAGCCCCTGGTACTAATTTTTAAGACCCTGTTGATATAGGGATATTGGGCCAATATAGGCTAACTGCATACCAAAATACCTGAATAATTCACTGGTACAGAATCAATCCTTTCATGGCTGGGCATTATTTATACAAACAATTTGGGCTAATGGTCAGGTAAATTCACAATAATAATCAACAGGGGTAGGAGGGGAAGGGAGAAAGGGGAAAGGTACAAGCTAGAAGATAGACTGGTGTTGTTTGGCTGATGGGAAAATAATATCTAACAAGAGGGAGGAAGGAGTAGGCGTGGGAAATGATGGAAAGAGGGAAAGACAATGAGAGGTTTGGTGAGTAGCTGCATATAAAATTGCTGATCTGCTCTGTTCATCTAATTCACAATAAAAGTTTAAAAAATATTATTTTTCAAATTAAATGAAAAGAGTAAAATCTAATGCCGTAAAGTTACTAGGTAAGTACAAGATAGACATTGTCATACAAATTATGAATTTGTGCCATAATTTACATTCACAACTCTTTGGTTGCCATAACTTTAATATCAATAATAAAAATCATGTGACTTTTATAGGATTAAAATTATTGCAGACGATGGGTTATGATTCAAATATTTATGATTAAGTAGTCCTTATCTCCCTTTTGTTTTTTCGGAGAAAGTGCTACTGAAATCTCAAGTCTTGGCAAATGACCGGCTTTCCCATTTACAGGATAGTAAATAATAGCAACGGTGGTCAGCACAGCCTTTGCATGACTGTGATAAGTACACACGCGGGGGGTTGGTCTACGTATGTTTCTAATAAAAAATTATTCTGTGCAGCAAGGAGAAGGTGAGCTACTAATTTGTGTCAGATTTACCAATATTTCAGTAATTAAAAAAATGTATTTACAAGTATGAGACCGAGTGAATCAATGTAATCCATTGTCACCCCTGGGAACAAATACTCCTTATTGCTGAAGCCAGGGTTCTAATTATAGCGTGTAATTGCTAAATTTTAGCCAAGTGCTTATTTCATTGACGCCGTGTGTGTTGCTTTGGCTTCTCTAACTCAAGGTAGCTGCGTTTGCACTAAATGAGTTTCATAAAGTCATCTTCCAAAAGCAACTGTGTCCTTGAGTTAGTTAATTGTGCCAGCCTGGCCGATAATCACATGTGGGTCTGGTTGAAAGGCGGAGGGATAAATGGGTGGTGAAGCCTCGCCTTTCTAGTTCTCGGGTCTCTTGTTTTGTGATGGTTGCATCGGGTGCAGCTGCCTTAGCAGTTCCCTGCTTCAGCTTGCAAGATGGATTTCCTACAAGACATCCCCAAGGAGAAGCCGCATGGATCTATCCCGATGCAGCCCTGGGTGCTGGAGCAGCCATGTGGAGACCTCTGCCAGTGCTGAGATGCTTACACGTTCACTGACTCAGCTTTCCTCCTGCAGTCGGCATTATTGCCTCTGTTTTGTGAGGTGAAGGACTTTGTGGACTGGTGTTGGGTATGGGTTAATGTTGGACTTATGGGCTTGGGCAGCATTGGGTTGGGATGTTTTCGTGATGCACATTTTCTTTGCATAAAACTCTCTCTTATACGTGAGTTGCTGTGGATTTGTTTCTCCAAAGTACCTAGACTAATACAGTCCTATTACATATTCTAAAAAGAATGGATTTTGTTAATGGCACTGACTAAGGTTCAGTGTAAGCACACATGTTGCTTAGTTGAGGACCCAAACCATTATAAAACTTACTCCTTTGTCATTCAACCTGTATTATTATTATAGTAGTACTGCACAAAATTCAATGGAAAGAAAATTGCAAAAAAATAGTTCATCTAAACAAATGACTCTTTGCCTTTACTATATAGAAATTATTACCTTAAATGAATAAAGTTAATGCCTATACTAATTATTATTATTTACCTATATGTTTTAGCTTATCCTGAAGTGTATGGGAGAGAATATGTCTTAGATGGTAGTCACACATCTGTTTATATTACCATTGAGATTCTCTCCTTGTAAACACATGTTTGGAACATCTGTTTAATGTCTCTGGTTATTTTTCACTTATAGTAAGTTTGTCAATAACAAGAATCAGTCTGTGAAAATATGACAGAACTTCAAGTTTGAATATATTTGGAAAGAACTCAATATATCAGGTCTAAAAGGCTTTCAAGGAATGAAACATTTGTGTACATAAAAACTGATAGAACAAACCAATGATATAGGATAAAAACATTTCACACAAATGGCTTCGTTTTGTAGTTGAAATACTTCCTCAACATATGAATGTTGTTACTATCATTTGACAAGACCCATGTCAGAGATCCTGTATTTTCACTCTCTTACTACATATAGATTTCTTTCCTCTCCAGTAGTTGAAGTACATATACATCCAAACTTGTAGATTTATCTTGATTCTTCCTTTATGTCTGCTTCATCCAGTGCTCTCCATTTCAGTTCTGGCTCATTAATCTCTTGAACTGCAAGTGTCTTTAAAATATTCATGCTGCTGCTAATAATATCACATTATTTACATGTTTACTGTGAGGTAGAATCACTAGCTTAGGTCCTTAAGTTTACATTTATCCTAAGACATACTACTGAGTTGTAGCCTGCTTAATTCTCACTGTCTCTTGGTGAGGTTTCTTCATGGAATTTAGATCAAAAGACAAAACTCAGATTTAGGGTGTGAACTTTCCACTTTAATAAAACATGATTATAATTATAAATTCAAATTGTATTCCTAAATATTTTACGTCTATTAAAAATTATCCAAAAATTTTATGGGAAGTTAGAAATTAGGTATTTCAACCTCTTCAGGTAACAGTGATCTATTTATGGTTCAACAGTGACGAATATAGTGCATATACACCATATTTTATCATTAAACAATTAAATCAAAGTCATTTTCTGTTTCACTTTTTAATAAGTTAAATGAATCCACAGTTAACTACTTTTATTCATTAGTAGCATTTCTATAGAGCCTCAACCTAAGTTATTTTTACTGTGAATCATGATCCCCACTGACTTATATTACTAAACAGAGATTATAGGATTTAATAAAGTATATTTATAATATGTTAATTTTAACATGGGGAACATTGGTAGATTGATGGCAGAACGCTTGCCTTCATTGCCAGAGATCCAGGTGTGATTCCCAGTTAGTGTAACTCATATGCAGCCACCACCAGCTGTCACTAGAGATGTGTGTGGTGCTATGATGCTGAAGAGGTTTTAGCAAAAAAAAGCCAATAAAAATCTTATTGATGAAAAAAGTCCAATCTCCAACAAAAGACATGGATGTCATAGGATTGAATTATCTCCCTTGTGCATGGGATTTCTATGAGTTGGGACTAAGTTGATCAAAGATGCAACATCAATAATTCTAGAAACAAAGCAAAAACATCAACAATTCTAATATTGCTTTAATCAATTTGATTTTTTCAAGAAAATTCTTAAATCAGATGGCAAACTGATGATAGAATAATGTGATAAAGGAAAGAGTGTCATATAATGTTGGAACTTGCACACTCTATTATATGAGGGGGAACCCTACCCCACAAACTGTATTTTTTTTCAAAGTATGCATTTAATTTTTTTTTTACAAAACAACCTTATCACCTTCAAAGTACTCTACATTACACTTAATACATATGTCAAATCTGCGATTCCTGTCTTGGAAACACTTTTCAAACTCATCTATTTGGAAGGCTGACAGCATCTCCCTCATTTTTTTCTTCACCTCTTCTACATAGCCAAACTGTTGTCCTTTTATGTATCTGCATTCTTGGAAACAAAAAGAAGTTGCAGAAAGCAAGGTCAGTTGAGTAAGGGTGATGGGGCAAGAGAGGCATGCTGTTTTGTGCCCAAACTGGCACACTGAGATAGCTGCGTCAGCAGATGCATTATTATGGTGGCAAAACCAGTCCTCTGTCTGACACGAATCAGGCCTTTTTAGTTGCATACTTTTGAACAGTCTTTTCAGAACCCTCTAAATAGAAAGCTTGATTAACAGTCTGACCTGGTGGAACAAACTCCAAATGCACTACGAGTGAACATTTTCATCTGTTCAGGAAGTTGACGGACTCCAGAGTGAGGTTTGTCATCCATTGACATTTCACCTTTTTGAAAGCAGAAAACCACTCATCGTACACTTGAGTTGTTCTCATAGTGCTGTCCTTGTAAGCTGTGTTCAACATCGCAACAGTTTCTGCAGCATTTTTCCCAAGCAGGAAACAAAAACTCACACCTGCCCACTGTTCTCTTAAATTGACCATCACGAAAACAAGGTGTGAGTAAAACTGCTTATACGAGAAAATTCACTGTGACCAGAGAAAGGCTTCCCAGGGGATGCCACTGGGCTCACTAACTCAGAGCGAGTTGCTGGACACACACCTAGAGGACAAAATATATACTGTGAAAGCACTGCTCCACTCAGCACAAATCCAGGATTTTTTGGTACTCTTGTACTTTTTAGAAGTTATTTAAATTTTCTACATATGTTTGATTAGTCATAAAATAAGAATAGCATTTTTTCATGAATAATGAATATGATAACAGGTTTAAAATCCTTAGAACTCTGATCAGTTTGTAACTGTAGGAGGCAGTGATGTGGTACCTGATATATTTGCTGACATCTATCTGTGGGTGAAGAATCAATGCACTTGAATTGTGCTGCAGAAGAATATTGAAAATACCTGGATTCCTAAATGGACAAACCAATCTGTATCGAAAAAAGTAAGGCCAGAGTGTTCCTTAGAGGCAAGGATGGCAACACTTCGTCTTACATACTTTGGAGATATTTTCAGGAGGACCAATCCTCAGAGAAGGACATCATGTTTCTTAAATTAGAAGGGAAACAACAAAGAGGAAGGCCCTCAAGGAGATGGATTACCACTGTGGCTGCGTCAATGGACTCAAGTACAGGAACACTGGTGAGGATGATCCAGGACCTGGCAGTGTTTCTTTCTGTTGTGCGTAGGGTTGCTATGGGTTGGAGCTGATGGTACGGCACCTAGCAACACCATCTGTTGGAGGTTATTACTACCTTCTCCTCTGAAAATCAGCTTCACCGATGACAATGGAAATGGCATATGACATTTTCAGAGAACACTTCTGTCAACGTATCTCAACAACTGACAATGTTGAAGTGAATGGCTTACCAGGTAGCCAAGGATTTACCTAAGGAAATATGAAATAGAATGTGAAGCACAGCTTATATACTGACAGAGTGAAGAAGAACTAAGTTTTTGTGACTTTAGAACAAAAGAAGTTGTAGAATATTTGATGTTGTTGCTGCTGCTATTTTTAGGCAACATAATCTAGAATATTTTGGATTCTAAATATAATCAATAAATGATAGTTCTTCTAGGGGACATTTTTATGTCCCCTGGTATTAATTCTTCTCATCCCAAGAACAGCTGGTTTTTACCATGTCATTCAAGAAAATATGATTCTGATCACTATGGTTAGAGGAAAATTTAATAAGGCTGAGCACTTTTGTACTTCCTATTGTTGTAGTTGTTATGAGAGACCTTCTACCTGTTGGACTGCGGCACTAGTTAGTTGATAACCTCTTTCTTAAGAGAGCTACGTTTTGTTGATTCTGTATAATAAATACTATTTATAAGAGTCCCTGGGTGTTGCAAACAGGTAAGCACTTGACTAGATGAAAAGTTTTTTTTCCCTGATTATCCACAGACAGCTTGGAAGACAGACCTGGTCATTTGCTTCCAAAAGGGTCTCTGTCTTTCAAGACTCTATGGAGCCATTCTTCTCTGCGCACGTACATTTGCCCTGATTCAGAATCAAATTGCAAGGTCACAGTGACAGCTAACTGTAAGATCAGTGTTTCAAGGTCACCAGCATGAAGCACTGATCTTGTACAGGAGAAAGATAAGAGTATCTGCTCCCAAAGAAATGAAAGATTCACAGCCTCAGAAATCCTGTATAAGTTGGAATTGGGTTGGAATTGACTTGATGGAAATGGGTTTGGATGATTGGTTTCTTTATTCATTCCCTTCCTTTCTTCCCTCACTCCTTTTCTTCCCTCCATCCTCCCTCCCTCCATTTATAGTTGTTTGTTTGTTTCTTTTTTTGAGGGGGTGGGATTAGCAACCACCATGCTGAGTAGGGGCAAAGTATAGGAGGACAATGAAGCCAGGAGAGGTGCCCTCACGTCATAGACACACACATTACTATGTGCTGAAGAAAAAAGGGAAGACAACTTGCAAATTTGGATAGAGCCTTGTACACTAGATGCATATAATTAATAACTTGCTGATATACTTAAGGTTTATTGTGCCAACCTGGCCGATAGACACATGTGGCGTTAATTGATGGGTGGAGAGTTCTCAGGTCTCTTGCTTTCTGATGGTCAGACTAGGTGCAGCTATCTTGGCCAGTTCCCTGTTTCAGCTTGCAAGGCTCATTTCCTACAAGGAGATCCCCAAGGAGAAGCCACATGGACCTGCCCTGATCTAGCCCTGGGAGCTGGAACAGCCATTTGGAGACCCCTGCCAGGGCTGAGATGCTTACACATTCACTGATTCGGCTTTCCTCCTGCAGTCGGTGTCATAATGTTTGTTTTGTGAGATAGTGAGATAGAGGAGGATTTTGTGGATTGAGGCCGGACATATGGGTTAATGTTGGACTTGTGGACTTGGATGGCATTGGGTTGGGATGTTTTCTTGATATGCACTTAACCTTTATTTAAAGCTCTCTCTTATACATGGGTTTCTGTGGATTTGTTTCTCTAAAGTAACCAGACTACCACACTTGCCCACTTATTCTATTGTTAACAAACTGCTCGGCAATGGAGAAGTATGCTGGACCAGCTGACTGCTCTGGCAATGCACAGAAGACTAAGGCTGAAGCACAGATTTCTATCTTTCTTGGGCTCCGATCTACCTTGGGTTTAATTATAATTTAGAATTTGGTAGTCAGTGAACAACAGAGATTCTCCTAAAAATTGATTCAGGGCAGTCAATTCAGGTGATAAACCCTTTAAATTTTCATGTAGTGATGATGATATGAATATATTTTATTAGAAGTATGATCATTAAAAAAAAAGATTCCTAATGGTACAGTGGTTAATCACTTGGTTTTTAATGAAAAGCACAGGCATTCCAACCAACAGAAAGTTCCATGAGGGACAGACATAGCAATCTGCTTAAATCAGGATTTTTAGCCTTGGAAAACCTGTGTGGCATCCATGCCGTCTGTACTATTGGGTTCTATGGACAAAATATTGAACAACCCAGAACACTTCAAAATAAAATGGAAGGAATGCACAGCATAGCGCTACCCCCTCTCCCTGCAAACTCAATGTTCAACCACCTTAGAAGGTAGCATATGAGAATGATCCAGAACATCTGCTATTGACTGAAGAAATTTCTAAGCTATACTAAAGGCATTGGCAGCAACAAAAAACAAGAGGCTGCAGAAGCTGAAAGAATACTAATTGATAAGTTCCCTCAAATGAGCGATCCTCTGGAAGTACTAAATCTTCTAGGCTAGTAAATTTATAAAAATAAATGAAATTGTGATATATGCTATAATATTTGATCCTTCAAAATATCATGCTGAATAAAATAGATGTCACAAAAGTTTAAATATTGGAAGCATTTCCCAGTTTTATAGATTTTGTTTATGATATGTTTTGAACTAAAACCTTCAAATTTTTATATAACAAATGTACTTCTTTTTAGTTTTAAAGTTTTCTGAACTGGAATATTTCGCTTACCTCAGAATTTAAAATATAGCCCTCTTGATTTTTTTGCTGTATTTCATGAACGATTTGTTTTTACTTTTCAAACTGGAACTGGATTTTCTTTCACTGAGTGAAGTGTAACATGCAGATGCAATTTTATATTTATCAAAATGAGGAGACAATTATGTCAATACCAATTAATGACTAGTCCACCTTTTCTCCTTGAAGTTGAACAACCGCACTTTCCAGACATTAAATATTCATATACACTGGGATTTATTTTAAAATATACAATTCTGTTCTATTGACCTGTTTGTTCATTCCCAAATCAATACATATGTATGTATTTATTCCCAAGTCAATGTTGATTTAATTTTAAGAACCGTGTGTCATAGTCTAATATTACAAATCCATTACAGATTTTTAAATGATTTTAACTACTTACCTCATTTGCATTAACTAAACAAACATATCCAAAGCATTTTGGATAAAACTGGGTTTGTATTAAATCTGTGTTCTAATTTTGGGAAGGTGATAATTTTATTATTTTAAATCTTTCTTGCAAATAAAATATACTTTATCGTTATTCCATTTGGATATACCTTTGTATCTTTCAATTTTTACAGATTTTAAAATATTTTATATTTCTTATATTCTGCCTTCATAATTTTATTTAAAGAACTTGTAGTTGTTTCTATTTATTATAAAGTGCTAAATGCAGTTAAGTTTTCTTACTTGTTCATTATGCTTGGGTTTGTTTATATTTTATTTGTAATTTGTAAATATTTTTATTGTAAAATTTTATTTTAATTCACTCACATTCAATTGATACAATGATAAAGTTTATAAAGACATTTATGTTTTTATTAGTTGGTATTTAATACACATAATATATCATTCCATATTTCAATCACATCAAGTAAAACTGTACAATTGCTACCACAATCAATTTCCAACCATTCTTCTCTACGTAGGCTCCTTGACATCGTCTTCCTTTTACCCCCCAACCAGCACTGTTCTCCCTCCCTTTGAACCCTTTTTCCTACTTGCTATCTGTATAGGTTCATCAATCCTGGGCTTCACTTACTGAAAAACAGAAAAGCATATACCACAGCTTCAAGAGGGTGACCTCCATTGGCATAACACCTCTGAGATACACTCTACTATGAACGAACAAAAACCAAACCAAACAATACAAACCAAAAATCACACCAAGTTTTGAAAACCAGATCAGGTCGAGCCTAACACAAGAAAATGAAGTAGTGTTGGTTCCTAAACTTTTAATGATTTAATATTCTAATTTTTAACTAACAACTTCACTTAGAATTTGAAATCCAAACCCAAAGACATTTTGTTGGAAATAGAATTGGGTTTGTATTAAATCTGTGTGCTAATTTTGGTAAGGTGATAATTTTATTTTATTTTTTAAATCATTTTATTGGGAGCTCATACAACTCTTATCACAACCCATACACACATCAATTGTGTGTAACACATTTATACATTTGTTGCCTTCATCATTCTCAAAATATTTGCTCTCCACTTAAGCCCTTGATATCAGCTCCTCATTTTCCCCCTCCCGACCTGCTCTCCCCTCCCTCCTGAAACCTTGATAATTTATGAATTATTATTATGATGTCACGTCTTACACTGTCCGACGTCTCCCTTCACCCACTTTTC
This sequence comes from Echinops telfairi, assembly GCF_000313985.2. Lineage (NCBI taxonomy): Eukaryota > Metazoa > Chordata > Mammalia > Afrosoricida > Tenrecidae > Echinops > Echinops telfairi. The sequence goes on along the minus strand of NW_022103908.1, from coordinate 27,964,306 downwards.
TGTTGTCCATCCCCAGGGAGGAGGTTATATGTAGATCCTGCTAATCATTCCCCCTTTCTACCCCATCTTACCTCCACCCTCTGGTATCGCGACTCTCACCACTGGTCCTGAAGGGATCATCTGTCCTAGATTCCCTGTGTTTCCGGTTCCTATCTCTACCAATGTACATCCTCTGGTCTAGCCGGATATGTAAGGTAGAATTGGGATCATGATAGTTGGGGGGAGGACGCATTTAAGAATTAGAGGAAAGTTTTATGTTTCCATTGATGCTACACTGCACGGTGACTGGCTTGTCTCTTCCCCGCAACCCTTTTCTAAGGGGGTGTCCCATTACCTATACAGATGTATTGTTGTAACCATTGTTGGATGCTCTTAAGCAAAACTTTACTTGTATGCAATATCAATGATATCATCGTATAATTTGAGCATCATGTTGGGTCATCTTTCTTTGAAATGGGCACAGATATGGACGTCTTCCAGCCAGTTAGCTAAGTATTCTAAGTTTCCTGGCATAGAGGACTGGTTGCTTTCAGTACTTCTTTAGCTTTCTGAAACATTTTAATGGGTATTCTATCAATCCTACCATTTAATGGGTATTCTACAATTCTTGTTTTTGGCTAACATATTCACTGTAGTTTGACCTTCTTCCTTCAGCACCATTGGTTCTTGATCATATATTCAGTGCAATCAGGATGCATTGATAACTATTGGTGATTAGAATTTTTATTCTAATCACCAAAAATGCAATTTCTAATCACCAATAATTTTCAATTCATCTTTAGTTACATGTGATCAATTTCAGATAGAATTCAAGATGGTAAATTCTTCTATTTCTACATCACTAGCTTTGTGGTTTTGCATAAATTTGAATGATAATTGTATTTACTAGATTTCCTTGTATGCAGTTAGAAATTATCCTATCACAGGAAGCCTTATTATTTTCAGATTCAAATGGCTAATACTACTCCATCTGAGCTTGTTAATGTCTAGTTCCATTTCATTTCTGGCAACGTCCAATTTTCCTGCATTCATACTTCACACATTAGATGTTTCAGTTTTTCATAGATGTTTGTAACTCGTTCTTCTCATTTTGAGTCATGCCCCATTAACAAACGAAGGTCCCCAAATTTCCTATCTCTATGTCAGTATTTTCAACTGTACTTTTGAGAAGGCAGCTCATTCTCACTCATACTTTGAGTGCCTTCCAATTTGAGGGGCTTGTCTTATGAAACTGCTTTTGATAATGGTTTGCTGCTATTGACTCACTTCTCAGTGTTTGAGAAAATTCAGGCCCTGTCTATAAGGTTTTCTGTGACTAATTTCTCCAAAGTGGAACGGCTATTCCTTCTTAAGAGTCTGAGGTTTTTGTGTGTTTTTTAGAGTTCATACACTAACTTTAAAAATTTTTATTTATTTATTTAGTTTTTATTTTATTGGTGCCTCTTAGAGCTTTTATCACAATTTATACATATATCCATTGTGTCAAACACATCTGTGCATATGTTGTCTTCATGTTTTGCAAAACATTTTCTTTCTACTTGAGCCCCTGGCCATAGTCTGTTCTTCGTCTGGAAGCTCTGCTGGAATTGTTTACTCTGGGTACCCTGTGGTATTTGAAATTCCAGTGACATAGTTTCCAGTATCACAGCAACACCCTGCCACCACAGAACAACAAACTGACAGAACCTTCAATAATCCTTCCTAAAAAAAGGAGACTTGATTTTTTCCTTCAATTCTTTCAACTTCTGATTTTTTTTCACATTCCATTACAATACTTTACTTTGTTTTCTAGAGCTGCCCTTTGAAATTTTCATCATTTCTTCTATTTGCTTTAGCGAATTTACTCTACATTTAAAAACATTTTCAAAGTCTCTTCACTCATTCATTATGATCTTTTCAATGATCTTTTTTTTTAACCACCTTGGTTAGGTCTTCTGTCATCAATGTTCATTGTGCTGATGTGTTCTTGAGATGTTCTAGAAATTCAGGTGAGATTTACTCAAGGTCATATCTTGGATGCCTTGCATATGTTTCGATTTTCTTGGTCTCTTCCACACTCAGTTCCAGGCCTCACTCTGGATGATAATCCTGAGTGTCCATGTAATTTCTTCCCACAAATGTCAATTTAATTTATTTGTAGTCCATTTGGTGAAGTCATTGTGTATAGTAATCATTTATGTTGTTGTAATATGTATTTGCGATGAAGTAGTCATTGGTCTTACAAAAGTCTATCATACAATTTCCATCATCATTTCTATCACCCAGACCGCATTTTTCAACTTCTGTTCCTGCCTCTTTGTTTCTAGCTTTAGAATTCTAATTGCTAATAAATGCCATTGCATCTTGATTGAAAATGTGATTAATTTCAGACAGAAGAAGAGGGAGAAGTATTCATCTTTTATCACTAACTTTAGTGTTTGGTGTTCAAATTTTAATAATAGTTTTAATAACTGGACTTTCCAGTAGGCATGGTGATATCATCCTATCACAGAGCACATTGTATTTCAAGATAGATATTGAAATGAGCATGATTTTTGTATATAAATATAGATATAGATATGTAGCATATTTATAAATTCATACATACATATGAATATGAAATGGTGCCTACAATTGTAGAAACAGGTTAACTCTGAGCCATTAGGTTCCACACTTCTCTTGACTTTTGTGTTAGTCTGAGTTGACTACAGAAACAAATCCAGAGATATTCATATGTGTATAAGAAAGAGCTTTATATAAAAGAGCAATTGTATATGAGAAAACATCCAAGCCCAGCCCAGATCAAGTCCATAAGTATGATATTAGCTTATATGTCTGATATTAGTCCATAAATTCCTTTTTAGACTTATGTAGTACATACATTGATTTCAAATACAGGAAGATCACAGACCAGTGGCTAGAAGGTCTTCTGGATCCAGTGGCAGTGGAAGCATCTCAATGCTGGCACGTGTCTCCACATGTCTCCTCCAGCCCTCTGAATGTCTCAACAGCAGGAAATGGAAGACAGTGAGTTATTTATCTCCTGCACACCTTCAAATGAGGTCATCAAGCTGTGACCTGATTGACAGGTTAGACTTCACCCTTCACTCAAGTTGACAGGTGATTATGTAACTGACACACTTATGTAGCTGCAGGAGATGAGGACTTCAAAATTAACTGGGTAGATGGCAGGCTTCTGACTGTAGAGGAGAATGAGTCCAAGATGGGCAGGTGAGATGGCAGGCCGATGATGACTCTCAGGATTCTCAGACATGACCACAGGTCAATAGTTAAAAATCCAACATCTGGAGGTAGGATGTAGAACCAGACGTAGAATCTAGGCCCAGAAATAAAAAGGAAGCTTTCCCCCAGTGTTCACTTATATTTGAAACAAGAACATTCCTAAAGTCAATTGTTTGACTGCTTTGAGTCAATTGATTGGCTGCCCATAACAGATCACATCATGGAAATTTTAGATTTTATCATGGGAGATTTCTAGGTTTTCACAACCATACCACTAAGAATCTTAGACCAGTTAATTTGACACAAAAACTAAACAATCACAATTAAGCTCTTGGTAACCAGACACTTGCACCTATCTCCTAAGGGCATACATGATCTCTAAGTAAAAGGCAATTATGTCATACTTGTGCCTGACATAATACAATTAACAGATGTGTAACAAAAAATATACTAACCCCATTTACACCTTATATTTATAAGCCAATGGTGGTAGTTACATAATCTATTGTCAATATGAGACGAGTGAAGGGGTGGAGTTTAGCCTGTCAGTCAGGTCACAGCATGATGACCTCATTTGGAGGTGCTAAGAAGATAAACAGCTTGCTGGAGGCAGGAAACACACTCACTCCCTATGAGACATTACTGATGACAAGCTTGATGGAGCTATGCTGATGCAGCCAGAGTCCTGGGAGCTGGAGTAGCTACGTGGATACCCATGTCAGCACCAAGTTGCTTATGCCACCACTGGATTCACAAGATCTTCCATCCACTGGCCTGTGATCTTCCTGCATTAGGCATCATTGCATGTGTTTCGTCGGAAGAGGAATGTTTAGATTAGTAGCAGAAATATGGGCTAATATAGGACCTATGGAATTGATCTGGACTGGGCCAGGCTATTTTCTCATTATTCCACTGCTCTTGTATATAAAGCTTTTTCTTACACATAGGAGTGTCTCTGGATTTGCTCCTCTAGTCAACTCGGACGAACACACCAACAGAATCAAAACATATAACACATACATACAAGGAGGAAATACTCCTAATAATTATAGCCCTCCACTTGATCACATGGTTTTAGTTGATATATAGAACTGTATCCTTCCACCACCCATTTGGATTTTCTTTGTTATTAGCAAATCATTCAGCTGGTCTTTGTGCTTTGTCCAATGGGATGACCCAAGTCTTCATTCTTGAAGGGTCTACGACCTTAGTTATCATATTTCATACTGTAGTGCTGGTGTTGTCCCCTTTCTAACAGCGTCTCCATATAACACAGAATCATCAGGAAATCAAACATGGATTGGGTTGTCATAGCTTGCCATGGACTTTAATCACAGGGCATGGCACTCCTAGTAAATGCTCTAAGGAATCGCTTGGATTCCAGGCATATCCTTCTTTACCTTTATTATGTAAAGTCTCCATGATTTCCCTTTAGTAATCAGGATCAATCACCTGTGAACACAGTAACTCTCTTCTTTGCCTGTGGATCCAAAGGTATGAGAATATTAAGTGGTTGTGGGACAATTTCAACTTCTAGTTCAATGAAACGCATGTTGTGCATCTCCAAGTGACTTTATTCCTCCTTTTGTAACTAAGCTTTCTAGACTTGAAGAGTTTATGGCCACAGGACAGGAAGAAAATATGTTGTGTGTTGTTCACTGGGAATTATAGTAAATGTTGCCACTCACAATTACACCCCTTGTTCCTGTACCAGTGAATCCTGGCAATTGGAATAATAATAGTATCATAAATGTGATGCTTGTTTAGAGAAAACACTGCCCCCATGGAAAAAATTGCCCTGATTTGCAAGGCATTGTCACCTATTGAGTGCATAAGTGTGTTTTTAAAAGGCTGTTTGTTATTCTAGCAAGCCAGTTGCATCAGAATAAAGGGGACCATAGTAAGACAAGTGAGTTCCATTACCATGGGTCCATTGTAACACGCACTTTGTTATGAAGGGAATTCCTTGATTTGAAGCAATTCCTTTTGGAATACCATGTTGGGTAAGGAGTTGTATAAGTCCACTCTTGGTAGTTTTGGCAGAAGGATTGTATGCAAGGAAGGCATTGCATGTGCAGAGTAAATGTCTATTCCATTAACAACACAATAATCATCCTTTTATGATGGAAGAAGATCAACGTGATCACTCTGCCAGTGCTGGTTCTGCTGTTGGCAGATTGAGTGCTCAGAAGTGGCGGTAAGTAAGTCCATTTTAGAGTATGCTGCTCAGCCAGTCCACCATTCCTGCCACCATCGCTACGTTGTTCGTGAGCCCATTGGGAAAAGACAGGAATGTGGAATGAAAGACTGGTTTCCTCAGAACATGTCATCCTACCCTATTGATTCATGTAGTTTTTGGTGAATATTCACACAAAATGTAAATATCTTCGTTATCTGGGCTCAGTCACAGTGGTCTATCCATTTATCTCGTCCTCAAGTTTCCCATTTTCGAATTGTGCTCTGTCCAAGTCTCTGACCATCAGGACAAACCCTTAGCCACAGTTCATGCTCATCTGGCCATTTCCTTTCATGCACAATACACAATCAGGTGCCCTGCTCAATATTCTGTCCACTGCAAGGGTTTCTTTTCCCCACTGTAGTCGGGTGTTGTCCACTTTCAAGTGGTGCCTCTGTGTCATGCAGAGCCATCAGTAAACCAAACATAGGTTTTCTCTCCATTAGTCAACTGCTCACAAGGAACTCACCATGAGAAACTACAGGGAAAGTAATGTGACAGACAAGGTAGCCTTGGGCCTTTGGGCCACTTTTGATCTTGTATGTACCACTTCCATTTAATAATGGGTGTTATTGCGCATGTATAACTCTATGACTTTGTGGGCCAGACAGCATACAGTGTATCATGTGCAGCTCTACCACATATGCCACATAATCAAGTAAATATTCAGGAGGTCTCCCATCTCTTAAGTTTCTAGAGGCACTTTGTCTAAATATCCAACACCATTTAAATCCATGTGAGTGAGACTGGGCTGATTAGTGTTTTGCTCTGCTGTTCACTAGGATAACCATACTCACCTTGCCTTTGATTAAGTGTGGCCACTTGACCCCTACCACTACGGGATCCAATCAGCTCCATTAGAGTTAAGTGTCTCAATTCAATTAGGGCAGTTCCCACTGTGAATTCAGACTTGCATAAAGTAGTTTTCAAAGCTGCCATGGCTCCATTCACAAATTTGTTCTTCACCTTTGTAAAAGGTGTGTCCTCTGACTCTCAATGTTTGGTTCTTTGGATCTAGCCTCTTTAACAAGCTAATTTCTTCAAGTCTCAATACCTGTGGTGCAATATACATGGTAGATCTGATACTTCATTGATTCCTGTAGGCCACTGCACAGGCCACGCTTCATGACATCACTCTAAAACAAACAAACAAATAAAATTGTTTAGATCTTCTATTAACCTCTGGTTCTAAAATATCAAATAAGCTCATGTTCCTTGCACCATTATCTCACATCATGAGTAGCCATTCCCACATGCATTTTCCATGTCTCTTTTTATACATATTAGAAAACTCAAGCAGTTCTTTTGGACCACAATATTACTTAACCGTTTGGAGTATGCTGGGACTAAATCTAGTTGTAGGTTTAGAAGAAATAATGGATGTGTTTTGAGTGAATTTTCATTACTGTACTCTTAGGAATCTGCCTCAGGTGATGCCACGGACAACACCCCAAGTGCCCCCCTTGGCAATATCTCAGGCAATGACTATCCGGGACACTTGGAGTTAATATCATCAGTTGAGGGTAAGAAAATTGATTAAGTTGACAGAGTGATTCAACAGAATTTAATGGCTCTAATTCTTTTGAATTGCTGCATATATTCTTATCCTAAATTTCATTGTCCCATTGTTACCCCCATCAATTGTTTACCTTACTAACCACTGCTTGTCTGTTAGTGTGTTGTTCTGTGGTGGATCACATGCTGCTATGATACTGAGTTTTATGCTATAAGAATTTTAAATACCAGGTAGGTCACTCAAGGTGGCTAGGTTTCAGGGAACTTCTGGACTAAGTCATTAGGAAGGAGGACATAACAATCTACTACTTAAAAACAAATAAAAAAGGCTAAGCACTTTATGAAGAGAAATAAAATACTGTTTGGTATAACGCAAGGAGAGGAGGCCCTCAGCTTGGAAGGCACTCAGAATGAGACTGGTGAATCGCTAATGGAAGTAAGCTTCCAGAATCGGCTTTAGCTGTGTAACATTAAGGAAGAAACTACCTACATTCATTAATAATCTGAATATGAGATGTACTAAGCATGAAGTTAGAAAAATGGGAAGAAATGAGAAAACCAAAACGCATAAAGATTGGCATCTTCAGCATTATTGAGCTGCAATGGACTGGTATTTGTTGATCCTGAATCAGGTGAACATGTTGTCTACTACAATGTGAATGACAAATTGAAAAGGCATGACATTTCACTAATTTAAAGAACCTCTGAAGATCTATCCTGAAGTTCAATACTGTCATACATACCAATACGCCTATAGACAGATAATTTCAAAACACCTATAAGGTATTACAGTTAATACCACATTGTTCAAACTGAGGCAACAACTCCTAATGTGAAATATGGACCAATAAAGAAGCTTTACCAATGTCTGCAGTCTATTTGATTAAATATGCACTTAAGATACAGTGATAATTATTGTGATCAGATATGGAAAGTTGGAAAACAATATGATAAAATCCTGGAAGATTATTTACTGATACATTGCAAAACCCTTTTGTAACATAAACAGTGACTATACCTATGTACCTAGCCAGAAAACACACAAGCAGCAAATTGAGGACTCAGTCTATGGAAAAAGATGATGGAGAAGCTCAATATCATAAATCAGATAACTAACTGCCCGTATGCATGTTCAATTTGAGTCTGAAGAAATTGTGACTCATAGGGACCCTATAGAACAGGATAAAATTGCCCCAGTGAGTTTCTGAGACTAAATTTTCACAGGAGTAGAAAACCTCATTTTTCTCCTGCACAAAAGCATAAGATATGTATAATCGATTACATTCTGTTACTGTTGATGCAACACTGTCTCATATCATTCTTAGGTGAATAATGAAATGTTTCTTTAAGTTTTCACTATGTTGTATAGAAATAAATAGATGGAGGAACAGTCCAGGGAGAGCAGAGTAAGAACTAAATAACATGCCTTTTAAGAAGTGTAAACAGAGATACTGGAAGAGATAAAATCACGAGGTCCTGAATTTGGGTTGGATTAGTGCCAACCACATGAAAATTTAAAAAAACCAAACTCACTGCCATTGAGTCAATCCTAATAGGGTAGAAGTACTTGGTGGGTGTTTGAAACTGCAATTCTCTTCCAGAGTAGAAAGCCCCATCATTCTGCTGCCAAGTGGCTGGTGGTTTCTAACTGCAGACCTCAAGGATGAAGCACAACGTGTAAGCACGGCGAATCAAGGCTCCTACATGAAAACCTAAGCAAAGAAAAACAATGGACTATCACTTCTACAGAAAATAATAGTGCAAAAAGGGGACAAAGCATGTAAACATTTTTTAGGCATTCAGAATTAATCTTTTTTTTTTTTAACATTTTATTAGGGGCTCAAACAACTCATCACAATTCATACACACATCAATTGTGTAAAGCGCATTTGTACTTCATTATCAAAACATTTTCTCTCCACTTAAACCCCCGACATTAGGTCCTCATTTTTCCCCTCCCTCCCCGCTCCCCTCCCTCATGAGCCCTTGATAGTTTATAAATTGTTATTTTGTCATATCTTGCCCTGTCCTACGTCTCCCCTCACCCACTTTTCTGTTGTCCGTCCCCCAGGGAGGAGGTCACATATAGTCCCTTGTAATCGGTTCCCTCCTTCCTACCCACTCTCCCTCCACCCTCCCTGTTTTGCCACTAACACCACTGGTCCTGTAGGGCTCATCCACCCTGGATTCCCTGGATTTTCAGTTCCTATCTGTACCAGTGTACATCCTCTGGTCTAGCCACACTTGCAAGGTCCAATTCGAGTCATGGTAGTGGGAGCAGGGAGGAAACATTTAGGAACTAGAGGAAAGTTGTATTTCTCATCATTGTTACATCGCACCCTGACTGGCTCATCTCCTCCCCGAGACCTCTCTGCAAGGGGATCTCCAGTGGCCTACTAGTGGGCTTTGGATCTCCACTCCGCACTCCCCCCATCATTCACTATGGTAAGATTTTTTGTTCTGATGATGCCTTATACCTGAGCCTTCGACACCTCGTGGTTGCATAGGCTGGTGTGCTTCTTCCATGTGGGCTTTGTTGCTTCTGAGCTTGATGGCTGCTTGATTACCTTTAAGCCTTTAAGACCCCAGACGCTATATCTTTTGATAGCCGGGCACCATCAGCTTTCTTCGCCACATTTGCTTATTTGCCCGCTTTGTCTTCAGCGGTTGTGTAGGGAAGGTGAGCATCATAGAACAGAATTAATCATTTTAATCTCATTTAAATTATTTTAGTGGTATTTTAAGGATAAAGGAACCCATAGGAAAGTCAATATTAATATTTAGGTGACAGAAGTAAAAAAGTAGCCTTAAACATGTAACAATATCAAGATAAGTATAAACATATTATGATAAAGTTATAACAATGTTTAGAGATAAGGTTCCAAAGCCAAACCAAGCTCAATGTCATCGAGTTGGTTTTGACTTACAGTGATGCTACAGGCACAGGGAAGTTCTGTCTGTGTGGTTTTCTGAGACTAACCCTTTATAGGAGCAGAAAGTATCCTCTTACAGGAACCCAAATAAGTAGTTAAAATTGTTGAACATGATGCTTTCCAATTATGAGCAAGGTCTATTAAATTGTTTAATGCCTAAATTAAGTATATAAAATTATCATAATAATATAATCAACCAGATGTTAACCTGGAGTATGAACATAGCCAGATACAAGTAATAAATACGACTGAAAATGGCATATTTCCAAGGGAGAGGTTAGCAGTATAAACTGAAATCCAAATAAATAAATAAATACACGAATTGATCATTTTCAAACCTGAGTTATATGCATTAAAGCAGAATTATCTGCTCAGTATTAACAACTGAGAAAAGATGACAAATAGCGCTTGCAGCCCGAGGGAGTAAAAGGATCCACAAAGCCAGTCAGACCCAAGACTACAGTCTAAAGGGAAAGTTTTGCATTTTATTAACCACAGAAACATAAAAGATAAAACAGCACAATTCTGTTAAAAAGAATGCATTCTAAAATACCACATCTTACTGTGTAACTGAGATAGTCGTTGAGAAATTTACAGAGTGAATACAGACTACATGTACTCACTATGGTTGAGATAATCATCCTAAGGGGCTATTGTCAGTGTGTGCAAGAATCATGAACTCTTTTTGTCGATTTCACTGCATTCTGAAGACATTTGACAACCTGCATTGCAATGTATTATGAACCATCTTTCATTCCTGCAGCAACTCTATGTTATCAAAAAGGATATAAATGCTCTTTAAAGGTAAACCAGATAAAGTGGATCAACACAATGATAGCAATATAAATGCTCTGGCATAATGGAAAGTCCATGGTGATTCAGGCTTGGTAGTTATTATTTGTGTTACTGAACAGCTCTCTATAAAAAAAATGTGAACAGAGAAGCAATTGTGTAATTAGGAAAAAAAAAAAGAAACCTGGCAGAATTTCAGAACTGAATCGAAATGCTGCTGTTTGGGAGCCTCCCACTGTGACCTTTTAACAGGATTAATTCATTGTTGGGATGTCTCTTAGCCTGTTCTCTCTCAATTTCCCTACTGCTATCTAAGATTCCTCTCTGTCAGCTGTGAGGTAGTAATTGATACACAGCAAATTCAGACTATTTGAACTCTGTATAGCTGTTCAGGGATGTTTTCCAAAGTTGGGGCCAGCTAATTTAGTCATCCATCTCCAAGTTTCTTCAGTCTCTGTTTCCTGTTATGTCAAAATACTCCACTTTGGGATCAAAATTGTCCTCAAGACTTCATGATGGGAAGGATTGATGGAATTTTGGAACCCTTCTCCTGGACATTTTACAAGCTTCCAAGATATAACATGTAAAATCTCACTGAATGTAGACTTTAGGTTCTGTGTGTGATTTCTCTTTTCTTGATAATCTGGTATGAACCACCAAGTTAGAAACTAAATCACTTTTCTCCTTTCTCAAAATGTACATATCATGTCAATCCCTTCTGTCAATTTCTATAAAACATTATAGATCTATCCTAAACAAGCAGCACCCAGATTAGATCCACCAAATGCTTTAAATTCTAGCTAAGAATCTAGATAACTGAAATACTTTCAGGATAAAAGACCCTAACTTTTTCCTCCCTCAATTTCTTTTCTATTAAAAGCTTTATTGACATATAATTTACATATCATACAATTCAATGGTTTAAACACATTAAGAAGAGTGGTACAATCATCACAACAGCCAATTTTAGAACATTTTCTTTCTTATTTCTTGTACTTATTATTAGTGCTACATTTTCCCCCAACCTCCCCTGTCATAACCCTAAGAAACAATTACTTCAGTTACTGCCTCTAAAGGTTTACTTAACCTGGATTTCATACAAAAGAAAAACAAAAACCAACAACAATAACAACATAAAGCAGAGAAAAATCTTATTCAAAATGTAGAAGATAATAAAAATTAGAACAAATTTAAAATGGGTCAAAACAGAGAACACATTTTAACCTAAGTACATCAACATTAGCATATTTTCCAATGTTTGATAACAAGGCTATTCACATCCCTAGTCAATAGTCAGGGAGAATTCACCAGAAGCTTTATCCACATGGGAACCTTGAGTATGGAATTGGGGCTTTCTTTATCACCAATCAAAACAAAAAGAAAAACATACTCATTGCCGTCCAGTCTATTCCAACTTACAGCGATCTTAGAGGGTACACAGAATTTAAGTGCTAATATCAATCCTTCCTCCAAACTCCTCTTGGATTTTTTTTTTTTTAATTCTTAGGTCACAGAAGCTGGTGTGATTCTTCCATGTGGATGCAGCTGACACCCCACACAGATAGCTACTTGTTTTGAGATAAGCTTTTAATGCCCCACACACTTCTTTCTCAGAGTGGGGCACCATCTGATTTCTTCTCATCACTTGGTTATCACACCTGTCTGTTCAATAATGTCTTCCTCAGGGTGAGACTTGAGTAGGACTACACCATAAATATAGCTTGTTGTAAATTTAGACTACATTTAAGTGTGAGCTCGAAGTGAATTCATGTGACTATGGTTTATATGTGGTGGTACCAAAAAAATCAGAAAAAAGCTCCTCTGGGTGGAGCATTCACAGTATGCATTGCTCCCACTAGGCAAGCATCCCAGCAACTCACTCTGACTGATTGCACCCAGTGGCGTTGTCTAGGAAGGTTTTCTCTTGTCACAGTGAAAATTTTCGTAAAAGCAGTTTCACTCATACTTCACTTTTTGTGATGACCAATTCCGGAGAACAGTGTGTGGCTATAAAATTCTGTTTCGTGCTTGGGAAAAATGCAACAGAAATTGTTAATGATGTTGAACACAGCTTTATAAGAACAGTTCTATAAGAAAAACTCAAGTGTACAAATGATTTTCTCCTTTTCAAAAAAGGTAAGATGTCAATTGATGACAAATCTTGTCATATGTCAACTTCCCAAAAGGATGAAAATGTTGACTTGTAGTGTGTTTGTAGTTTGTTCCACCAGATCAGACCGTTAATCAAGCTTTCTATGTAGAGGTCCTGAAAAGATTGCCTAGTAGTGTACAACAAAGGCCTCATTTGTGACAGCCAGGGGACTGGTTTTGCCACCATGACAATGCACCTGCTTATGCAGCCATCTCAGTTTGGGGCATATACAGCATGTCTCTCTTGTCTCATGATACGTACTCACTTGACCTTGCTCTGTGCAACTTCTTTTTGTTTCCACTAATGCAGAGAGACATAAAGGACAGCAATTAGAAGACAGAGAAGAGGTGAAGATAAAAACGAGGGAGCTACTGGCAGCCATCCAACGACATGAGTTTGAAAAATGTTTCCAAGAGTAGAATTACAGATTTGACAAATGCATTAAGTGTACTTCGAAGGTGATAAGGTTGTTCTGTAAAAATGAAAAAGAAAACAAAATAAAAAGCAGCACCGGTGGGGAGATCGTCATAAAGTTCAGTGGAGCAACCTGGAATTCTGTATGCTTTTCAGTTTTTTCACTAGTTCTTTTTTCTCTCTCTCTCCCTTTTTATTCATTCTTTTGTTTCCTTTTTGTTTTGTCTCCATTATTGTTGGTTTGCCTGCCTATATAAGATAGGCATGGGAAGCAAGCCTGAGGAGAAAGCAACAGGACCAATGGTCTGGAGGGACTTGGGGGGAGGAGGCGACATGGGAAGGGAGCAATGAGCAAACCGTGTCATAGACAGGGGAACAACTAGGGAATTCAAATCAATAATGAGAAGGACGTAGAGATCCTGCAGGTGTTGGAGCAACAGCAATCTAGCTTAGAGGAATTACTAAGAGGCAGAAGGAGGGCGAGCATGATGGTGGGATAGGAGGAAGGTAAAAGGAAACATAGGAAAGATCTCAGAAGCAAAGCTATGGATAGAGGTATAAACACAGTATTCCCTCATGTAAATATATTAATTCATAAAAATAGAGGTATTGGCCTAGGTACATATATTATATGGCAATACATTGAGGCAGTGGATGGACTTTTGGCCTCTGCTCAAATCCTCCCTCAATGCAAGAACACTTTGTTTTAACAACCCGGCATTCTGTGATGTGCACTCTCCCCTATCTGATTACTAAAGACAGAATGGGTTCATAAGAAAATGTGGTGAAGAAACTTATGGCGCCGGCTATCAAAAGATACAGCATCTGGGGTCTTAAAAGCTTGGAGCTAAACAAGCGGCCATCTAGCAGAAAAGCAACAGCCCACACAGAATAAGCACACCAGCCTATGCGATCATGAAGTGTCAATAGGATCAGGTAACAGGCATCAGAAAACCACAAAGAAACAAAACATTGTTGAGAACCGGGCGTAGGGGTGGGGGTGCATTGGAGCAGAGACCCCAAGCGCATCTGTAGACAATGGGACATCACCTCACAGAAGGGTCACAAAGAAGGGAGATGTCAACGAGGATGCCGTATAGTACCAATGAAACACACAATATTCCTCTGGTTCCTGATGCTTCCTCACCCCCCACTATCATGACCTCAGTCTTGCCTTTCACATAGGGCTAGACTGGAGCATGTACATTGGTATAGATAAGAGCTCACATAACACAGAATCCATGTCAGATAAATCCCTCAGGAACAGAAGGGAGTACAGATACCAGCAGGATAGGGGGATAGTAGGGGTGGGGTAGGCGGAACTGATTGAAACAATCTACATATAACAACCAACCCCCCCCCCACACACACACACACATACAGGGACAAACATCAGAAACCATGGGGGAAGGAGACAATGATAGGTATAAGATATAAAAATAATAATAATTTGTAATTTATCAAGAGGTCACAAGGGTGGGAGGCAAGGAAGGAGGGATAAAGGAGGAGCTGATACCAAGGGCTCAAATAGAAAGTAAATGTTTAGAAAATAGTGATGACAACAGTTGCACACATTTGCTTGATTCATTTGATATATGGATTGTTATAAAAGCCCCCAATAAAATGATCTTTTAAATAAAATAAATACATGGTTTTGAAAAACATTCTGGTGTTTTTTTTTGGGGGGGTAACCTCTTCATAAATGTCCCTGATTCACTTTAGAGACATAATTAGCATGTTTTTGGGGAATGTTATACAACATCCACATGGGGCACATAGTAATTTTATTGGTAGTATCATTAATTTAGCCAATAGTCTAGAATTTAAACTACTTTTGAGAAAAGGAAATGTACACATATAGGACTGCTCTTTAGACTATAATGCATGGATTTTTGACTTGTACAGATTAAAAACTTAGATTTTTGACTTGTACAGATTGAAAATTTAGATGACAGGAACCAATAAAGGTGGTATTACAGCAAACCTTTCAATAGTGCTAATTTACAAAGGCTGAAATATGCTCAGCAGACATGTCAATAAAAACCTAGACAGTATATCGTGCTGCCTTTGAACCCGCCGCGCCGGCCCGTGGCGCGGGGGGTTAAGCTGCAGCGCCAGAGCAAGTGCTGGCGCATAACTGGGGCCGCCAAGCCTCTGCGGGCGGCCCTTTTAACCGCCAGCGACACGGAAAAAACAAAAACAAAAAACAAACAAACAAAAAAAAATAAAAAACATAGACAGTATAAAAATAGCAAACATGATACTTTCGAGTTGTCATTTACTGGACATCTTCAAAGCAAGAGACTTGAACCAAAGTCCAGTGACTTCCAAAGGCACATGCTTGGGATAGTATTCATCTGCTTCTGCACACAGCAGAGATTTTCAGCCTTAAGCTGAAGGCAGTATTTCCAATCATTTTACCAACCACAGGTATTTATAATGTAAAGTCCAGTTTGCTTCGTGGGACTTTCAACGTGGCTCCTTCTGGAGTGGTTTATGATGGATACGGTGCGCCTCAGAAAATAGAGCCTAAAGTCCTGGTTGTCTATAACGCTTGGCCTGGGTCACCAAACACTGGCTACAAAAGATGTCAAAAGTGACCAATTCGGAACATAATACAGGACATACATTATTCTCCCTTGGGGGCATTTTTCTCATTTGCATGTTGCCCATATAGGTTTATCCACCAACAAAAAAGAAAATACTTGCTATGAGACAGAGATGTCCCCCAACCTCTGGACTTGAATTTCCCTTCGGGGTCACAGACATGTTTGTAAGAGTAACTGTTGATTTGCAATGAGGATAGAACTGAAGGCATTGATTGGGCTTTGCTCTCTCTTTGCAACATGAAAAACAGATCCGAGGTGAGCTGAGGTCTCCTCTGTTGAAGTGGGTATTACAAAGTACACATACGGTTGTGGTATATAGATCATGAGTATTTGCCAGGCACACTACCTCGTTAATTGGGAAACTGGTTTCTAAATCTTGTAAGATTATATGACCTGAGACTTGCCTTTGTCTTGGTGCTTATTTTTATAGTAGTGGTCTCATACAATAGTTGTTCTTTTGTGATTAACTAAACATAATGGTTTGCAAGTTCATCCATGTCACGAGTTGCTTTGTGCTTTCATCACGGATTTTTAGGGATGCATAAGATCCCACTGTGTGTATGTTATAGAGTTTATCTATCCATTCTTCTACTGAGGAGCATTTGGGCTGGTTCCAACTTCTTGCTATTGTGAACTGTGCTACAATGAACACGGGAGACCATAAATCTGTTTCTGTTTTGTTTTGTCTTTTACTTCTTTGGGGTATATGCCGAGCAAAGGTTTTGCTAGATCACATGGCATATCTATTCCCAGTTATTGCAGATAATCACTTACCATATCACTTACCACATGGTTCTACATGTTTGAAAGGCCCCTAGAAAAGTATAAGATTTCAAATTTCTCCACATCTCTCTGTTATTTGTTGTTTTCAGTGTATGTGTGTGTCTGCTTTTCAATTGTGCTATCATTGTGGTTGTAATAGCTCATCGTTGTCTTGATTTTTATCTCCTGGATGTTAGTGATTTTGAACATTTTTCATATGTTTGTTAGCCATTTGAGTGTGATTTTTGGTGAGCTGTCTGCTCAAGTATTTTGCTTACTTTCTAATTGAAATTTTTTTCATACCAAGGTGTTTCAGAATTCTATAATGAGAAGGAAACACTATACATCCAATGTAAAAAAAGAGGGTGCAGAGCTCTCCGGAGAAAGACACGTTTGAGCGGGACAGTCTTCCTGAGAGATGAGAAAGAGATACAGACCTGGGGCAATTGCCTTAACATATCTCACATTCTGAGATGGACAGAGATATACCAAAACTTCAACTTCAATAAATTAAATTCAATAAATTAAATTAAATTCTATAATAAATGTAGGAACAGATGACTACAGGGCTCATTGCTTCAGTTTAATTATTTAATTATTATATACTAGCAAAATGTGTTAACTAGCAATTCCACAATAAGAAGTTTACACTGTTGGTATTAAACAAGTATGCCAAGGTATAATTGCAAATATCCCACTGCAGTCCTAGCCTCATAATAAAAAGTGGCTTATAAAAGTATGGCATAGCCATGTTAATTGTCTAATAATCTGTGTGTGTATTAATTTACATGACATGACATGTTTATGATTGTGAGTGAAAACATTGGAAAATGAAGAATGTGTAAGGTTTACTATTCTAAAAGTGTTTATTCATATTTATTTGCATGTGGTACATGTGTGTACATGCACAGAAAGAAATCTTGGAGGGAATGTTTTAAATGTCAATTAAGGTTTATAGGTAACTGTTTTTAATTTTTTGAGTGGTCAGGTCTATATGTACTACTTTTAAGGATATTTCTATTTAAAATATGTAAATATGATGAAATAAACAGAATTTTAAACTACAATTTTTACATTTTGTTTTAAAAAATCACAATAATACCATGTAAAATGATACGTAAAATAAAATGGAGAAGGATAATATTTGTAATTATGATATTTATACAATCTGGTTTTGCAGGAAAATATTAAGTAAAAGTAGTCAGAAAAATTTACCATAATTAAGTAAATATTTCTTTGGAATGTTAAAGTATAAATAATAATAACTATGAATTATTTTTTCTTAGAAAATAGTTCATAAAAATTCCATTGAAGATATGTAAGTTTAGAAGTTCCCAAGGCTATATCTTACATTAAGTAAATTTTATTCATTATTTTTCCCCTTTTAACTGGAGACTATTTTTGAAATAGAAGTCATTCAAAAAAGAAAAGAAAAAAAAAAACCTAAAACAAAAAATATATTTTCTTAGTTATATAAATGCCCCTACACAGGTCTAACAAGATTAATTAGGAAAAAAGAAAGACCATAACAGTAAGGGGAGGAAATATTAGAGAACTAGAGGATAGTCATGTGTTTCATCAGTGCTATACTGATGGTAAGTAATATGATATTATGGGTTTATCATCCTTTCCATGTGGCCCTTCTGTGAGGGGACTGTCCAATTATCTTACAGGTGGTTGTTGGGTCTCCATTTTGTCCACACTCCTACACAACAATTTGACTGCTTGTTATTGAACTTCTGATACCTATCTTGTCAACACCCCATGAGCATTCAATGCATGAAAGCCAAAATAGATAGCCATGCAGAAACAGTAATGGGAGTAGTGAATCGCTGAGGGTGTGGGGAAAAGAAGGGGGGGAGGGAAAAAGAGGGAGCTGATAGCAATGATGACTGTACAACCCCCCTCAAGGGGAATGAATAACAGAATTGCAGGTGAATGGATACATGGATGGTGTAAGAAACGGCAATAAATAAAAAATATATATAATATAATTATAAGGGTTGCTGAGGTCTAGGGGGAGGGAGGGAGGGGATAAAAGGCAACTGATATCAAAGAGTTCAAGAAGAAAGAAAATGCTTTCAAATTGATGGTGGTAGGAACTGTCTATTAATTAGGCATGAGAGAATCACATTCTTTGATGTGAAGAATCTTCATAACATTCTATAAGTCAGCAAAACAAAAATATTCTGTATTTATGTGAATATCTACACCATATCCTATGAACATATTCCTATGAATATATTCCCCCACCTATGAAAGTTTGTAAAAATCTTCTTTTCAGTTGGAACCTTGTGAGTCCATTTCCCGAAGCAAAGTCAAACAGGGAGACCATCCACAAAGTCTGCAGCAGTATGCACCAGTTCACAGGCTGAAAAATCTTCTCTTCATCTGATCGGGTTATGGTCAACTGAATGGGGGCTGCCTCACTTAACATCACCAGGGTGCCTACTGGTCGCCTTGCCTTTACACCATGGCTTCATCACACATTTTCAACAACCCTAGCCCGCTTGGGCTAGGTCATATAACAGGCTTTATGGACTTGATCTGGCAACCCCACTCCTGATATCATAATGTGTTAGTCTGGGTTGACCAGATAAACAAATTCAGAGACATTCATAAGTGTGTATAAGAAAGAGCTTAATATACAAGAGCTCAATATTCTCAATATTCAATGTACAAGAGAAATTGAATATTGAGAAAACATCCCAGCCCCATCCAGATGAAGTTCATAAGTTCAATATTAGCCCATATGTCCAATCTATAAATTCCTCTTCAGACTCATGAAACACTTGCAACGATGTCGAATGCAGGAAGATCACAGGCCATTGGGTGGAAAGTCTTGTGGATCCAGTGGTGGTGTAAGCAACTCCGCACTGGCATGGGTATCCACATGGCTCCTCCAGTTCCAGGGCTGTAGGGTATCTCCATGTGTCTTGTTATCAGGAATACACAGAGAGTATCTGTGTCCTGCCTCCATTGAGCTATTTATCTCCTTAGTGCCTCCAAATGAGGTCATCAAGCAGCAACCTGATTGACAGGTTAAACTCCTCCCTTTCACTCTTAATAGTCTCAAATTAGCACCAGATTATGTAACTACCACAAATCATAAAATTATGATTGATGCAACTTAGTCATGGATTGTTATAATATCTGTAAGAGCTCCCAATAAAATTATTATTAAAGAAAGATATTTTCTAAAATAGAAAAGTCTTGCAATTCAAACCTCATACTTAAAAGCAATGCATGAAACAACTTAACTTTGTTAAAATAATAACATCGTAAAACCTGGTGCATGTCTTGGCTAATTGGTAGTGTATAGCTGTCATCAAATGTGTAATATATAAAATCTTCATTTAATAGGAAACTATATCATTAGAATCTAATAAAGAACTTAAGGTAGAATCTGGCATCTTTATGATTATTATTTTTTATGCCTGTCTAAATTTCATGGACCTTGGTGCCTTAGTGAGTTATACATTGGGGCGCTAACCTCCAAGTCAGCTGTTGGAACCTCCCAGTGACTTCATGGAAGAAAGAATAGGCTTTCTGCTCCTACAAATATGCTCAGCCTCAGAAACCCACACACAGTTCAACTCTTGTCAGTGCAGTTGATTTGAGTCAGAAGTGATGTGGTGGAGCGTGCTTTCATTTGCTCTAAACTCTACAGTTTTCTATTGAGTTTTTTACTCTTGTTTCTGAAAGTGTTTGGATATGTGTGTTTGTGTGTTTATACGTGTGCCTACATATATTGAAAGGGATGTACACACATTTGTTATCTGTATATTTGTATGTATTATTTGTTGGTACTTCAAAGTATTGGCATTGTCACAAACACGTATTATTGTATATTATTAAAATTGGGAAACACAGAATTCTAGAAATTTGGGGATATTCTGGCTTTAACCATAGCTTCTGCTCTCCATTGGGACATAGAAAATGAAATGTCTGAGTTGGAAATGTAATCAAGGGTTCTCCATTTCAGAGCTGAATATTGGCATTATCATTTTTCACAAAGTGGAGTTGCATAAAGCCAGCCAAATTATTTCATGGTTGGTTAATTATATAGTACTTAGCTTTTCTGCATTTGGCTATCTTGGTCTGTAGCAATTCTTACACTAATGACAGACAGAATTTGTTCCATAATGCAAAGCTTCTCTTTGAAAACTTATATGACAATTAACAATAAAATCCCCTTATATCATAAACACAAAAGGTTGTATTATATTTTGTATGATCTGTAGCAGAAACAGTAGAGCTTAGTTCTTTCAAATATTTGAATGATAACTCTGACAGACTAATGCGGAGAAGAAATCATTTTTTATTAAACAATGAAAAATACCCCAATAATTCTCACATGATTATTTAATATGATAGAACTAAGAAAAAAAGCATATTTTCCATTAAAAAATGGAGACTATCTAATAAATTCGCCCCCCAAATCAAGCACTGCATTTCCTGATGTTTATTATTCTTGTTTATAAGTATTATCATCTTCCTGTGTTACTTCTGGTTAAGTTCTTCACCCATCTTTCTGGTCAAAGGCCTCGTTCTCCTTCATCAGCTTTGAAAGAATCCATATAGAGCTATATATAGAGGATTTTTCAATTCCTTGTAAATTATCCGTCCCACTACACAGCATAAATTATTTCCTTTAGGCAGTAACTTTAGAAAGTGAGTTAACATTTTAAGTTTACCAAAGATCCTAAATATGGAATCCAGAAGCAGAAAAACTGAAAAAACTTATTATGAGAGACTATTGTAGAACTTTGGTTTCTGAAGAAATTATTTTGGTCCCCAAATAAAGCTTTTTTTCAATTAGAACTTAGATCTATGATGGAATGTTTTATACTGATACATGTAGTTAATAAGTGTGCATGCATTGGAAAAAAGAAAACAAAAACAAATCCTCCAAATTAAAATTGATAGTTATTTAACTATTATTGATTTTAAACTTAAACCAGAGTAAAATGAATATATAAGACTCAGAAAATAAGAGTCCCCTAAGCACTATATTTTGAATGTGAAATAAAGTACAAATGGATCCAGGTTTGTGTTTTGAATTTATGTGGTAATGGCATTTAGTCAAGGTTCAGATTATAACACACTCATTGTGAATTTCAGTCTTTTAATCTATAACCTTCAATTTTCTATGAGCGAATACTATTATATCAAAATCTCCAATATAGTTAAACGCAAGAATGTGACACAATTAAAAAGAAAAAGCTACATATATTCCTTAATAATCAGAATATGGAATATATGAAGTAGAAAATGAGAAAAGTTGACGATGCTAAAAATGGCAGGGAACATTGGAAGATAGATATCCTAGTCACTAGTGAGATTAAATAGACTGGTATTGGTATTATGAACTTGACTATCATATTGTATACTAGCATGGTTGGGTAATTAAGATTTTGTGTCAACGTGACTGGGCCAGTGTTCTTCTCAGTGGTTTGTCAGATAATATGTATCCTTCATGAAGACACACAATGGAATCAATTTCACGATGAGATCTGCTACTAACAATCAATCAGTTGATGGATGTTTGTCTATATCTACATGTATGAGTGTTACCAGTTTCACTTCTTTAGAAAACCCTTCCTAAGGTATTTGGTAATGAACGGTCCTAGGGAAACAAAATTGTAAAAAGGAGTTTCATCATTTGATACTCAAGTCCCATTAATGTTAAAGGCAGGGGCAACGTTGCCTCCATTAGTATTATCACTCTACCTCCATGAAGTCCTCCAATGGACTCAATTTGATTCCTGTGTATTCTTACTGGCTAGATCCACAGTTACAGTCTCTGTTTATGGTTCAAAAGGGTTTTGTGATGTGTAAGTAACTAGTCTTCCAGAATTCATTCATCTTCCATCGAGGCTATATTTTTCAACTACTGATCCGTCTTTATTTTCCAACTTTCTATATAAAATCAATAATAATCAATATATCTTAAGTGCATATTTCATAAAGCAGACTGTAGACATTGGCAACACTTCTTAGTTTTTTCACGTTTCACATTAGGGGTTTGAATAATAGTGTTAGTAACTTTAATATCTTACAGGTGTATTGATACTATCTTTTGTCTGACAGCATTGTACATTGGGATAGCTATTCAAAGGCTCTTTACTGTTCTTCCTGTTCAATTTGTTATTCACAGTGTAGTAGACACTATGCCTATTTGATTCTGAATCACCAAATATCAGTCCATTCCAGCTCAATAGTGCCTAGAATATAAAATTTTATGCATTCAGTCTTTTATTTCTTCCAATTTTTCTAGCTTCATGCCTTGTACATTCCACATTCTGATTATTAATGAATGTAGGTTGTTTTTTCTCATTTTGAAATGTGTTACACACCTAAAGTAGATTCTGAAAACTTACCTCCATCAGCGATTCACAATCCTATTCTGAGTGCCTTCCAACGTGAGGGGCTCATCCCCTTGCACTATATCAGACAGTTTTTTATTGCTCTTATAAAGTGCTTAGGCCAACTCTTTATTTTTTAATTTTTTAGTAGTAGTTTGTTATGTATTCCTTCCTAGTGTCTTAGTCTGGGAGTTCCCTGAAACCTATCCACCACCAGTAACCTAGCTGGTATTTAAAATTCTTGTGGCCTCTCACCCATCACATCAACACAAAAGCTGCCTCAGTACAACAAACTCACAGACAAGTGCTGGGTAGTAGCCTAGACACTTTATTAATCAATATTAAATTCTGATTCTCCTTAAAATAAATTAAAATAATACAGAGAAGAAAGAAAATGATTACTAATGTTCCTTTAGGGCCTCTCTCCCATTTGAAAAATGGAGAAATATATAATGAATTGCTGTGTTGACACTTCTTTGGTAAGCAAGCTATCTTATTTGACTCTGTTTGATATTACATAAAAAGTACCATAGGTGATCCTGCCAAGCATGCAAGTTAAACTAAATGAAAATACTTTAAGTTGTAAACTCCAAAATGTTGATTATAATTTCAGTCCTTTGCCATATATTTTTATTCAGAATGACCATTGATTTGAATGGGTAATTCATTGTTATGAATTGAAGGAGGGATATGGTGAGTAATTCTAACAGAATGCAAACACAAAATAGCTTGTGGCTAAGTGTTTATCTAAAACATTAATCCATCTGTCCAAATTAATCCAATACATGTCTGAAGAAAATAAACTACAAGTAAATAAACTGAATGATAAAGCCATCCCAATTGTGTCTCTGTGGCATATGTATTTCAGATATTAAGATAATATATATTGCTCTCCTTTTTGTGTGTACCAATCAAAAGATTGTTTCTATTATTTTCTACATTTAAGATAGTTGTATTGATATAAACAAGTGAGTTTTAGGATTTAAAAATATATATAATTTTATAGAAGCTTGGTGATTGTAAGTATTGAATTGCTAACTGCAATGGTGGTGGTTCAAACCCATCAGCAGTTCTGGAGGAGAAAGAGGAAGCTGTTTGCTCCCATCAATATTTACAGCCTAGGAAATCTGTAGAGGGCTACTGTGAATCAGAATCAACTCAGTGACTGCTGTTTTTTTATATTTAAATTTTAGTAATCATAATAATGCAAAATAATAAAAATGAAAACTATATTATTATAGTTTTGCATTATTTTACAAAATGGAATATAAATATGTACAGCTATGTTCTGCAACATAGAACATATGAAACATAGAAGCTATCAGTGGAACACATTGGATACTATTGTTTTCCTCCATAAAGGGCAAGCTATGACACAAAAAAAGGGGCAAAACTAGAGTGAGAGAAATACT
Organism: Echinops telfairi; assembly: GCF_000313985.2. NCBI lineage: Eukaryota > Metazoa > Chordata > Mammalia > Afrosoricida > Tenrecidae > Echinops > Echinops telfairi. Next base: position 27,939,891 of record NW_022103908.1, on the reverse strand, counting down.
TAAAAACTTACTATTCTTTACTTTAAATCCAGCTCACTGAGACAACACAAAAGAGGACATTATGTATTAAATCCTCTGATATATGAGCATTTAAACTTTGAAAGTCATATCTCAAGTTCAAAACTCACTGTCATTAAATCAATTCCAACTCACAGTGACCCTATAAGATAGAATACACTGCTTCTGTGGAAGTAGAAGGTTTCTTCCTCCTCCCACAAAGTGGCTGGTGGTTTTGGAGAGCTGACCTTCAAGTTAGCAAACCAAAGCTAACCCCCTATGACACTAGGGCTCCTGATGGTCATATATGAAACCAATTTGTAAGGTGTTTTTGGCATATAATTTATGTATCATGACATTCAAGAGTTCAATCATATTAAGAGTTGTGCAATTAGAACATTTTCTTTTTTCTTGTACTCATTGCTATTAGCTACTCACTTCTCCCCAGTGTCCCTAACACACCCTCAAGAACTCATTAACCCAGTCACTGTCTCTATAGATCTAGCTCTCTGGATTTCATATACAGACAAACATATAAACAATAACAGTAAGCAAAAAATACAACAACAATCACAAAGTCAAACAGAGACAAACCAATTGAAAAGAGCTGAAAACATTAAAAACTGGGGAAAAAGTAAACTAGGTAAAAGGGAGATATTTTAAGCTAATTGCATCTGCAACAATCAACTTTCCAGTGCACGCTCCATGAGAGTAAGGCGATTCATATTCCTGGTCTATAGTCAGAGGACGTTCACCAGAAGCTTAATCCATGTGTGAACCCTGCAAATGGGTTTTGGGCTTCTACAACCATCCACAGCATGCTGCAAAGTGGGTGTTCACAATTTAGGCTGATACCATCCCCTCCTTCAGATTTGGATTTCATTATTTATAATAAATGGATCATACCACTTGCTGTGCTTCAATTTTAAATCTAAAATGATTCATATTATACAATGCATGGTTACAGGATAACATATATTGCTGAAATGTAATAATTTAAATAGAACCCACTGTCAGTGAGTTGACTCATAGTGACCCTAAGTAGGGTTTCTGAGTCAGCAGGTCAGCAGATCTGTACTGGAGCAGAGGACTTGGAACTGAAAACATTTTAAGGAAAGAAACTTGAAAGAGGCATAACAAGAGAGAGTAATAAGACATACAGTATTTGACCATTAGCATGAGACTCTTCTCTCAGGTGTTTTAATGGTTTTGACAAAAATGTATGTTATTGTAATCTTGAAATTCTCTTTACTTATTTTCTTTAGTAATGTGTCCTACTTGTCTTTCTTCACAGAGAAGTAATTATGAACTCCATACTGGTCAACTTAATTCCTTCTGTCAAATCCAAAAAGCCTTAGTTTTCCTGTGCTTCCATTTGGGGAAATTCTTCCCCAGCACTTTCCTAGAAGGAGGGGACTTGCAACCTCTCTTGCATCATCAGATATGAAAAGAGTACACCCAGAGTTCTCCTCTGGCAAAGATGGCGAGGCTTCCTCTTACATACTTTAGACATGTTGGGCAGAGAGACCAGTCCCTGGGGAAGGACATCATGTGTGGTAAAGTGGCGGGGCAGTGAAAAAGAAGTTCCTCACTGATGTGGACTAACACAGTGGAGGCAAGGATGGGCTCAGGCATTGTTGTGTTATACATAGTGTTACTATGGGTCAGAACTGACTCGAAGGCACCTAACAGCAACGATATATTTATACCACCTAAAACATTTTCTTGGGCCTTTATATTTATTATATCTCCTGTATAAATGGCAGAGTTTTGATTTTTTATATGAATTTAAGCAGAACGAATAAATTACATTATGAATGCTTTCTGGATATTGGCAAATTCAATATGGCCAAGTGTATTCAAGTCATTTCCCCATTATGGTTATGCTCGAAAACCAGACTATCATGAGAAAATCAGTGCTATATGAAAATGGAGAATGATTACATCTGATCACAAAATGGAGGATGACTACATCATTACATCACTGCCAAACCACGGAGAATTATGATCTACTCTGTCATCATATAACCTTAATCATAACAGTCAGTGTTCCTCTTGCCACAATTTGGTATTTGTTACACCAGATGTACACCATTAATGGGCAAAATGGTTGGATAGTAGATTGTTTTGCTATTGCCATAAATGTGTACTGTTCAATAACAGCATTGTCTGTAAGTGAGAAGTAGGCATACTAGTTTGGGTTTCTAAAGCTGAGTAATAATATGATCAGTTGTGACTTTGCTTAAGCAAAATAAGTAAATAAGTAAGCAAGCAAATAAATAAATAAATAAAAGATGATAGATAAGACTTCCAACTACATTATTCTTTAAATCATAATAGTATTGCAGTTACATTTTTTTTTCTAAAAGAGCTTTCCGTTATCTTCCCTTCTTCTTTCCTTGCAGCAGATTTTTTTTTTCTAGGTCCTTTTAACCCGCACAAACAATAGTGATATCACTCTCTTTCCACTCTCATTGCATTATAGTACTGACAAATTTTTACTCAAAAACACCAGATTTAACTGTTACTGCTCTGCTTCGAAATTTTCAACATTGAAAATAATTTTTGAATAAATTTAAAGCACTCTTCATGGCAAAAATAATATTCTTCTATTTCTCCACTCTAAGCATTCTTATCCTAAAATATGCCTGTAATGAATTCAAGGCAATTTCTTCAAACACATCATAAAATATGAACGTTTTACATTTTGTGCCCTTTGTTCATTCCTATTGGGACATTTTCATACTGATATCTATGACAGACAAGCCTGCAAAGTATCTATATCAAACTTAAAGTCAAGTGTTATGTCACCTCCATGACTTTAAGTTACCACAATCTGCCAATGTAGACCTGTACTTTTGGTTCCCCCATTAAGACATGACAATTTTACATTTTCAATGCCAATTATAAATGTTTGCTTATGTGGCTGCACCATGACGGAATGGTGCACAGGTAGAGCACATTAAGTCCTTTTGAATATATTTTTATTTGCTCTATATCTAATTGGCCTAGTATAGGCAATAAATGCAATTAATCGAATATAGTGGAAGTTCCTTCAAACCAACTGATCATGTTATTTGTTCAATATACTGTTTCTATAATTGTACCATTTATTTAATAAGATTTGGAAGGAAAGAAAAGAAAACCTCTAACTCCTTAAAATATATTGTAATTTATCTGGTTGAAATAAAATTGATTGGGTGGATGGGGTGTGTGGAGAAACCCAAACTTCTTTTTAGAAAAGGATAAGTATGTCGCTACGGTGCTAGCAACAACCTACCTGTCAACCTAATGGGCTCTAATATCCCAGGTGAAGTCTGGCAGAGAACTCACCTCACAGCTTCAGAATTGCACCGTGATATTTGCTTCCATTATAGAGCACTTTAGGGTCTGTCTCTGGCATGAAATACACACTATAAACCAAACTCCCATCTCATTGCTGTGTGCAAGTCTGTGATAACTGTGCTGTTAGGAAGAAAGCATTTTGTGTGGTTTCTGTCTAACTCTCCTGAGTAGTTTTTGTACAGTTTCAAAGTAATTTAACTCTGGGGAGGGAGCAGAAGCAGGAATCATCAGACTAGGATCAGAATTAATAGGGTCTGTATTGATCAGACACAATCCTTTACTCAGAGATCTGGCCAGAGTCAAAAATAGCATCATTTTACTTCTATCTTTGATTTTCTTTAGGGACCGTCATAAAAAGATGTGTGAGTTTAAAAATGTTGTTGTTCTCATGCAGCTCAACAGAGATGGCAAAGCATTGTGGTAAGTAATAGCAAGCAATAAGAATCTTGTCATTGCTTATATTCAGAGTTATAAGACAAACAAAAACAACAGGAAACTTTAGAATAATAAAGAAAATTTATTTTATGGAGTAAAAATTTTTATTTTTTTATGGAATAAATTTTTTTGGAATATTTAATGGAATAAAATAAGGCAAAATAAAGAAATATTTAGGGGAATAAAATGGAGGCCATACAATGTATTATGCCTATAATGCTTTCCATTGGCTATTATACTTTTTATTTTAAAATACTATAAAAAATGTAATAAGATAGATGTCAGTAATAAATCTGTAATAATAATTGTAGTTGGAAAATATGGTTTATTATTTCCTTGGTCTCCTCATTTCCGTTAATGATAGGTTTTAACTATTTTATGGCATTTTCTACATAAATTTATGAAATCAATTCTACTTTGTTTTATTTTGTGCTTATTCTTAATTTTATTGAATGCTTATTTTAATGACGAATAATAAAGTTGCTGAGGAAACAAGGTGGTCCCGGTTGCTTTTTTGTGTTTTCTCATGTGACAGTTTCCAAGATTTTTCGTAAAAATTCACTATTCTACTTCAGTTAAATTTATAACATTAATAAAATTTGCTATTTGTTGGAGAAGAAATAATAAGTAATTGTGGAAGTTGTAAACAACTAAAATATAAGAAGAATAAATGGTTCACTCTGCTCAATATTGAAGCCAAAATGTTTGCTCAGGACTAACTTCACTTCATAAGGCAGTGATTCCATGGATGTGAGTGCTGAAAGCTTATTATCATTTTCTAAATGACATTATGATGTTATTTATCAAGCATAATACAAACACTTAAATTGATATTGATATATTTTATGTACTATAATAATGTATAATTCAATGTGTCTTTGTATAATTTTCTCTGATTTAAGATATTATAATTTGCTTTTAAAATAAGTTTGACACTTAAACAATATGAGTAAAAAAAAAAAGTCAGCACTAAATATTTTTGTCAATATATTACTAAGCAATTATTTTAACAGCTTCATTTATTTTGCTAATAGTAACTGTTGAATATCAAAATCTATATTTTGTGATTTACTAATGGCAATAACTATGAAGGAACAGAGTCCTTATAATGGAAATTATTAATTTAATTAAACTGGATACATGTATTCTCTATATGCACAATTATTCTCAGAATTAAAAATAACTTGTATAGAACAAGATTATATACTTCAACATAGTAGCACATAGAGACTATAAAGTAATGAAGAATATGTTTTGATTATTGTGTTTTTTAAAGTTAATATGTGTTGATATCATATGATGTCTAAAGATTGCATGAAAATTTGCTGTTAAAAGGTATAAGAAGACTTACAAGATTATGAGTGAATTAATTTTTACTCTCAAAGTAACACAATAAACTCCATTTAAGTTCAAATAGAAGTTAGATAGTGGGTATATATTTTCATTTTTCAAGAAATAAATTTTTCTATGTTTTTATTGATGATGATTTTTCACATAATCCCCATAATAAATAAATGATTATTTGTAACAAATGTTTATTGGCATACACATATCTACATTTATTCTTAGACATCTATTCTTCTCTATGATTTCCAAAGCAATGAGATTTTCATGTTTTCAATAGAGTTCTCATTGCTCTAATCCTTCATTTTCTCCATTTCTATAAATCTTTACACTTACATTTATCTTGTACCCATCAGTCATAATCTTCATTTCAAGCATAGTTTTGCCCTTGTCATTAGAGTAAAGTTGAGGTGCACAATTCAAAGGATGAATGGGGATGAATTGAGGTTGGGGTGAAACATGAACATGAAGTCTCTTGAATTTAAAGTTTTATCTTTCCCTATGGGGAGTAAAAAACTGATATTTTTGAGTGTCATATTCAATTTACAGTTTAAGTGGCATATTACAATTGCCTTTAAGAGGATAAAAAGGAAAGCCCAAAATCTGGCAGGAAACACAGGCTATTTTAACAACCTGAGCAAAGGTTACTTTGGCAAAACCTAGAGCTATACTAGTAGCAGTACTGAGTACTTATATAGGTCATAGGGAGATACCAAAATTCCATTACCATCAAGTCTACTCAGACTCAGGGCTACCCGTAAGACAGGTTAGAACTGCCCTTTGGGGTTTCCGAGGCTTTCCATCTTTACAGGAGCAAGCAGTGTCATCTTCCTCCTGGGGAATGAGTGGAGTGTTTGAACCTCTGGCATTAGGGAGCTGATTATACCACCAGGGCTCATTTGACTAGAAGACAGGGATGAGTTCTTGGGCTTTTGTCTTGTAAAACGCTATCATGGTAGCACCAGTTCAGTTTCTATTACCAAAGCCCTACTTTCAAACTATTGCTCCTTTTTCTGTTTCTAATTTTTGATTTCCAATTGCCAATGACTAACAGTGCATCTTGATTGCACTTTTGATTCATTTCAGACTGAAGAAGTTAGTAGAATTCTTCAATTTCTTTATCATTAGATTCAGTGTTTAATATAAAATTGAATAATATCAATATCCACTTGGCTTCTTTGAAGGCATATAGATAGCATCTTATTACACACAGTATTGTACTTTATGATATTCTTAAATGTTCCTTTTTTTTATAAAGGAGATGACATTTTTCTTGAATTTTCCATGGCTGATAATGTACCAGATACATAGGATTCAAATGGACTGTGGGAAGGGATGAACAGAGAAACTCAATATCATTAGTCAAAACAAAGGCAGGGAATGACTATTGAAAAGACCATCAATTACACATTGCCAATTCAAGTTGAAGCTGAATAAAATTAAAAACAAGTCAATAAAAACAAAATACAACCTTGAGTAGATCCCACTTGCATTCAGAGAACAGCAAGAGTAGATGAGATGCACAGCACACTGAGGGCAGAAAACCTGATGAGCAATGGGATGACATTGAGAACATCATGCATGAAGAAAGCAAGAGGCGTGAAAAAGATATGGGAGAAAAGACCAAGTAGATGTCAGAAGAAATTCTGAAATTTGTTCTTGAACACTGAGTATCTAAAACAAATGGAAGAAGTGATGAAGTAAAATAGCTGGGTGGTTATTTCAAAAGCACTTTGAGAAGACAAAGTAGAGTACTATAATGATGAGAGGAAAAACCTGGAGTTGCTGTGTCATTGATGTTGGCCATTGAGTCAGCTCCGACCCATAGCGAACCTATCCTGCCTCACCCTGCTCCAGCTTCACAATCGTTCCGGCTTGAGCCTTTGTTACAGCCTCCCTATCAATCCATCTCCTTGAGGGTCTTCATGCTTTCCACTGCCGCTCCACTTTGTCAAACATGATATCCTTTGTCAGGGACTGGTCTCTCCTGGCAAGCTGTCTAAAGTATTGTAAGATGAAGTCTTGCCATCCTTCACTCTAAGGAGCAGCCTGGCTGCTTGAGGTATGTTCAGCATACCTCAAGTTAAGAACAATCTGAAGAGGAAGAAGAAAAAGCCAAGCCTCAAGTTAAAATACTGAAGGATTCCATCATTAAATACGGATAGATACAGGAAGCATCAAAATAAGATGGAAAGAATATAGTCGCTATATGAAAAAGAACTGGTCATTATGCAACCGTTTCAAAAGGTAGCATATAATCAAGAACCAATGTTACTGAATAAGTCTAAACTGTACTGAAGGCCTTAGGAAAATGTAAGGCCCTAGAAATTGATTAAATTAGCAACTGAATTTTTTCAACAAGCTGATGCAGCACTGGAATCACTCACTCACCTAGCCAATTGACTGGAAAATATTATTTGTTTATTCCATAGAACTGTGACCCTTCTGAATGTGGAAATAATAGAACAATACCATTAACATCACATACAAGTAAAATTTTACTGAAGATAATTAAAAAATAGTTCAGGAGTAAATCAAAAGGGAGCTGCCAGATTCAGAAGAAAATGTGGCACAGGCATATAATTGCTGATGTAAAATGCATGTACCCTAACAGTAGAGAATAGCAGAAAGATGTTTACTTATGATTTATTGCCTATGTTAAAGGCATTTGACTGTGTGGATCATAACAGCCGTTGGTAACATTGAAAATAATAGGAATTCTCAAACATTTCATTTTGCTCATCAGAATCTGGACATAGACCACTGGTTCTCAACCTTCCTAATGCTACAACCCTTTAATGCAGTTCCTCATGTTGTGGTGACCCCCAACCATAAAATTATTTATGTTGTTACTTCATAACTATAATTTTGCTACCGTTATGAATTATAATGTAAATATCTGATGTACAGGATGTAATTTCATTGTTACAAATTAAACATAATTAAAGCATAGTGATTAATCATAAAACAATATGCAATTATATATTGTGAAATATTTATGTGTTTTCTGATGGTTTTAGGCAACCCCTAGGAAAGGGTTGTTCGACCCCCAAAGTGGTCATGACCCACAGGTTGAAATCCACTAACATACATGAAGAGGTAGTCATTAAAACCAAATGATAAAATAGTAAATGATTTAAAATTTGTAAATATGAGTACCAGGGCTGTCTTCTTTCACCATATTTGTTCAATCTGTAGCTAAGCAATACTCTGATAAGACTGGATTATATGAAGAAGAATGCATATTTGAAGAAGATATATTAATAATCTTCAATATGCGGATGGCACAACCTTGTTTGCTAAATCGAGGAAGACTTAAAGCACTTGCTGATGAAAATCAAAGACTGAAACCATCATTATGTATTGCGATTCAGTGTAAAGAGAATCAAAATGGATAGTGCATTGAGCCATCAAACTTCCTCACGGGAGACCGATACCTGGAAAAGGTAAACATGTTTGGTAGAAGGATGTCAAAACCAGGAAGTTAATCCCTCCTGTTTTAGAGGGATTAACACAGTGGCTGCAACAATGGGCTCAAACGTAAGCACAAATGAGAAGACTAGACAGTGTTTCATTCTGTTGTACATTTGATCACTATGCTTTATAACTGACTTGATGGCACCTAACAGGCTTGTATCTTACTTATTGTATGGATGATGATCATATGCAGAATTTTAGGAAATTAAGGAGCATAACAGACTTGGAAAACATCAACTTTGAAAATGTATATCTTACTTGTTCCTTCATAAGCTCATCCTGAGTCATATTAAACGTGTTTATTCAAAAGGTGATCAAAGGAAATACAGCTAGGCGAAGAAAAATGTGACAGGAAAAGGTATAAAACAATGAATGATCTGTTATCTAGTGAGCTACTGTTGTCCCTTGATGGAGTAAACCTTTAACACATTCAGCTGTTCAGGTTTGACTATCCAGAGATACATCTTAAGAAAGCCCTGACAATCTACTTCAAAAATGTCAGCCAGTGAAAACTTTAAGTTTCTACTCTGACATTGATTGGGCTTTGGGGAGCCTAAGTCAGAGTCAACTGGATCAAACTCACTTCCATCAAGCCAGTTCTGGAAAATGTTAATATTTCCCATCTGTACAATATCCACATCAGTGTCACTTAACCTGAGGATTAAAGGATCTACTATATTTATGCATTATTGTTTGAGGATTTCTCCATGGAGATGCTCACTTCTGAGATGTCTAGACTGCATGCAAGTTTCAAAACTGGTTCCAGACAAGAAAGGAAGTCCTGCACTGCAATGGCAAGTGTGTTCGTGTGCACAGAAGTGAAGGGGGCGGTAATGTGTAAGGGGCACATATGGTCCTATTGGAGAAGGGAAAAAAGGGGTGATTTGAAATTCAGAATATTGTATTTTTCAAGAAAGCATTAAAAGAGAAAAATCTTAAAAGGAAGAAAATATAATACAGATTTATCAGATTGATTATTACTTATTTTAGCTTATAAATTCTAGGAAAGTGGTAGAGGTGGATTTCAGATTATGCATATTTTCTACTTTTGTTCTGTTATGGAATATGCATTTCCATTTAACTATTTTATTAATTGATGTTGTAATTATCACTGTATATTACCAATGTCTGTGACACAAGAAAGGCTTGCACTTCCATATATTGATATTGGTACACTATGGGTTGGAGTCAATTTGACGGCAGTGGGTTTGTGTGATTTATTCTGGTCAATTAAATTTGAATAAACTAGGCATATGGAAACAAAGATTCTTCTATCTGATGCTACTGATAATCTAATCATAGACAAATTTGCTTTCTATGGCATAGTCTTGATTGGTTATTTTTATAAAACAAATTCTAGTGGTACAGTTGTAAAATTCTTCTATGTCCCAGGGACGGATCTTAAGTGGCACCCGAATTAAGTATCTTGTTGCCAAGGGAAAAGTCAGCAGTTTCAACCCAGCAGCCGTTCTGTAGGAAAAAAGATGTATCAATGGGCTTCCATAAAGAAAACAAGCGTGAAAACCCTATTGGATCATCCTATCTGCTCTATAGGGTCACTAGAACTCAAAATTAATTCTCCATAACAATGAATTTTTATTTCATTTCTTTTTTTTTACATTTTAGTGGGTAAATGGACATTTGAATTGTATGTTGGCTCTCTATCCAAATGATGTGATTGTGTACTGTCCAGTAGCTTTGACTCAAATAATTCTATGTACAACTGCCTGGTCTTAATCATCCTTATAGTCATTGCTGTTTGAACCAATTGTTGCAGTCACTGTTTTATTCCATCTTATTGAAGGTCTTATTAAAGGGCGCAACCTCTCTCTCTTTTTCCTGGTAGATCTACTTTTCCAAGGATGGCATCCTTCTCCAGGGACTAGCACTTCCTGATGCCATGTTGAAATATGAGAGAGGAATATTCCAAGATAGATTTGTTGTTCTTCTGGCAGTCCAAGGTAATTTTAATATGCTTCCCCAAGACTACAATTCAAATGTATCCATTGTTCTCTGCTTTTCCTTATTCCTTGTCCAACTTTCGTATGCACATGAAGCAATTGAAAGATGGCTTGAATATGGTATACCTTAGCCATCAGAGCGACATTTTTGTTTCTTAACACTCTAAAGAGATCTTTCAAAGCAGAGTTGCCTCCAGAAGATTTCTTGACCTCTCCTTCTATGGGTGTTGATTGTGGATCCAAGCAAAATGAGTTTACTGACAAATTCAATCTTTTCTCCACTTAACATGATGCTGCTTATAATACTGAAGTATAATCCATTCTGAAGGCTATAGTAAGTTCTTGCTTTCAGCAAGGAAGGTTATGCCAGCTGCCTGTTACAGGTTGTTAATGAATCTTTCTAAACCTCTGATGCCTTGTGCTTCTTTATTTAGTCTCAATCATCAAAACAATTGCATAAATATGGTGAAAGAGACAAACCTGAGCCCTATATATCTGAATTTTCCTGATTTTAGACCAGGAGGTATACCCTAATCTGTTCAAATGCCTGCCTCTTGGTTTATGTATATGCTTTACATGCACATAATTAAGTGTTCCAAAATTCCCAACTTTTCAATGATATCCATATATAGTTATAGTCCACAATATTGAATGCCTTACGTACTCAATACAACATACATAAACATTCTTCTGGTGTTCTCCACTTTCATCCAAAATTTATCTGACATCACCTCTGCTATTCTTCATCCATGTTTTTTTTTTTTTCTGAATCAACTTTTAAATTTGGTACTTCCATGTGGACCTACTGCTACAACTATTTTTTAACTGCTTTCAATAGTGTTTGTAAATTAATAATTTTGTTAGATAATATCCACTTTGTGTTGGATCACCATTCTTGGGAATAGGCATACGTACGTATCTCTTTCAGTAGACTGTGCATTAGAGCTTGAATTCTGATCACCCATTTGCAGAAGGCTATGGATAACAGTAAAACCCAAACAATTTGCAGATTCCCCAGGTAGATGAAATCTCCGTTGAGTTCCATCTGATGATTAACCAAAGATGTAGATAATCTTCCCTTAGGAGCTGTGCTTTGGAAAGTGGATTGCCTCCACCCTTCTTGAACCAGTCCAGGGAGGGGAAATTTCTCTTAGGAGCCTGCCTGGGTGTGTTCTTCATAGAAATCACCATACCAGCGAAAGTACTAGGGGTCTTATAGTCATGAGCCATGCCCTATTAGTCATACCCTGATTGCCTTGGTTGGAAGGCCATAGACCAATCTTGTAAGCTCTTCTATCTAACATAATATACGAGGGGGTAACACCAAAAAAACAATGGAATAAAGCTCCATTAGGCATAGCTTTTGTAGTATGCATTTTTTCTACTCGGTGGGCATCCAGCAACTCAGTCTGAGTTAGTGCTCCCAGGGGCATCACCTGGGAAGGTGCTCTCTGGTCACAGTGATATTTTTTTTCATAGAATCAGTTTCACTCAAACCTCATTTTTTTTGTGATGGCCAAGTTCAGAGAACAGCCTGCAGTTGTGAAAGTTTGTTTCCTGCTTGGGAAAATTGCCACAAAAACTGTTGTGATGTTCAATACAGCTTACAAGGACAGAGCCGTGATAAAAACTCAAATGTATAAGTGGTTTTCTCATTTTTAAAAAGGTGAAAGGTAGATTGATGACAACCTTCAATCTAGATGTCTGTCAACTTCTAGAATGGATGAAAATGTTGACTCATAGTGTATTTGCAGGTTGTTCCACCAGGTCAGACTGTTAGTCAAGCTTTCTATTTATAAGTTCCTAAAAGATAGTGTAACACTGTATGACAAAAAAAGACCTAATTTATGGCAGATGGGGGACTGGTTTTGCCACCACGACAATGCACCTGCTCACACAGCCATCCCAGGGTGCCAGTTTTGGGCAAATAAAACAGCATGCCTTTCTTTCCCCACATACCTGACTCACCTGATCTGCTCTGTTCGACTCCTTTTTGTTTCCATCAATGAAGAGTGACCTGAAAAGACAGCAATTTGATAACACAGAGAGGCGAAGAAAGTACAAGGGAGGTGCTGTCAGCTCTCCAAACAGATGAATTTGAAAAATGTTTCCAAGACAGGAATCACAGATTTGACAAATGAATTAAGTGTAATGGAGAGTACTTTGAAGGTGATATGGTTGTTTTGTAGAAAAAATAAATACATAGCTTTGAAAAAAAATAAATTTTGGGGGGTACCCCCTCATGTGTGTCCCAATCATGGCCCTGTTCCTGCTCCTGTAATGTAACTGATGTGTTGATCTGCCACCAACCATGAATTTGTGATAGTTGTCTTTGCTCCATGCCCTATTTGACCAGCCCTAACTGAATCATGACCCCATCCTAAGGGCCTCCCTCATCCAGATTAGCTGTCTGTGTCTTTGACCCTTTAAATACCTAATAAATGGTCTCCTTAAATTGTATTTGTGACTGAGGTCTGTTTTATACCCTAAATCAGTTGACTAGACAGCTGCCATGTGAATTTCTTGAAATGGGAAGTGGTGGGCATATTTACGTAGTATTTTGTCTATAAACTATTCAGTATTGCAAATATGGGCTTGATAGTTTTCATTTTGCTCCTTTAGCTCAAAATGCCAAGCATGTTCTTCCCCATTTGTTTTCTAGCTCCAGGTCAGTTGCATATTTTATTATAATGAATCAGCTTCTTGAACCAACCAGTTCTTTTATCTCATCACTTCTTTCGTTCTTTTTGGTTACCCTATATGAGAGTAAATTTTAGAGTTTTTTCTGGCACCTATTTTTGGGTGTCAGATCCCTTTTCAATCTTTCTTGTCTTTTAAATGTGCTTTTGCTTGTTATTGGGAGGGGGCTCAAGGTGTCCTCTCTTGGTTCTTCTTCTGCTGCAAGAAAGAATTCAGATGAGGGACAACATTCAGAAAAGATTCAGAGAGAAAGTTTGAGCGGATCAAGCGGGTGTGTTGAGACACATACATTGTCGTGGAGCAACAAAGGGCCTCTAGCAAATCTGAGGGCTAATCAGAGGTGTTGTAAAATAAGGTGCTACGTTTTTATTCTACTAATGGGTGATCTCCCACCCTTGGTGGCTTTCCAGTGCGTCTTCTGCAATAGTCTGGCTTTCTTTAGTGCACTTTCCTTTCTAGATATGTGCACCCCTGCACCCAGAGTTCACGCTGTGCTTTTCCCACTCATATCTTTTCTCTATCTTTGTCTCTTTCATGGATAAGAAAATATGTCTTACCTGCTTTTAACCTTTGTTTGGGCTGGGGAGGCATGGCGGAACGTCCCTCCACATCTGTTTTTGTTTTCTTCAAAAACCGAACTTGCTATCAACAAGTCAACTCTGAGTCTTAGCTACTCTGTCGGACAGGGTAGAACTATCTCTGTCGGTTTCTGAGATTGTAACTCTTTCCTGGAGTAGACAGCCTCATCTTTCTCCCATGGAGTGGCTAGTAGTTTTGAACTGCTCACCTTGCAGTTAACAGTACAACTTTTAACCACGACGCCACCTTTTATCATCACCTTCTTCTCCTTGCCTTGGTTCTATTAGTTAACACCTCCCACTAAAAGTAATAATATCCAAGTAATTTGGGAAGTTGATAGGCAAAGATCATCCTTCTCTGCCTCCTGCTGGACACAGAGATAGAGCTGATTTGGGCAGTATCACTTTTATTCCTTTTCTGGGAAAAGGTAGGCTGGAGTATGTTGGCTGGACAATCATTTATAGTTGCTTAGGTTCCAGCTGGAAGAGACAAAACAGACAAGGGCAGTACAAGCACAGGGTACAAACAGAAGTAGGAGAATAATAGAGATCAAGGGACCCAGGAAGGATAGTGACCAGAAAGCCAATACCAGACAGCAAACTAACAAATCCATCCACGTACAGCTCTAGCCTGTGGCTCTCCTACACATTCCAGGAACTGGTAGAGGAAGCAGTGGCCCTGCCCATTTGTACAGTCCATGTGTGGGAAGAGTCATGGGAGTTGTGGCTTTAGCAACAGATATGGCATATCTCAAAGTATCCAGTTGGTTGGTAAACACTGGTATTCAGGGCTTCTGTAGAAAAATTAAATTCCTTCCTGAGAAGGGAGGCATCCCGACATGTAGTATGTGGTATAGTAGCTCCTACTTGGTTGGCCAAACCCAGATGTATATTTCTTTCTGAGTGTCTAGAAATAAGAGGATAATTATTGAGCTTTATGATACCCCCCCTCCCACCCCACACACACACTCGTCCCTCCACCCTCCACCCTGGCTCCTAGCTAGAGTTTGCCATTAAGGGTAAAAGAGCAGTTGATTCCTGAAGGAGAGTCTGAAGGAGGGAACGTTTCCTGTTGGCAAAATATATGTTCATTACATTATTCCAAGATGAATAGGTTATAGCTCTCACTGGATACCAGTTATTGAAGGCAGGGGAATGGAGACACGGAGGAGCCTAGGCCCTAAGGACATTGCCATTGAAAATCGGTCCTATAACAGTATGAGTGAGGTCCTCACCCCTGCCTTTGTTGTTGCTTGTTTGTTTGTTTTTAATTGTGGGCACACACACACACACACATATATCTGAATATACAGAGGGGTTTTAGTAATACATGAATCTCTCTCTCTGCCCAAAGCTGCAAGTGGGCCAGCCTCACTTTCCCAGACCAGCCTGGGGCCTGTGAACATATTCCACATGAACTGTTATAAGAGGTATTACCCAGCAGATTAACTGCTGATTATAGTGAGGCAATAAAAGGGGATCTAGCTGATGCAGGCAAAACCTAAAGTAACAAGAAAAGAATCACTGTGTAGGTTATAGTCATCTGGCCTTTTTAAAGAGGACTCCCACGTCCTACAGTAGTTCACAGGTGCTTACTGTCCTTTGTCTCGTTAGGTTCAGATTGTGTCAAGAGGTGACAGTGCACTCTGGAATGATGTGTCCCATTGGTTATTCCCTGGGAGTGGAAAGCCTGACTGAACAACGTCCTCTCCACCTTGTGTAGCTGGAATGCAGGATCTAATGAAATACAGGAAAAGGCATTGTTAGACTGAGGGCTTAAAACCATTCAGTTTGGGAGGGAATCCACCCCAGTATGGAGTATACAGGTTTGATACCACAGGGTGATTGGGACGACTGACCCAGTCAGTTCCCATAAGTCCTGAACCTCCTGTGGATCCCATCTTTTTCTCTAACTGGTGGGATAGGAGCATTTCAAGGGGAGTTGCAGGTCACCTGCAGCTTATGCTCTAGGAATGTGTCAAAATTCCTCTGAGCCCTTCTTGGCTTCTGGGTAGATGGGAAATAGGTAGGATCTTTGAGTCTAATCATAATGGGTTTGGCATAAAGCATCAGTTGCCCATACCCGAGTATTAAGCTGCTTCTCTTTATCTGTGTTAATTTCACCTAATTTTCTCTTAGTAAATAGGGATGCCACAACAGGGATGAGTTGGAAAAGATCACTCGGGTTCTGACTTTACCCAGAATCTCTCCCTAGTAGTGGAATAGGTAATTTAGGCATAATAAAAGAGTGCATAAAAATGGTGTTTTGAGAGGAGAGATTTTTGATAGATCAGCACATGGTAAAAAAAAAAATGGCTCTCATGAAAATTAACAGGCCTTATGGCATTTCAAGGGTCAAACTAGGTGCAGCCCATTGATGGGAATGTTATTTGCTGGAGCTGCATGGAAAAGGCCCCATCTCTTCTAGGTCATGGCATTTGAACCCCAAATCCTTCTGCTCCTCATGGCAGCCCCTCTCTCAATGGCTAACCTTCTGGCACTGGGGCATGTCCACTGGGGATTATTCCAGCCAAGACATTCTCACTGCCAGTGTCTGGGCTCCCACATCAGTGGCAGTTCCCATTGGGAGTGCTTCTGGCTGTTCCCTTGAGTAAACATTGGGGCTGTTGTCCCGGTAAGAAATTCCCCCTCCACCACCGCAAAAAAGCAACAACAAACATTTCATGGGGTGCTAATACAGATATGTTATTCCACAGTTCAATCATATCAAGCAGTATTATATAAATCAATTTCAAAACACTATTTTTAACCTTGAACTCCTTGATATTTTTTCCTCTTTAACACCCCTTTCCCTCCAACCCCCAACTGTACCCCCCATCCCCCACCACAGGAGCCCTTAATCTACTATCTGTCTCTACAGGTTCATTTATTCTGGAGGATCAACTGACAAGGTTTCAACCGTTCAAATCAAGTTGATCTTTTTGATCTCCTACAGTCAACTCTCTAATGGACTCTGATTGGTAACTGGTTTCTTCTTTCCCCTGTAGATCTCACAAGTGTGTCTTGGGCTTCCACTGTCAACCATAGATTTCTGCAAACCAGAATCTCACAATTTAGACTCTGATACTATTTCCTCCTATGGCTTCAGATTATAGTATTTACAATCCTTTGGTTACCGATATTGGCGTATGTCTTCCATGTGGACTTAGCTGACCTTTCAATTAGATGGCTGCTTGTTTGGAAACAAGTCTTTGAGACCCAAGACTAATGACCGAGCCTGTATTTTCTCCCCCTGCTTCTGCTTTTTCAGAGCCCTTTCCTCTCCCTCAATATCCCTACTATAGCACCCTGAGGAGGCCACTTTAAATCTATCTTCTATAGGTGTCAATGGACCCAGCCCTGCCTTTTGTAATTTCTTTCTGATGTCTGGGAGGCAGATTTAGTTAAAAATGTCTCTTTTAACACTATATTTCCCAGGGATTCTCAAGGGATCAGCTT
This sequence comes from Echinops telfairi, assembly GCF_000313985.2. Lineage (NCBI taxonomy): Eukaryota > Metazoa > Chordata > Mammalia > Afrosoricida > Tenrecidae > Echinops > Echinops telfairi. The sequence continues at coordinate 27,922,595 of NW_022103908.1, read as the reverse complement.
ACAGTATTCTGTCCTTAGAGGATAATTGTCATTTTGAATATGCATTTCATTGGCATTTTTCCTCAGTACATTCACTCTCAGGGATGGTTAAAGCTCCTCGAGCAATCAGATTGACATTTTTCCACGGCAAGGGAAAGAGTAGAGTTATCCTTCTCCATTTCTTAATGAACTTGCAGCGGTTACCTGTAAAACTCCCTGGTTTATCTTTAATTCATATTAAGTCTAGCAAGGTGAATGGGACTTGGACCTTGGACTACGCTGTTTGGTCATGGGATTCCTTGCAAAGGAACAAGTTTAGGACATCTGGTCCTGGGCAGTAGCTTAAGCTCTATCTGCCTTGCCACCTTGCTTTCACTGGGAGGTAGAGGTTCTGAGTTAGGAAGTATAGGCTCTAGGGTCACAGGAGTGGTTGGTTCCTGGGGTTGCATGTGGAGAAACAGAGAGTCAGCTTTTACACCTTGAGGCGCTAGTTCATTCTTTCCCAAGATCTGCAGAAAGGCAGGGTCAATTTTAAAATTCCTGCAGAATTTGGGGGCATTTCACAGGGCCATCAAAGCCTGCATATAGGGGACCCCTATTCATTTTCCATATCTTTTGGAGAATAATTTTAATTGTAAGATGAGATTATAATTTAGACTACCATTTGTGGCTATTTTTCCCATTGTCTTATTAATAATGAGGTCAAGCTGTGTTGCCAAAGATTAAGAGTCCTTTTCTTTGTTATGGACCGAGGATCAAACAAGTCTCAGTTTTTGAGGCTGCATCTGAGCAGTATATCTGAAGGTATTCTGTGCTGTCTCCCCATCTGAAAGCGAGCAGAGGAGCTCATGGTAGAGCCACAAGTGTCCTCCTTTCTCCGCACCTCACTTCTAGTGAGGCCTAATTGGCCCTGCTCCTGGAGCGAGGGTGAATTCTTTCTCCAATACACTCTTCCCTCTGGGTGACTTCTGGAATGTGCAACATTGTCCATCCAGTAACGATGATCATTTGAAGGTTGGAAAATTTGACAACGTAAAAGTGCCTTGGCTGGGTCTGTCCCAATAACAGTGGGGGAAAGCAGCCTGAGATATGGTCTCATTTCTCTTTCCTAATGATTCTAATCACTGTCATCAAGTTGATTTCAACTTACAACAACCACATAGGACAAGACAGACCTGCAAAGTATCATGGGGGCAAAAAGCCTCATCCTTTCCCCACAGAGTGGCTTGGTGGTACCCAGCTGCTGACCTCACCATCGGTAGGCCAATATGTAACTAACTCACTAAGCCACCAAGGCTCCTTTCCTGTATTACAAGAGCCAGGCACCCTGACTGGATAAATCTCTGCAATATTCTAAGTCATATCTTAAACAAATGGCAAACCCCGAGTATCCCTTCCCCCATTGTCTGGCAAACACAACACATTTTTCATGCATGTCCTATAGGGGGAGTAAAAATTGCAGATACATCTGTTAAAGTCCAAGCAGAATAAACAGGTGCTAAGGTGGGTGGGGATGGGGCAGCTCACAGCCCAAGTTGAACCTCCTCCCGCCCACTCCTACCCACCCAGCATGCGTCAGAGACAGAAGAACTAGAGGCATCATGTAGGGGGATCTGCACTTTGCTTGTGGGTAAGACTGCCAGAAAATGTCACTTTGCTGTTCATCCTTTACCCTCTTGTGTGTCTGGAGATGTGCTGGTCATATAGTAGACCCAGGATGTCTCAAGGACTCTCAGCCGACCACATCTGTTTAGTGTCTCCCCGACACACAAGAGTGAGTTGGGTGCGTCCTATAAGAAAAGGATGGTTACATAATAATGTCGTCTCCTGTGGCTCTCTAGGAGGTGTTGTCCCATCGTGGGGATCACTCCTGACGCTCTTGATGAATATTCAGGTGGACCAGGGGGGCAAATGCCTCCTTTTTTCTCAGAGTCTAGCCAGCCTGGACACTCATAAAGGTATATATTTTGTCTTTAATGTTATCCTGCTTTCAAATTCTCCCTATTGCACCTCTGTGTTAGTCTGGTTTCTCTAGAGCAGCGGTTCTCAACCTGTGGGTCACAACCCCTTCGGGGGTGGAACGACCTTTCACAGGGGTTGCCAGAGTCATAACAGTAGCAACATTACAGCTATGAAGTAGCAACGAAAATAATTTGGTTGGGGGTTACCACAACATGAGGAATTGTATTAAAGGGCCGCAGCATGAGGAAGGTTGAGAACCACTGACTTTAGGAGAAAAACAACCACGGTGCTTGTATGTGTCTGTCTACAGAAAGAGATTTATAGCTAGAAATGGCTTGCATTATTCTAGAAATGGGTACGGCTAGTTCAGTTCAAGTCTGTGGGTTAGATGTAAACTGAAGGCTTCTCCTGAATTCTGTCACTTCAGGGGCTGATAAGTAGAAAGCAGGAAGACGAGGCAGAAAACCACAGGCTGGTAGATGCCTAACTGAATCGAACTGAAATCAGCCAAATGAATCCAAGGTCAGAAATCTGTTGATGGCTTCTGAGATTGGCAGACAGTTTAACAGGAGGTCCACAAAGATAGGCAGGATCCAAATCCAGTAGAAATGAGCTGTCAATTAGACTTAGAGTGGGCCCCATCCTGAATGAAACCCCCTCCATCATATCAAACTATTAGCAGGTTAAGCAGGACTATTCTCCCCACAACTGCTTGGCTGTTTCCCAGAAGACCCATCCTGGAGTTGACCACGCTATGTTAGATCACATCATGGTAGAAGACTAACACACCCATGTTGATCTAAAGCCTGCTTACTACACCTCTTACAAGTTTGACAGGCACACTGAAAGAAGACAAGAGAATAAAAAGAGAGATCAGAGATTAGATCAGATTCTAAAGGAACTTCTACTCATTGTGATCCTTGTTCTTTTTCCCCAGTGTCTTCACTCCTACTTATGTTTTCTTCTCCCCCCACCCAACAGTTTTTTGTACATAATTTACATATCATACAATTTAATCATTCCTTCGTTCAATCACCTTGGTTGTTCGGTGGGCACAACCACTCCAAGGATCTGCGGCACACAGCACCAGATATTACCTAGAGAATACTCAAGGTTTCAAGTCTGTTCTATCAGTTCTTGTCCCACTTACAAAAGAGAATTCTAGGGGGTAGAATGACAGCACTCAGACCAGAGTCAGTAAAAAAGGTTTGAATGTAGCAAACGGGTTTATTGAAAGAAGTACTTTGGCAAGGGGCAAGAAAGGGCCCCCAGCTATTAATCTGAGGGTTTAATAAAATGAGCTAGATTTTTTATTCAGTAGACCTTCTACCATTTGCTGGCTTTCCAGTGGGTCTTCTAATACTGGCGAGGTTCTGATAGTGTATCTCCCCTTTCCAGATACACACACCCCTACACCTCAGAGTTCCTGCTGCTCCCTTGTTGCCCAGCCATTGTGGGGGTAGACAACATCCTGTCTTCCCTGCAACCATCTTTTCATGATTTCTGTCCCTTCCATTGATAAGAAAACGTTTCTAAGCAGCCTTTCCCCTTCTTTTGTGCAAAGGAGGTGTTGGGGAATTGTGCTTCTAACTCCCCTTTAGTTTTAGGATTCCTTCTTCCCTTCGGTTCAGTTAGGTCTAGTTAACATGCTTTTGTCATGTACTATCAACAGGATATTACTCTACAAGTTGGTCTTCATTAGAAAATACTTACTATGTCCAATGCAATGTGGGTGATTCAGACAGCAAGTTTTGAGTAAGCCAGTGGATGAATCAGACACAGATGGGAAGTCAAGAATATTTATTGAGTACTTGTAGATAGATACTACTGGAAGATTGAGTGGACCTTGGACACCAAAATCTGCTTCCCTGAGAAACTGGTTGAGGGATATTTTATAGACAAAACTGAGAGGAGGGGGCCTCCTGAAGCAATTTGTCTTGAGATTGGCTATCGAGTTTTCAGATGGTCATTTTGCTTGGAGTGGAGCCTCAGTATTCCAGCTGCAGGTATTCTTCGTGAGTTCTGGCCTTCAATGGAGATGGGGTTCTTTTAACTTTTAAAGGAAATTCATTACAAATTCTAACAAAATCAAAGGATTTAAACAAAGAAGAGTTATGAAACCTCATCAACATTCTGGGTTCCAGTGTGGCATTAAGATGACCTTTAATTTCAGGTGGGATATACTCAAGGTTGTCTTTTTGCTCTGCTGGACTTGTTAATTGTCTTCATCAATAAACTAAACTTGTGTATGCACAGTAGATGGTATGTTCCATGGCCAGTGCCTGTCCTTGTTCTACCTGCAAACATTGAACTTCTCCATTATCTCTTTGCACAAATGTAGTCAACTTCATCCCTGTGTATTCAATCTAGTGAGTCCATTACATGTACAGATACTGTTTATGTTGTTGGAAAGAGGTATTTGCAATGAATAAATTGTTGACCTTTTAAAATACTATAATGAGATCTTCACTGTCATTTTTATTACCAAGACCATATTCTCCAACTACTGAGTCATCTTCTTTATTTCCAACTTTCACACTCTAGTCAGCAATTATCAGTAAATTCTGGTTGCATGTTTTATCAATTTTGGACAGCAGAAATTATCAAATATCTTTAATTTCTCCATTTTTGCCATTAGTGGTTTGTGCATAATTTGAAAATTAGTCATATTAATGGTCTCCTTTGCAGATATAGGAATATTATCCTGTCACCGAAAGCATTGTCCTTCAGGATAGACCTTGAACTGTTGTCTTTGTTTCTCCTTGATGATGAATGTGACAGTCTTCTCCATCTTGGCTGTCCTGTCAGAGTCCACCGTATGACGGACCTGATTTACATGGACCAACACTAGGCCATCTTAGCTAACTAACTTCCCGCATAGTTATCTATATGCATTTGGGTTTTGCCAACTGCCCATTTGCTTAGATCCATACTTCCTATATTCCACATTCCAATTATTAATGGATTTTTGCAGTAATTTGCTCTCATTTTGTGTTTTGCCCTGCCAAAAAATAAATGCTCTAAAAGCTTTACTCCATCTGTGTCATTAAGGTCACTCCACATCGACTACACAACTCTTCCATGTTAGAGGCCATCAAGTCATTTCCGCCCTGCAGTGACCTTACGCACAATAGAATGAAGCACTGCGCAGTCCTGAGCCATCTTCACAGTTGTTCCAATTGCTGCAGCCACAATTTGAATCCATTTCCATGAGGGCCTTCCTATCCTTCGCTACCCTTCTACTCTCCCCAGCATGACGCCCTCTCCAGGGCTTGATCTCTCCTGACAACATGTCCAAAGTATGTAAAATGAAGCCTCACTGACTTTGCCTGCAAAGCTCTAAAGTTCTTCCCCACTGCTGGCTAACCAGAGGCATTCATATTCTGGCACCATATCAAATAATGCTTGGCTGTATACGTATTTCCCAGCATCACAGCACACAAAAGCCACCACAGGGAGACATACTGGCAGAGTGCTGACTATACACAACTGCTATATTTAAAAAAATTTTTAAGACAATTTTATTGGGGGCAATAAATATATAACAATCATACATCAATTGTATCAAGCATGTTTGTACATATGCTGCCATTATTATTTTCTAAACATTTACTTTCCATTTGAGCTCTTGGTACTAGGACCTCTATTTTCCCTCCCTCCCCCTCTACCACCCTCCTGACCCCTTGATAAATCGTAAATTATTATTATTATCATATTTTACATTGACCACTTTCTCCCTCATCTTCTCCCCACCTTCGACCTACCCTCCTGGTATTGCTACTCACACTTCCATTCCTGAGGGGTTTATATGACCTAGATTCCAAAAAGACACAAGCTCTTTTTAAAAAAATCATTTTATTAGGGGCTCATACAGGCTAGTGTACTTCTCTGTCATATGGCCCCTTGTTTAACTTTAAGCCTTTAAGACCCCAGACACTATATCCTTTATAAACTGTTAGGCACCAACAGTTTTCTTCACCACTTTTGCTTGTGCATCCATTTTGTCTTCAGTGATAATGTGGGATGGTGAGCATCACAGAATGCCAGGTTGTTAGAATGAACTGCTCTTGCATTGAGGGAGGGCTTAAGCATAGCCCAAAGCCCATCCACTTCCTAAATGTATTTCCATATAAATATATGTACATAGGCCAATACCTCTATTTTTATGACTTAATATATATACATGAGTGCACACCTCTGTTTATACCTCTATCGATAGCTTTGCTTCCTAGATCTTTCCTCTGTTTCCTTTTACCTTCCTTATCCCACCATCATGCTCGTTCTTCTTCTGCCTCTTATTAATTTCTCTCAGCTAGATTTCTATTGCTCCAACACCTCCAGGATCTCTATGTCCTCCTCATTATTGCTTTTAATTCCCTAGTTGTTCCCCTGTCTATGGAGTTGTTTGCCCACCACTCCTTTCCTCTTCCACCTTCTCCCCCTAGAACTACTTATCCCGTTACTTTCTCCTTGGGCTTGCTTCACATGCCTATCTTATGCAGATTGACAAATCAACAATATTGTAGGCAATACAAAAGGAAAACAAAAGATTGAATAAAAAGGGAAAAAGAAAAAAAAATGTACAATAATTAGGAATAAAACCAAATAATATTAATAATTAGCAATAAAATTAAAAAGCAGAGAAAATTCCAGGTCTGTACGCTGACCTTTATAACTAATCTCTCCACTGGTCTTGGGGGTTCTGGGAACTGCCCATCCTACCCTGAGGTCTATTTGTGGGGGGGGGCTCCTCAGAGGCTTTGTGGCTTGGCTTTGCTCTCATGCTCAAATGTTTCCTTTTTGGTTCACCTCACTGTAGCGGATGCAGACTGGAACTACTCCACACCTTGTGTCCCCAGTATTGTCCTCTGTTGTGGCATGCTCCAGTGAGAGGACAGCAGTATGTTACAGGGAGGAACATCATGTCTTGAGCTGTTGTCAGCCCTACACTCCTCTCCGTGCCTTAGCAGTTCTGTGCAGGGACGTTGTCCTTAGGACTTGGTATGACTATATGGTCTAGACCCACATGTTCTTTTTTTCCTTCTTGTTTTGCTTCCATGTGGGCATGGAATTCTGGCCCCTCTCCCAAACTAGTAGGTTCAGTGTTGCCCTCTGTAGCACATCCCTCTAGGGATGGTATCACTTTGGCTCTGACTGGGGCTGGCCCTATAGCACACTCTGTTCAAGTGTTACTTCATGTGGTTACATTGCCCTCAAGGTTTTGTGCACCATGGTGAGGTCTGTATGCACGCTCTTAATTCTGTGGAGACATAACCAACACTCTCTTCCTGGGTGGGTTAGTGCCCTGCTCCCCCAGAGCCATTGTCTCCCCACACCCAACCATTCCGCTGCTGCCCCCACCACTTTTCTCCCTCACCCTTTCCCCTTCTTTGTATGGAAATGGCATGTACATTCATTGGGTTTGGCCTGTACCTCAACCCATACATGTGAGATAAATGGTTTTTCTTCTATACCTACAGTGCTGATTATATTTACCTCAGGGGACTCATGTTGTACTTGTCCTTTTATGAATGGCTACCTTCACTTAGCATAATTTCCTCCAACTCTTCCCATGAGACATGTGCTTCATGCAGTCATCAGTGCTTTCTTAGGGATGTGTAGTAATCCATTGTGTATATGTGCCAGAATTTGTTAATTCACTCATCTATCAATGGAAAGTTGGGTTGTTTCCAAATCTTTGAGATTGTGAATTGCACCACAATAAACATTTGAGCACAGATGACTGACTGGTCATTCAATTTCTTATTTCTGCAAGGTATATGTCCAGTAGAGGGATAGCTGGGTCATAGGTAGCTCAATTTCCATTTTTCTTTAAATACTGCCAGATTGCTTTCCACAGAGGCTGTAAGTATGTACACAACTACCAGCAGGGAGAAGAGTTCCTATATCGACACATACCCTTCAGCATTTGTTGTCCTCTGACTTCTTGATTTGGGCTATCCTCAACAGTGCTAGGTGGTAACTCATGGTTGCTTTAATTTGAATATCTCTGATGGCTAATGATAGGGATCAATTTCTCATATGTTTATTGTCCATTCAGGTCTCTTCCCTAGTGCTTTCTTTTCAGGTCTTTTGCCCACTTCCTCAGGGGATTAACTGTTTTCTTATTTTTGCAGGCTAAGAGGGTATAGTAGATTTTGGTAAGTTGTTTGGTCTGTTGTGTCATTGTGCATTTGAAAAGAATGAATTTGCATTTGGATGGAAAGTTCTGTAAATGTCACTCAGGTCCAGTCACCTAATTGTAGTGTTTAGCTCTGTGGCTTCCTTGCTGAGCTTTACTCCCAGTGATCTATCTTTCTCTGATAGCAGTTTATTGATGTCACCTATTATTGTTGAGTCTGTGATTTAGTTTTTCATCTTTTGAGTAGTTTGACAAATTTTGTGGGTCTCCCATTAGGCATATATATATTTTTTATGCTCATTGGTTCCTGGTGTACTGATCCTTTGTGTATTATATAGTGTCCATCGTTGTCTCTTGCTATGGTTAGCACCTTCAGGTCAATTGGTCAGAGATTAGGATTGCAACTCCTGCTTTTTTTAAGTTGCCATTTGCCTGATATATTTTCCACCAGTTTTTTATGTTTAGTCTATTTTTGTCTGAGATCTTAAGATTCATCTCTTAAAGCCAACAGATTGACGGGTTAGGCTTTCTGAGCCAGTCTGCTAACTTTTGTCTTTTAATGGGTGAGTTGAGGCCATTGATGTTCAGAGTTATTATCACCATATGTGGATTCATTACTGTTCTCAGACCTTATGTGTTGGGTGTTTTCCTATCTCCCTTCATATCAGTGTGCTGTGTTTGTGTGGGGAGCTTCATTCATGCTTTGTTTTCCCCCTGAGGAAATCTTATCTTGGTAATTATTTCCAGTGCATTGACTCCTGAGTGGAGTTGTACTTTATGGCAGTCTCCTGCTTGTGCTTGGTGGATGTTTGTCTCTGAACCATAGTGAGTTGACAAGGATTTTCTGCAGGGTTGGGCATCTTATGGCATTTTCTTTTTGAGATTTTCCTTGTCATGAAAGATTCTTACTTCACTGTCTATCTTAAGAGATAGTTTGGCAGGATAGAAGATTCTCAGCTTGGTGTTTTTTTCTTTCAGCTTTTGGAAGATGTTACTCCTCTCTCTCCTCCTCTTCATGGTATCTGCTGATAGGTCTGAGCATAGTCTTACCTGAGCATCATTGTATGTGACTGCTTTTTTATCTCTCGCTGCTCTTAAAACGTTCTCTTTTTCTTTGAAATTTGATAATTTAACAATATGTGCCCTGGTGAGTTCTTCCTGGGGTTTAGTCTAATTGCTGTCCTCTCTGATTCCTGTATTATTGTCTGATTTTCATTCATTAAGGTGGTGAAATTTGCTTCCAGAAGTTCCCTTGCTAATTTAGTTGTTGACTCCTTCATTGTGTCTTGTTCTGATGGACCAATTATTTAAATATTGGACCTCTTCATAGCATCAGTCATTGACCTCAGGTTTTCTTTTGCCTCTTTGTTTATCTTGTTTGACTATCTTTCCTGTATGTTCACGTTTGCCTGACTGTCCTCAAAGTCACTGGTAAGATTCTCTGCCTCTTTTCATATGTTGGTGAGGTCTATGATCTTGGGTTTTGCTTCTGTTACCTCATCCATTAATTCTTGTATTTCCCTTTGGTGCATGGACTTCATCCCATATATCGAGGACTTTATACCCTATCATGAACTTCATCTCCTCTATCATTACATCCTTATTCTGCATTGCTTCCTTCACATCTTGTATTACTCCAAGCAGTGTTCTAAAGATTTTTTTTCTTTGCAGATAGATGTCTGATTCTTCTATAAGCATTGTTAGGTTTATGATTTATTCCCCTGGTGCATTTTGCTTTTCTTGTTTTCTTGTTGATGGTGTTGAAATATGTTACTATTTGCATGACATTTTAGAACTGGGCACCATGTTTCTGGGAGACCAAGGGGCTTTGAGTTCTTTCATTGTTTGACTGGTAAGAGTGTTTTCAGGAACTAACTGTGGCCTACTATGGTGGTGGGTCAGACTGCTATGTAGGCAGGATGCTGCAGCAACTCAGTGGCCACCAGCATGGGGGGGGGGTAAGAATCTCGGCTGAGGTAGGTGACTATAGGTTTGCCACTGTCTGGATTGGGGCAGGACTACAGCATGGCCCCTGATCTGGTGTGGACTGTCTGGCCAAATTTGCAGTGTTTTAAACTGATAGAGCCAGTTTTTGTCTTGGACTGTGCCTATCAGAACCCATTTGCTTGTCCTTTACTGTTTTGTTATGTTAAAGTCCGACACTGTGCTCTGAAGGTTAGAGATCTGGCTATTTTGTTGTGCTAATGTTATGTTAAAGGACAGGGTTCTAGAAACTTATATTCCAAGTTACACCAGGATCACAGCCTGGAATTGAAAGCTTTTTTTTCTAATGTCTTTCCCTTTTCATTATGGGCTTGTGGGTTGCCCTGGTTTGAGGCAGTGCTGCGCTGTCCCCCAGGGTAGGGGGACTAGGTTAACAAACCTTTAAACTGCAGACCTTTCCTCTACAAAGTGAAGGCAGTACAAGAACAATTCAGTGTGTCTCAGAAAAGCCCATGACATAGTAAGATTCTTAAGAATTTCTCTGCACATTCCTTTATTATTGCCTAAATTTTATTTTATTATCAAATTTAGAGTTTCCTAGTATTTGGATCACACTATTCTCTGTTTTATAGTGTTATTTCTTTTTTCACTCTTCTGGTAATTAAAAATGCCTGTCATATTAATATATGACAGATACATTTAATTTGTAGAAAATGAAATACTTTTAAAAGTAATAATTTACTATGAGTCATTAATTTTTCTCATTCCCTTAATTCTTAAAATAAGTAAGTATATATATATATATATTAATGTATGTGTACATATATGATGGCACATATGTGAGGGCAAATAAACAGTAATGCTACAAAAGTATAGAAAAGTTTACTAAGGAAAAATATCAAAATGTGAAGATATGTTTTTTAACGTCTCTTTTAAGCTTATGCACTTCTAACAAATGGTCTTTCCATCTTTCTAACCCCTTGAAGAGTTCTCTGCTCTTTTACTTCTCCCATGTCAAGCTGCAAGTTTTACCTTCCTCCAGGGACTCAAAATGTGTTTTTTCACTTTTCCTTGTGTTTAAAGGGGGGAAAAGTCTGAAGAGTCAAAATCAGAGTGGATGGGGTAAGGTTTCCCAGTGAAATTCTTGTAGGACAGTCATTGCTAGCCTCTAAGAATGAACAGGTGTATTGTCAGGATAGAAATACATTTCTCGGAACAATTTTCCTGGATTCTTTGTAATTGGCGAAGTTTTAAATTTTCTTCATTCCCCTACCCCCACCCCCCAAATTCCCTGGTAGTCCTACTTTGTTTTTCACAAAAATCTATCATTAAATATATATTTTTTGAAACCTTCACAATAGCAACCTTCACTTTCTGAATGACGTTTCTGCTTGAATTCAGCTAGTCTGGCAGATGCTCTCGGGAGTTTCTAGTTTCACTGGGCTGTTTGGTTGCTGTAAGTGCCCCTCATGAGATTAGGAACCCTGGTGACATAGTGGGTTGTGAATTGAACTGCTTACCACAATGTTGGCATTTCAAAATAACCAGCTGCTCTGAGGATGAACGATGAGACTTTCTGCTCCTTTAAAACTTCACAGTGTCAGAAACTCACAGCAACAGTGCTATCTGTCCTGGGCATGGCTATGAGTCAACATTGACTTGTTGGAAGTGAGATCGTTTTCCAGTGACATTACCAAACATGTATTATGGAGTTTGCTGCTGTCTACTTATCTCAGAGACATGTTTAAATGCATTTAATTTGAGAAACATGTGCATGGTTGAACTGAAACCTAATAGGGATATATTTTTACTTACCCGTTTGTGTTGTTTAACATCTATGATCATTTTCCAAACCTTATAGTAGCCCGGTTTTGTTCATCCTTATCTCCACTGCTGCTGGGGGAACTCGGTAGCTGCAGAAGTGACCAGAGATTGTCTGTGTGAACAGAGTGAGAGGAAAGTGGTTGGTGGGAAAAGAAGGCACCCAGTCCTGATCATTATTCTACAGGCTTGCCTGTTGGGCAACACCCAAGAACTCATGCCCAGAGCCATGTCCTTTGTCACACCTGCCAGTACCTCATTCATAGTCTAGTTCTGCAAGAGCTTCAGTTTGGTGAGTTTAAAACCATTCAGAGGAAGTAATAAACAGAAGAACAGCTGCTTTCCATGGAAAGTAAATGAACAAAAACAATGTAAGAGACTATAAATGTGTATAGAGTTGGTACTGTACAAATGAACATTAAATTAACCATATCTGTGTGCCTGTGTGTACAAATGCATGTATATATACATACATATACTCAAACCCATATCTCTGTGCATAAATCTATCTGTATAAATATACACACAGGTATATATGTTATTGATGCTGTTAGATACCATGGAGTCAGTTCTAAACCTATGTACATCAGAACGAAACACTGCCCAGTCCCTTTCCATCCCACAGTTGTTATGTTTCAGCTTATTGTCATCATGGAGACAACTTCTTCTTCCTCTTCTTCTTTAGTTCTCTACTCAGTGACCAACCTCAGCATTCTATTCTAGGGTCTGTCTCTCCTGATAACATGTGCAAGGTACAAGAGACAAATCTCACCACAATAGATCCTAAAAAGCATGTGGCTGTACATATACATGCCCGTGTACATATATAGGGTCCTATATGGATTCAGGTTTTTTTAGTGACCATTTCTCTATCTGTACTCCCCCCACCCCACTTTGCTATTCATATTTCACAGTGTTCATATTGAAATAAGTATATTTCAATAATAAGTCTATATTCAATTGTAATATATTTTAAGAATATTTTTAACTTTTGACAGTTTACACTTTTAAAACGCTGTCACCAACTTCTTTCTTTTCTTTAAGAAATGATATTTCTGCTTTTTGTTTATATTGTGTTATTTGAACATTTCACTTGCATCAGTGAATGCCTCTTTTTATTTGCTTGCCTCTCATATTTGGAGAAGGAGCCTTGATGGTGCTATTAGGAAGGGTTGAGTGGCTAACAGCAACGTTGGAAATTCAAACCCATTGCTGATTTTCAGAAAGAAATAAAAAGGTGAGGCCATCTGCCCCTAGAAAGATTTAAAGTCTGCAACCCCTACAGTGGGTGGCTATGAGTCAGAACTGACTTGATGGCAGTAGGTGTATTTGGATAACCTTTAAACTTTAAACTCTGGTTTCAATGTTACCACTCTATACTACAAGCTTTGTCTCTGTGTTCTTTAGCACTCATATAACTTCTGTCTTCTACAGAACTATCTGAGGCACTTAACACTTATGTTACTCCTAAACTAATTTTCACATACCATCTCCAGCATTAGTATTCTTAAACACATTTTTATTTCATTGGCTTTTAGAGTATTTGCAGCTTCTGGTGACCAATTTCTGTAAGAATAAAGTATACTTATACTTATTGTCAGTCTTTATCCATTCCCTGATGGCTTTAAGTGACATTATAATGTACTCATTTAGACATTGACCCAAATAAAATTATGAATTATTTTATAACTGTAAATAAAGCATATTCAAGAGTTTGGGTGGTTTTCCAAGATAAAGAATCCTGATTTCTGACACTGTAGAGTTCAAATTACATTAGCAGAAATAGGTCAATATGGAAATTGCTAGCACATAAGAAACAGATAATAGCAAAATAAAGAGAATTATGTAAAATCAAACAAGATTTTAGGGCTTAGGAGAACTGAACTGGTGCTTCTCCTTAGCTCTCTGGTTACAACCCCCACACCCCCAAACCCAAAACATTATAACTGCTTCTTCTTTTGAAATTTTCCTGAGTCTTATTTTCTTTTTTATTTCCATTATGTCCACTCTTCTCTAGGATAAGTTTTTCACACCTGGTGAGCAATTTTCTTTAATGAATATTGGTAATTCAACTGGTTTTGCAATCTGATTTTAAAATGTCACGTTGACTCTTTTTCTCCTTATGGATACCTTCTAGAGTTATCTTTCTGGGATTCGAGTGTTTTCATTGACCATTTCTCTATCTCTCCTTTTTTTTTTCCTCTTTGCCATTCACCTGCTCCTCAATTATCAACTATCTCATTATTCAGCCTTTCTCATATATGAAGAGATTTAAAAAATTTTATTACCCAACTATTTGGGGCATTAATTAAGTTCATCTAGTAGTAACAATTGCTGAAGAGTGAGGCAAGAGTAATATGTAGGCTGTGAAAGTTATGGTAAAGTGTTAACTTCTGTGGGCCAGGATACTTAGTTGTTTTGCTGTCATGTAATGAGGCAGTTTGGAATTTATGCAATGATATAGTTATCTTCCATTTTGTAATTTGAGATGGTCTCCTCTATTTTTGCATAATGCCAATTTTGACTAATGACCTGGTGTTTAGAACTGAGTCATATTGATAATAGAGTTGTGATTGTAAACATCAGCACCAATCAGATCACATTGACTTTTTTTAATTTGACCTATTTCTTGATTGCACTCCTGAGTTCATTATGTACTTGGTATTTCAAGTTCTTAAAGACACAAGTAAACAAAAGTAATGGTTGATATTGGCTAGGAAACCTATTCAACAGCCTAAACATATAAACACAAATATAGCTATGTATACTTCATTGATAGGTAAAAATTTTACTTATGCAAATATTTTGCAAACTCTGAACTAGATATCATATTTTATAATCATTTTGAAGTTTTCAGAGAATTATAAAGAAGGACTGACTTCCAAAAAAATGTTTAATCAATGGTGTGTATGTGTGTGAATTTCTTCCTTTCTTGTCTTTGTCTTTTTTTATATAATAAACAAAGAAATTATCAACTTTAGGAAATCATCCAAAATTAATATTGTATATGGTTTATTTGAAGCAAGAATACAAGAATTTAAAATACACCTTGTTGATACCTTTTAAAACATTCAGAGAATTGATGAAAAGGAAAAATTTGGCTTAATGTTTCCAGATAATTACCCCATTTTCTATTCAACTTACATAGATATATAATTCATATTCAAGGATGTTCTTTTAGAGTCTAAAATATACTTTATTTTAAAGTAGACACAATTAGAAGATTCACTCACTCTCTTAGTAGTAGTTGAAAAACAAACCATAACTAAAATCAATTTCACATCCACAGCATTACATTCACGTGGTAATTTTTCAGTGGCGGTCTTAATATAAAGACTATAAGGAAAACACTTTAATTTAGAATTTCCAAAATATAAAGATGCTGAAAATGTTTAAGAGCTTTATTTAATGTGTTTTAAAAGTGTTCATTTTTTGCCAAGTTATATTTTTCATATAAGCCAATGACTTCAAATAAAAAAATGGATACATTAAAATTTGGGTTGAACAATTGTCTCTTGGAAAGGGTTTTCTAAGGTTTTCAAAGCTTAAATTATTTTCTAAAATGATTATGAGAAATTTATTTCAGTTAAAATGTATTCAATGCTAACCATATACAAATTTTCATGATTTTTAATGCCTCTGATAATACCTGGCATATCATTAGGAACCCAATATTTGTGAATGCATGCTGAATGGATATACGTATTGGATATAAGTTCCAGTGATGAAGATATAAAACAAATAAAATATTCAAGTAATATTTATTGAGAATCTAATATTGTTCTTCTTATTAGATCAGAGTGTAATGATGAATAAGATACACTATTCGCACACATAACCATATATTAGAAGAGAGATAGATAAAATAATTTCTATGATTTTAAATATAATAACTTCCATTATACTTATATATGAGGAGATAGCAGTAGTTAATGATCAGGTTGGGGGATAATTTTAATAGGCATTTTCAGAAAAGGGTTCACTGACAGTTTACAGGTGAAAAAATTTTAAAAGCAAGGCAATATAAAAGGAATTGAATTGTAAATTGCCTTTTGGTAGCTGAAAAAGGAGCTTTGGTAAACACATACAAAGCATTCCTAGATATTTCAAGATCTAATTTACAGATGTGGAATTTCTCAAAGTAAATTTGGTGGGCAAGGTAGTTGTTATTAGGTACCATCCTGTCGGTTCCAACCCATAGCAACTCTAAGCAAAATATAATGAAGCTGCCTGGTCCTGGGCCATTCGCACACTTGTTCCTATGCTTGAGTCCATTATTGAAGCCACCGCGTCAATCCATGCCACTGAGGACCTTCCTCTTTCTCATTGCCCCTCTAATTTATAAGCACGATGTCCTTCTTGAGGGATTGGTCTCTCTTGACCACATGTACAAAATAATATAAGACACATTCTCATTATGCTTGCCTATACGGAGCACCCTGGTCATACTTCTTCCAACTCAGATAGGTCCTTTCAGCAGTCCATGGCACTTTCAATATTCTTCTCCAGAGTCACAATCAGAATATATTGTGTCTCCTTCAATCATTCTAATTCGCTGTCCAAATTTCACATGCATAACAGGCAATTTAACATGCCATGGCTTGGATTAGGCACACCTTATTCTTCAAAATAGCCTCTGGTTTTTCAATACACTATAGAGGTCTTGTGCAGCTCATTTATGTAATGCCGTGCATCTTTTGATGCACCTTGGGTGCTACTTCCATGAGCAATGCTTGTGAATGCAAGCAAGACAAAATCCACAGCAACTTCTAACTTTTCTCCATTTATCATGATGTTACCCACTGGTCCAGTTGTGAGGATTTTGGTCTTCTTTACATTGAATTGTAACTGATATTGAAGGGTGAAATTCTTAATCTTCATCAGCAAGTGCTTCAAGCCTTCCTCACTCCCAGCAAGCAAGGTCATACCATTTGGACATTGATGGTTATTAATAAGGTTTACTTCAATAGTGATGGCACATTCTTCTTCATATAAGCCAGCCTTCCTGATGATTTGCTTGGCAGACAGATTGAATAAGTATGATGAGGAGATGCAAGTAAGATGCACACTTTTCCTGATTTTAAACCATGCAGTATATCCTTTTTCTGTTGGACAATTGCCTCTTGATTCACTTACAAGGTCCTCATAAGCACAAAGAAATGCTCTGGAATTCTTATTCTTTGCAAGATTATTAATTGTTTATTATGATCCACACAGTTGAATGCCTTGTCATAATTAATAAAACACAATTATATATATTTCTGGTATTACCTGCTTTCTGCCAAGATCCAATTAATGTCAGCAATGATAGCCCTTATTTCAAGTCCTCTTCTGAATCCATCCAGAACCTCTGACAGCATGCTATTACAAGATAAAGCATCTGGGATTTTAAAGGCTTGAAGTTAAACAAGCAGCCATCTAGCAGAGAAGCAATAAAACTCACATGGAAGAACACCAACCCATGTGACAACGAGGTGTCAATGGGAACAAGTATCAGGCATCAGAAGACTCAAAACAAACAGCCTTTTTTATGCGATCAAGGGGGATCAAAATAGACACCCAAAGCCCATCTTTTGGTAGACAATTGGACATCCCCTCACAGAAGGGTCACAAGGAAGAGATGAGCCAGTCAGAATGCAGCATATCACCGATGGATGAAACACACAACATTCCTTGAGTTCCTTAATGCTTCCACCCCCTCCACCCCCCACTATTGTGATCCCAGTTCTACCTTACAAATCTAGCTAGACGAGAGTATGTACCCTGGTACAGATAAAAGCACTTGACAAACAGAATCCAGGACAGATAACCCTTCAGAACCAATAATGAGAGTAGTGATACCACGAGGGTAAAGGGAAGGTGTGGGGAGGAGGGGTAGAAAAAGGGAACCGATCACAATGATCAACTACAAGCCCCCACCACCACCCCTCCACCTAGGGGAATGAACAACAAAAATGTGGGTGAAGGGAGACAGCAAATGATGTAAGATATGAAAATAATACTAATTTATGATGTATCAAGAGTTCACAAAGGTAAGAGGTGGGGAGAGGGAGGAGAAAAATGAGAAGCTGATGCCAAGGGCTCAAGTAGAAAGAAAATGTTTTGTAAATGATGATAGCAATATATTTAAAAACGTGCTTGATACAACTGATGAATATATTATTATAATAACTTTAAGACCCCCCAATAAAATTATTTATTAAAATAAAAAATATACTTACATGTGATATCTGTGATGTTATTGTATAGCTTGAGCATTCTGTTGGATGACCTTTCTTTGGATTAGTACAAATATGGATATCTTCTGCTAAGTTGGCTAAGAAGCTGTCTCCCAAATTTTCTGGCATAAATGAGTACGTACTTCCAATGCTTCCTCCGCTTATTGAAACATTGATGGATTGATGGGTAATACAAATTTCGTAATAGTAGTTTAAGAAAAACTCTGAGATGTAATCACTTTTATTGAAGTCTAACTTTCTTTTTTTTACCTCTAATCTTATACATGTGATGTGCAAATGACACAACTTAACTTGCTAAAAGTGAGGAGGACTTGAATCACTTGATGAAGATCAAGGATTGCAGTCTCTAGTATGGATGATAATTCAGTATAAATAAGACCCAAATCTGCACAATTAAATCAATAGGTAAAATCATGATAAATAGAGAAAAGATTGAAGTTATCAAAGATTTTGTCTTTATTGGGTACAACCAATGCTTATAGAAGCAGCAGGCAGGAGATCAAGACGCTTTGCATTAGGCAAATGCTTCAAAAGATTCTGTGGAGTGCTGAAAAGCAGAAAGGTAACTAAATTGCTTCTGACTCAAGCCTTGGTATTTCCAATAGCCTGATATGCATGTGAAAGTTGGACTTCCATCAGGAAGACCAAGATAAATAAACAAGGCAGTTGAATGTGTTGCAGAAGAATAGTGAAACTACCATGGGCTTACAAAAGGACAAACAGATCTGTGATGAACAAGTTGAGTCAGAGTACTCCTGAGAGGCAAAGGATAGCAAATTTCATGTCATGTGCTTTGGACATGTGAGGAGAGACCAATCGCTAGAGATGTACATCATGCTTGGTATAGTAGAGGGGCAGTGAAAAACAGGCAGGACTTTGAGGAGATGGATTTGACCCAATGGCTTCAACAATGGACTCGAGTACAGGAACAATTGTGAGGATGTGGTAGGAATGGATGGTATTTCATTCTGTTGTGCATAGTGCAGCTGTTGGTCAGAGCTAGTTCAATGGCATCTAACAACAGATAGGTGATAGATGAAAGATAGATAGATAGATGATAGATAGATAGATGTTTATATAAATAGATGGATATATAGATAGAAGATGATAAGTATGTATGTGTGTGTGCCTTTCTTTAATTCTATTTTTCTAGAGAACTCTAACGTATTATTTCTCTAGAATTCTTCAAGATTGATAATAGACAAAAGATTAAAAATATAATGACAAGGGCCAAGAGATAATGCTAAGTCATTCAACAGACACAGCTATTAGAGAATAAGGCTGGATATCAACAGGGCTTAAATAAAGAACAGGGAATGTAGGGAAAGGGTAGCTCAATTTCTGTAGGTCAGAAATTTTAAAAGTATGTGTTGGGGAGAGTATATTTAGAATTACAAAATATGTGATATGAACTGAAGGCCATTGTTAAAACTATAACCTGGAGTGCTGGTGACTGTCGGTGGATTTGAGAGGAAAATTGGGGAAGACAACTCTGCATGCCTGATATGAATATGTTCAGTCTCCTTAGCTAGACCTCTAAAATGGCATTTGGGTGATAAATAAGACACTACTAGAATGATTATTAACCAAGTTTTCATGCTGATATGGAATGTTAAAAACAAACAAGTGAAACTCTGCTATCGAATACACACAGCGATAGGTCTTTGTCTGAGGGAATCAGAGTTCTTACAGCTTCAACAGAACTGTTTGCCAGGCTGTTCGCAGGGAGCCTGGACAACCAAACATCTATCTACCTTTGACTGATTTAAGGCTATGTGAGCATTCAGTGCACCTAATATATGAGAAAAACATGTGTAAAGGAAAATCTGTGTAAATTAAGCTGGAGTTCAAATTAAGATGTAGTTGTCAGTTATAATGTGACCTTAGCTTGCAGCAATGAACAAATTTAGTAATGATTCTAGAAGAGAAGCAAAAAACAAATCATTATCGTTCACAAATATCAGCTCATAATAGCAGTCAGATCAAGACCTCTGAATAACATAGGGAAACGGTGCATTTTAATAAATATTTCTCTATAGTGATCTTTGCAGGTCTAAGTGTTGATTGACATATAATAGCATGGAGATTGTGCTGTGCATTGCTATGTTTAATCATATCTAGAAAAAACAGAAAACGTGCCATCACCTTTTGTCAAAGGAAGGGAAAATAAAGAAGAAAATGCATACTTTAAAAAATTGCTTGCTTCTAAATTTTATTATTTACTGATTTCTGCTCCCCACCAAACCCCATCCCAGAGGTCCCCCAAAGGATACTTTGCTAACCTTTCCAGTTCCAGGATAAATTGTCATTAGATCCAATCCAAACATCAACTAAAGGACACCAAATTCTAGTAGTCAGCAAGGCTACCCAGATATTTAATTTAGTGTTGGAGAGCTGAAAGTAAGTTGTTAGCTCAAGCAAGAAGAGAAGTTTATTAGTTCACATGGAAGAATTATGATTTCAGTATAAAAAGTTCTTGATTTGAATCATAAAGTAGAGGCATGTAAAAAATTGTAACTCTGCATTCAAATAGAAGATTGAATCAGCAATCTTAGCAATAGTACAACTTTAAGCTAAATATTAAATATTTAACTAAAATTAAAAATTTGATTTTATATTTAAAAAAACACCTAAATTTTGAATTTTAAAGGAAATAATATATTGTTAAAATGCAGGTGTAGAGTACACATTGTCAATATGAAAAAGATTCTCGATTTAAAAATTAAAATCTTAATTTTTATTTTATTACAGAAAATGGGTATTATATAATTTTGAATGTTTTAATGCCTAACAGGTGAGAAAAGAAAAAAAATATATATGGCTTTTAAAATTTATCTTCACATGTATACTCAATACTGATAAATAATTTTGTCTTCATAAGAAATATCCTAAATTATAATATATGAAATCTTTGCAATCACTAAACCCAAAAATTTAATAGTATATCTAGAGGAAATAAGATTTTTAACTTAATCTGATACTAAGTACCTATGGTATATTTTTTCAGGAATTTCTTATAGATTATTTCAACTCTAATTCTCGTGTACTTTATCAAAGGGAAAGAGAACATTCAGAAATCATGATTTGAAATAGATTGACTTGCTTGTGAAAAATTCAGGTAGCACACTGTCAGTATAATCAATTCAATAAAATCGAATACAGTCTTTAAAAAATATTGCTGTGTAAGTAATGCCATCTACTCCTTGAATTGCTATGTATGCTACTACAACCGGTAATTAAATCTCTGTAAGCGTAGCATCACCTCTGTAGATATATTTTGTAAAAAATAACTTTTAAAAGATCAAAACAACCACAATGTGAACATCACAGTCATTTTGATCCTTTACAGGTAATTTGTGACAAAATATACCTTTGTATAAGAAATTACTGAAAGAAGAAACCAAAAAATGAGGAGCTGATGCCAACGGCTCAAGTAGAAAGCAAATGTTTTGTGAATGATGATGGCAACAAATGTACAAATGTACTTGACACAATGGATGTATATATGGATTGTGATAAGATTTGCATGAGCCCTCAATAAAATGATTTTAAAAAAAGAAGAAGAAATCATAGGTAATTAATATCAGATTAAGTAAAACAATTTTTCTTCTAGATATGCTTTTTGAGGAATTTTCAACACACATTATAGGATGGCATTTTAAAATAAAATATATCTTGGGTAAATAAACAATATATTCAATAATTAAAATTAACTCCTAATCTAGGAAACATTAAAATAACTATTGTATGTTGTGTTAGTCTAAGTTAACTAGAGAAACAAATCCAGGAAGACTCATTTGTGTACAAGGAAGAGCTTTATGAGCAATAGGAGATTAAGAAAACATGCCTTAAAAAGACCAAACATAAAAAAAAAGTAAAATAAATGAAGGAAAAAGAATAAGAAAACATCCTGGCCCAGTCCAGATCAAGTCCATAAGTCCAATATTATCCCCAAAGTCTGTTACCAGTTTATAAATTCCTCTTCGGACTCACTCAGCACATGCAATGACACCAAATGCAGGAAGAAAGATCACAGGCCAGTTGGTGGAAAGTCTTGTGGATCCTGTGGTGATGGAAGTGTGGGTCTCCACGTAGTTCCTCCAGCTTCAGGACTCTAGCATAGCTTCATGTGTCTTGTCAGCAGCAAGACTGAGCAGAGACTGTGCGTATCTGGCCTCCAGTGAGCTATTTATCTCCATGGTTTCTCCAAATGAGGTCATCAAGCTGTGACCTGACTGACAGGCTAGACTTCACTCCTTTGTAAATTGACACCAGATTATGTAACTACAACATATGTGTTTGAATGTGTTAAGAGGTTTAGGCTTAAGATTACTGGTGGGAGGCTGGGGGTGGTCATGTTGTTGGTTCATTTCCTAGATGTTTTCGATCTGTCTCAAATAAAAAAGTTTTCTTTTTTAATTATTTCAGCTAACACTTGCTATTCTTATGGGGATTTCATTTTATACCTGAAAGTTGATATGCTTATTATTTAGTCTTTCTTTCCATAGTCTTTCTTCTTTCCTTTGATGCTACTAATCTCACACAACTTTGCTTGATGAGGAAATAATGGGTAATAATATTACCTTTAAATGGGGGAGCCAGGGAACTGTAAATATTCTAAAAAATGAGGTCACTATTGTCAGAGTCATTATGACAGAAAAGGCTCAAACTTGGGGCAGTAGCAGTGAAGGATATCAGGGTGGTATTCTCTAGAACTACAGACTACATGGCTTGAAACAACCGATATGCAGGAGCTCACAATTCTGGGAACCAGAAGTCTTGACAACAATAGTGTGGTGGAACCAGGCTCTCTGAAAGATCTAGAGGTTTTGCTCCCTTGTCCCTTGCTGTTATATGCATTGCTGTCAAACCTTGCAGTTTCTTGCATTACTGTAATCTCTGTTCATACATAGTTCTCTTCCCTCTGCGCCTCTACTCTTGGAAGGACATCATTTATATTGGATAGCACCCACCCTACTCCAGTAAAAGCTCATGTTAATCTAATTAATGACATCGTCAAAGACTCAGTTCCAAACAATTTCATGTTCACAGAAACTAAGAGTGTTCATTGGAGGCAAAGATGGCGAGAATTCATCTTACATATTTTGGACCTACTGTCAGGAGAGACAAGTTTCTGGAGAAGAATATGTTTGGTTAAGTGGAGGGACAGTGAAAAGCAGAAAGACCCTCAATGAGATAGATTGACATAGCGGCTGCAACAATGGGCTCAGGCATAGTGTCTATTGTAAAGATGATGCTGAACTGAGGGGAATGTTTCATTTCATTGTGCATAGGGTTGCTATGGGTCAGAACCAACTCAATTCTACCTGAAAATGACAAATAAGTGTCTAGATTTCAACATATACTTTGGAGACACCGTTTTATTCATAAAAATTGATAACATATCTCTTTTAATTTGGAAGTAATTTGAGTTCAATAAGTAGTTTTCAAGATCATTTTAAACAGTTACATATAGTTTTTAGTATTTTTATACTGAATACTTTTTAACATTTTAATTTTATATAGTTAGATGGGAAAATAGGAACTCATGTGTGCAAAAAAACTTTTAGTCTTTCAAAGTTTTCATCACTCCCTCCCTGCCCATATCCAATTTTGATTCGTGCAATGTTCTCTTAGAAAGAGCAAGATAGATAAAGCTAAACTGAATGTATTAACTTCCCCTGACTATATACATTCTTGATATTCTACAGTTCCTTATTCTTGCTGAGTTATATTACATAACTTTATGATTTAATGGTAGATTGGTATACACCCGTACAAAGTGGATGAGATATCTGCTAATTCACTATTCATAATAATATTGGTCCACATTACTCAGTATTTCATAATTTACAAAACAATATCCCTAAATTATTTTTCTTGACTCATATTCCAACCACCCATCTTCCTCCTTAGTCTAACTTTAGCCAATGTTCTAAAAAAGAAAAACACAGACTTGTAATGTGAATCAGTATCGGTGGTAATGTAATTTTTGAGACCTTAAGAGTTAAAGTGATTCTTGAAACTTCCAGGGTAACCTGGCTGCCTGGTAACAAGCACAGGAAGACCTCCTCAAAATGACCCCAAAAATGCTAGCAAGAAGAAAATCTTGCACCCACTGCGAGCCAGAAAAAGAAGGTTTCTTAAAGCCAACATTTAAGGGAACAGACAGAACAAGGGGAGGAGCATCACCGTCTCCACAGGGACTTGGACTGGGGTAACTTCTGATGGCTGGTGTCCCCACAAGGAGCAGACACCACCAGGAGGCACTCTCCATCCCTGAAGGCACACATCTCCCAACCTCCAGGGCCCTGCAAGGATAAGAGCCCCAGTCAGCTGCTAACTGTGGACATTCTCAATGACTGACCTGAGCACTTGTCTCCTTTTGCTCCTCTTCCCATTTTCCTCCTCCAGTGGGCTCTGCCCGCTGGCAACATGCACACGTCTGCTGAAATGAACATGTGCATGCAGCCACAAAAAATCTGCATCCCACCCAAGCCATTTTTTCCATTTCTCTGTTCACCCTGATCCAGACCCTTGAGTGCACATTGCCATAACAACAACATTTAGTTTACCCATCAAGGCTCAGCCATACATCCTTTCTCTTCTCTCTCTTTAAAAAAAAATTCCTTTCTGTGTCTTGCCCTTTTCTGCTTTTATTCTGTTTATTCCTTTCTACCTTTCTTTTCTCTTTGTTGTTTCTTTCTGTCTTTAATTCTATTACTTCTATCCACATACACAGACATGTTCTTATATTTTTATTTGTCTGCTAACACTTTTTCTTTCCTTACTTGCTATCTCTGTTTTCTCTCTCCTTTTCCAATGGAAGTTACTTTCCATGACCTTATTAATATAGCCGCATGTATGGGAAACTGGCCAGCCCAGACAGTGTGCGCGTCATTAGCCAATGGTTCCTGAAGGAGCCCACTGAGTGCTTCCTTATCAGTAAGGTTTGTACAAGTATTGATATTGAAAATCTGATGTGCAGCTTGATCTTCAGGGACCAGACCACCAGCTTATGCATGCAGATTTGTGTGTGTGCGCACGTGTGGACAGAAGGCACTTTTTGACATTCAGTTTTGCTATACAGAAACAAGAATAATTGAACTTTTGTGTGTGTGTGTGTGTGTGTGTGTGTGTGTGTGCAAGAGGTAAGTAAGATATTCAGTTAGATTCTTCTAGGGGCTGGGGTGCGGATAAAGGAGCTGAAAGTAGGTCTCCTTTTGCAGTCATCATCTTTATGAATTCTTCATAGTTGACTTGTCCGTCGCCATCCATGTCTGCTTCTCTGATCATTTCATCTACTTCTTCTGTTCGTTTTTCTCCTTAATTTGTCATGATGTGGGGAAGCTCGGTCGCACAGATGTAGCCATTGCCATCCTTGTCAAAGACTCGGAATGCCTCGTGGATTTCTCCTTCACTGTTTGTGTCTTCCATTTTTCTGGTCATCATCGTCAAGAACTCTGGGAAGTCAATGGGGCCATTACCATCTGCGTCTACCTCGTTGATCATATCCTGTAATTCGGCTTCAGTTGGGTCCTGACCCAGAGACCTCATGACAGTTCCAAGTTCCTTTGTTGTGACGGTGCCGCCTCCATCTTTATTGAATAGGGAGAAAGCCTCCTTGAATTCAACAACCTGCTCTTCAGTCAGCTGATCAGCCACGGTGCCAGTGGAGAGAGGAAACGCAGAGGGAGAGAGGGGCTCTGCACCAGCGCAGGGGCTGAAATGGCGGGGTGTCTCTGCGGCATCTGCAGTGGCAACTGCTGCTATGGCTGCTGCTGCTTAGAGTGCCCGGTGACGTGTGCCCGTTGTCATCGCCTCCAGCACCACTGCCGACTGCTAGTAATGGTGCCCGTCCGAGACACGCTCAGCACCACTGCCTGAGATATTCATTTGTAAATGAAGTACTACTCAAGGTGAGTAGAAATTGCTGTAAACATCAATTTGGAATATGCTAAATATGAATCTAGGAAAATCGAAGTCATCAAAATAAAATTAAACATTTAAGATTTATGTCCTAGGCTGAATTGGACTGATATTGCCAATTTTGACTCAAAAATGATATATTTTACTATGCCAGCAATAACACAATTAAGAGGAACGGAGTTGCATTCATTATCAAAAAGGACAAATTTAAGATCTTTCTTTCAGTGTTGACTTTGATAGGATTAAATCTATCTGCCTTCAATTCAATTACTATTCCAATTTATGCACCAACTACAAAAACCAATGATGAAGAAATTGAAAAATTCTACCAGACTCTTCAGTATGATAGTTATCAAACATCCATTTATGATTCATTTAGAATTATTGGACATTGGAATGCAAAAATTGGAAACAAAGAGGAAGAAAATATCGTCTTGGAGGCAATAACGCAGCTGAAGATCACATGGTAGAATTCTGAAAGACCAATGGCTTGTTCATAACAAATACCTATGTTATAAAACATATAAGGTAACTATACAATTGGATTTCTCCAGGTAGAAGGCACAGAAATCAAATAGACTAGAAGCTCAATATCATTAGCTATACCCAGGCCAGGGGCTGATTGTGGAATGGACATCAATTACTCATATTTAAGTTCAGGTTGAGGTTGGAGCTGACGAAAATGAAACTAAGTCAATGAGTGCCAAGATATGACCTTGAGTCTATCCCACCTGAATTTTGAGAACATTTCAAGAACAATTTGATGCCGTGAACACGTATGAACAAAAATATCATTCATTAAAAAAAAAAGTCATTGAAAAGACAGGACAAAAAGAAAAGATCAAAGTGGATGCTCTAAGAGTATCTGAAACTTGCTCTTTATCAAACAGTAACTAGAGCAAATGGAAGAAATGATGACGTCAAAGAACTGAATAGAAAATTTTCAAAGGGCAACTTGAGAAGACAAAGTAAAATATTATAATGAACTATGGGAAAATCTAGAGAAAACCAAAAATGAAAAAATATGTTAAACTGAAATAACTGAAGAAAAAGATCCAAACCTGGAGTTGCAGTAGTGAAAGATTCTATGGGAAAAATATTGACTGATGCAAGGAGCATCAGAAGAAGGTGGGAAGAGTACACAAAGTCACTGTGTCAAATAACAACTAATTGACATCCCACCATTTCAGAAGGTATCGTATAAGCAAGAACCAAGGTGCTGAAGGAAGAAGTTCAAGCTACACTGAAAGCATTAGCCACGTCGCTACAAGCTCATGAGGCACTGGAAGCTCACTTGCCTCTGCCAGGAAATTTGGAAGACAACTACTTTGGTCTGACTGGAAAAACATCTATATTTGTACCCATTCCAAAGTAAGGGGACCCAACAGAATGCTCAAATTATAGAACAGTGTCTTTGATATCACATGGAAGTAAAATTTTGCTGAAGATCACCCAAGAATCACAGCAGTTAATTGACAGAGAACTGCCAGAGATTCAGGCTGGATTCAGAAGACAACGTGGAACAAAGGGTTTTATTGCAGATGTCAGATCGATCATGACTCAAAGCAGAAAATAACAGAAATATGTATTACTGTGTTTCATTGAGTAGGCCAAGGCATTCAACTATGTGGATCATAATGAACTGTGGATAACCTTGAGAAGAATGGGAACTCCAAATTGCTTCATTGTGCTCTTTTGGAACTTGTACGTGGATTAAGAGGTAGTTTGGAGAATAGAACAAGAGAACATTTTATGGTTTAAAATATGGAACAATGTGCATCAAGGCTGCATCTTCTCTCTCTCTCTCTATATATATATATCTATATGCTGACTCTATATTAATTCAATCTATATATCATCAGAGAAGCTGGCTTTTGGGAAGAAGATTTATTGGAAGAAGGCTTATTAACAGCCTGTGATA
Organism: Echinops telfairi; assembly: GCF_000313985.2. Taxonomy (NCBI): domain Eukaryota; kingdom Metazoa; phylum Chordata; class Mammalia; order Afrosoricida; family Tenrecidae; genus Echinops; species Echinops telfairi. The sequence goes on along the minus strand of NW_022103908.1, from coordinate 27,894,658 downwards.
TGCAGATGATGCAACCTTGCTTGCCCAAAGTGAAGAGGACTTGAACTATTTGCCGATGGAGATCAAGGATCGCAACCTTTGGCTTTGAGATATATATCTATATATATCCAAAATCCTCCATGGGGTAAATCATGATAAATGGAGAAAAGATCGAAGTTGTCAAGGATTTGTCTTGCTTGAATCCACAATCAATGCTCATGAAAGCAGCAGTCAAGAGATCAAAAGACAAGTTGCATTGGGCAAAGGCACTGAACAAGACTTCTTTAGAATATTGAAAAGCCGTGAGGTTACTTTGAGGACTAAGGTGCACTGATCCCATGCCATGGTATTTTCAATTGCCTCACATGCATGTGAAAGTTGGACATTGAAAAAGCAAGACCAAAAAATTGGAATCTCAGTGCTGGAGAAGAATATTCAAAGTATCATGGACTACTAAAAGGACAAACCTATGTGTCTTGGAAGAAGTTTGTCTAGAGTACTCCTTAGATGTAAGGATGACGAAAATGTAATCTTACATACTTTGGACATCTTGTAAGGAGTGACCAGTCCCTGGAGAAGCGCATCATGTTTGGTAAGCAGAGGGGCAGTGAAAAGGAGGAAACCCCTCAATGAGATGGTTTGTCACAGTCACCGCAATTATGGCCTCAAGCACAGGAACAATTGTGAGGCTCTCACCGGACCTGGCATTGTTGTGTTCTGCTGTGCATAGTATTGCTATGGAGCTAGGGGCCAGAAGCAACTGTGCAGCACCTAGCAACATAGATGACAGTGAAAACCAAAAACCAGGATTAAGCCTGTTAATTCCCTCTGACCATTGACCAGGGACTTGACTAGCCTTGCTCTCAGGTGTAGTGTGTCTGAAAGTAAATTAAAGCAGATATGTTGTTGTGAGGTGTCATTAATCTGTTCTGACCCATAACAATCCTAAACACAAGGCAGGAAGAGTTAGGTTATATTTTAACATCTTATCCTTATTTTCCCCCTTTTTGACCCAATTTTAGTTTGTTCTAGTTTTTATTTTCAGCTTTCTTTTGCATTGAGGTTTTTCTATGTTTTATTTTGTAATTGGTGAATTTTTTTTGCATGATTTCCTTTATTTGAAATCCAGGACAGGTGCATAAATAGAGACAGTAACTAGAATGACAATTTGTTAGGGTTTTGTCAGGGGAGGTTGTTGTTGTTGGTGGTGGTGGTGGTGGTTGGGGGGGGGGATGTGGAGCTAATAACAAAGAGTCTAAAAATAAAGATATTGTTATAAAATTGATTGTGATGATGATTGCACAACTTTTAAAATATATTCAAGCCATTGAATTGTATGGTACATTAATTTTGTGTCAATAAACCCGTTGAACAAAAAAGTGAGTTAAAATGACTCTGTCCTTCTGAGGTATCTTTTTATCTTTTATTATTTTATACAGAATCTTCTCTTTTTTTGCCCTGGAGGAATGCTCTGTTTTGTAGAGTTACTTTATACAAGAATGGACACTGAGAAATAGATTTACACTATTGTCTGAAAAGATCTGTCTCTTGACCTGAATTTGGGTGAGAAGAGTGAGAAAGAGGGTCAATGTGAATTTATGAATTAACTGGGAGAAGAAATCGTGAGCTTTTGCTGCAGAAATCAAGCAAATTTAAGCCTGCATTTAAAGTAAAGTACTCTTGTGATAATCTCCCTGGAAGTTGATCTAAGTGGTTGGCAGCTGGATGGCTAGTTTTGCGCAAAGAAATTAGCACTTCCTGTGAATCCCAGAAGATGTGACTACAGCATCTGAAAAATCTATACTAATCTTCTTAGTTGTTAGCACAGACCCTCAAATCTGACATCATCATTATATTCAGTTTAGGAAAGAAATAGTACAGGTATTCCTATACTCTTAGGATTAAGAATGCTCAATTTACAGATGACTCATAGTTATCCTCTAATTTTGAAACAATTAGACCAATTCATGACAAATCCCTCATCACTATCCATCTGACTTGTTAGTCACTTCTTAGCTTTTAAATCATCGGCAAAGCACTGGTAGAGGAAGGCTAAATAAGAACAACACACACCTGTTGCACCTTACCTACAAATTTGATTTAAAGACTCAAAGACTCATTTAGGAATAGATCTTTTATTTCACCCTAGAGACTATTTGTGTAGCAAAAACATAAATATCTGGTGCTCAATTTTCTTTTTTAGACAATGTGTTCAATAAAGAATTAGAAAGTATAGTTTTACACAAACCCAAAGACAAACATCTGAATGCACACATGTATAACGTTACAAGGGAAATATTCTGTATTAATAATTTAAGATGTAAATTTGATGTTTTTACTCTTGTTGAACATTTAGAAGTCACACTAAATAAACTGAAGGGAAAGGGATGCATTGGTGGCTTTCATAAGCATGATTATATGCTCGGTGCTTCCACGGAGATATACTAAAACACAAAAGCAAACTCACGGAACTTCCTTCCAGAGAGTCACTCTTGTGAGTCATAGCCACTCTACTGGACAGACTAGTCCTGTCCCCATGGGTTTCTAAGACTAATTCTTTATAGGAGTAGAACACTTCATACTTCTCCCAGAGAGCAGCTGGTGGTTTTGAACTGCTGACCGTGTGTTTGCAGCATAGCACTTAGATGATAAGCTAATAGCTATAATTTCAAGGATGTCTAGAATTATATGACATTATCTCCTTGTAAAATATTTACCAAGCATTAGTTAGCTATATAAGGCGGAATCCAGGTAACATCATGGTTACAGAGTTGGGTTACTAACCACAAGGTCAGCTGTTAGAAAACAACAGCTGCTCCATGGGAAAAGACAAGGCTTTCTATTCCCATAGAGGGTTTCAGTCTCAGAAACCAACAGGGGCAGTTCTACCTTGTCCATAACAAGGATCGCTATGAGTCATAATCTGCTGGATGACAGTGATTTTGTTTGTTTGAGTTAAGTAAGTGCCATACAACACCAACATTTTATAACAGCATTGTTATTAAAGGTAATGTTTATTATTTAAACAGTGTTTTATTTTTCTTAATTCTCTTATGTATGTTTCGTGGAGCACCTTAAAAATTATAAATATTTAACAACTTGCTCATGTTTTATTATCTTCTGAATTGAATCAAGTTCTTTTGCACCTCTGGGATATAGAATTCTTTATATGTAGGACCATATGAGCCTGCTTAAAGAGTATTCAAGGGTTGGAACACTGGAAATATTTCTTTAGAATAACTTAAAAGCATATAGGAAAATCACAAACTTAATCATTTTTAATGGAATTTTATAGATGAATATTTACCAATGGATATTTATACATGAAATACTCCACTCATCCAGAACTTAAAAAATAATTATTTTAATAAACAAAGTGTTTTTTTCCCTTGAGTATATCTACACCTAACAGAAGCTAATGGAAACATTGCTCTCTACTCCTACAAAATTACATACGGATATAACATAGTTAAATATATTGAATGAGTAATAAAAAAAATGTGTCATGTTTGCTGTTTTCAAACAAAACACATATAAATACCTTAAGAAACCAACTAATTCAAAATAAAAATGCAGGTTATCCATTTTCATTATAATATCCTAAATTAACCTACTTATTTATTTTGAATGTTTATGACGACCAATAAGTGGTATTCTTACTCTTGTTCTGGACTTCATGCTACATTACCTCTTGCCATCGTCTAGAGCTGCTGCGCTCTCTTCGCATTAAACGCTAATGATCAATATCAGATGAGCTGTGGGATGACAGCAAGAACATTACATGTTCAGCAAAAGCAAAAAGACAAGACATAAAGAAAAAGACCAAAGCGGATGTCAGCCAAGACTGAAACTTACTTTGAACATAGAAATGCTAAAGCGTATGCAAGAAATGATGATGTAAAAGAACCAAAAGAAAACTTCAAAGGGCATCTGGGGAAGGCAGAGTGAAGTACAATGATGCAGTGTGCAAAGAGTTAGAGTGAGCATTTCTCAAGCTGACCGAACGGAAGAAAAATGTCAAGCCTTCAGTGGCAGTTTTGAAGGTGCTTATGGGCAAAATATGGAACTAAGAAAGACACATCAAATGAAGATTGAAGAAACATACAAAACTGTTCTACCAAAAAGAATCGGCTTATATGCAACTATTTCATATGGTCAAGAACCAATGGAAATGAAGAAATAAATCTAAGCTGCACAAAAGTCATTGTGTAAAATACGACTCCAGGAAGTGACAAAATGTCAACTGAAATGTTTCAACAACTTGATGAAGCACTGAAAGCACTTTATTCTATCAAAACGAATAAGAAGAGAGCTAACCAACTGATCAACCAACTGGAATAGATCTATATTTTTCTCATCTCAAAGAAAGTTCACTGAACAGAATGCTGAAATTATCACACAATTTCATTAATATCATATGCAAGTAAAAAGTTTTAAATCATTTTTGGGGGGCTCTTACACCTCTTATCACAATCCACACATACATTCATTGTATGTCAAGCACATTTGTACATTTGTTGCCCTCATCAGTCTTAAAAGCTTGAAGGTAAACAAGTGGTCATCTATCTCAGAAGCAACAAAGCCACATGGAAGAAGCACACCAGTTTATGTGATCACAAGGTGTTGAATGGATCAGGTATCAGGTATCACAAAACAAAAATCATATCATTGTGAAGGAGGGGGAGTGCATATTGGAGACCTAAAGCCCATCTGTAGGCCACTGGACATCCCCTT
>NW_022103908.1:27887223-27888526 GCF_000313985.2 Echinops telfairi | reverse complement strand
CTATGCTTTAATTATGTTCAATTTGTAACAATGAAAATACATCATGCAAATCAGATATTTATATTATGATTCATAACAGTAGAAAACTTACAGTTACAAAGTAGCAACAAAAATAATGTTATGGTTGAGGGTCACCATAATATCAGGAACTGTATTAAAGGGTCACGGCAGAAAGGTTGAGAACCACCACTATAGAGCAAGGGAAGCTGAGTGCTTTGGGGCAGGAGGCTGGTTTGTAGGGTGGGGTTCCTCTAAGCACGTAAATTCTGGGAACTAGCTTTGCTGATTCACAGAGAAGGAGCTGAGGCTTTCAGCAGAGTGGTAGGACTTTGGGGCACTTATTAGCAGCCCTAAAATAGCTTATCATCAGACATAAAAGAGCTGTATAACATGTCCTGTGGAAGAGTCCTGGTGGCCTAGTGGCTTACATGTTGGGCTGATAACTACAAAGTTAGCAGTTTGAAAATACCAGCTGCTCCCCAAGAGGAAGATGAGACTTTTTAGTCTGGTAAAGATTTATAGTCTTGGAATCCTACAGGGACAGTTCTACTGTGTCTTATGGAGCCACAATTGAGTTGGGATCAACAGTGAATGTTTGTTTATTTAATATGCCCTGAATGAGCAACTGTATCCTGAAAATTTTTCACCTGACTTGTACCTTGTTAATTTCCACAATGTAGGCCATAATCAAGAGTACTGTCTGTGTCATTGCAATGAATTATAGAACGTAGCTAAAAAGTAGGGAATTATAGAACCTAGCTAAAAAGTAGGAGACGGAGCTGAAAAAGCAAATAGGGCTATGTGCGGCAGAAACTGATGAAGATCAAATATTAGTCTTCCATATGAGTTACAACTCAATATAATGGAAAAAAAATCTTCACTCAGAATAATTTCTGGATATCCCTCGATAATGTTTCAGAAGCATAGCAACATCTTCGACAACTACCTATTATATAATTATATTTGATAAAGTCTAGACGATGGGTTTTCTAAGGCAAATTTCTATAATATCACCTATTTGTTATTGTCTTTCCTCACTGCCATTGCTGAATCATAGCAATCCCCTGTTTGTGGTCATCAACTTGGTTCCTCTCATGGCAAGCTATGCAAGTCAGAACTAAATATCGCCAAGTTCCGTGTTATCTTCAAGGTCACAGGTATTTTTGAGCCCACTGTGGTGGCTATTGGGTCAATTCATAAAGGAGGGCTTCCCTCATTTTCATTGATTACTTTACCCTTTCATCATGGCCAATTTATTTTTACCTAATTTTATGTCTAAAGTTAGAAAATCTTGCCATTTTCT
>NW_022103908.1:27880071-27882180 GCF_000313985.2 Echinops telfairi | reverse complement strand
ATGACACTTCTTGTACAGAGATGGTTTTATCTTTAACAATGACAAAGAACCACACATTATATTATACATTTCTTATTATAACATGCTCTAGCTAAAAGTGTCCTGATTTATGTTGTCAATAAGTTTCTGTTTGGCAACATCATGTAAAAATATCAGATTTTAGAAATTAAATTCAAATAATTAAATGTCAACAGGTATTTTTAGAAAGCATAGACGATATATTCTAGCACGATGAATTTAGCAACAAGTAAAACCGTGAGTTCTTATATACAATTTTATACTCTGTTTTCACAGTAATCATCTTTATAGTCTCAAAGAAAAGAGATAATGTCATGAATGCCTCTAGGACATTGACTACCAAACCAAAGCTTTCTTCCAAATAGTAGTAAATGAGGGGCAGCACCCTGTTGTAAGCTGATTTTTAGCCAAAAGGATTAGATTTGTCTCCTAGATGCACCTAATATGTCATATAGATTTCTAACTAATTTAGGTTTTCCTAGTTACAGAGAGACTTTGCAGAGAATTTGCTGCTTTCTGAAGATGAACATTAGACCGTATACGGGAAGTGAAATTCAGTATTTTGCATATTCATCTATAAGGGATCCTCTGTTAAACTCCCTTCACTGAAGTTCACTCATGTATAAAGCTAATTCACAGGAATATTTCCAACTTTTGGCATAGAACTCTTGTGTCAACAGGGATGTCACTGTCGGGAGGAGGAGGGAGTAAAGATGGCAATAGGCTATACCAAAATGTCTGCACAGCTGGCGTTCAGTGTTTTTGTAGAAAGTTATTATTTTTATAAACATGTCCTGTAGTTGTTATAGAAACAGAGCCTCCCCCACCACTTTTTTTTAAGTTCAGTTTACGTGTATCAGACCACCTATAAAGCTGAAACTCTAGCTAATTTGCTCTTTGCAACTTTCGATATATTTTGGTTAAAGCTGTTATTATCCAACTAGAGTGATGGGTCAAGCAAAATAGCTTCATTGGCACACATGATAAACACCCATCACTCTTCTCATCACTGCCAATGCTTTTAATGGTCTCTGATTTCATCAGAACTTTGGGGTGTCTGCAACAATATTGTGCTAATTAGTATTTATGGAACTATATCAATAACTTTATTGAGAAGGACTTGGTGTTGGAAGGAAAAGGAGAAAAAATTTAAAAAGGCTTCCACTTAGATCTAACAAGGTTGCAATTCAATGTAGAGAGTTTTACAAAACAATTTTGTTGTTCCCCACAGTTGTGGACTAGATTCCAACTCACAGTGACCCTATAGGATAGTGATTCTCAATCTTCCTCATGCCACGCCCCTTGAATGCAGTTCCTCATGTGGTGCTGACCCCCAACAATAGCATTATTTTTGTTGCTTCTTCATCACTGTCATTTTGCTACTGTTGTGAATATGGCGACCCCTGTGAAAGGTCATTTGACCCCCAAATGGGGTCACGACCCACAGGTTGAGAACTGCTGTCCACGCGGATGGCATATGACTGCTCCTCCGGATTCTGCGAGTGTAAATCTGTATGCAAGTAGAAAGCCTTGCCTGTCTTCCCTGGGCCTTAGACCCCCAATATTGTCATTGGCATCCAGTCCTTCAACCACCAGATGACCAGGAAATCTTTTAGTATTCATATAAACTAAGAAATATTATATTTATGTAATTTATATTCATATTTACCACATATAATTAAAAACTATAATAAGTATTGCTAAGGGTTTTTCATGGTCGAATATGAGAAGTCACTGGAACCAAGGAGTGGGGTGGAGGGTAGTAATATTACCATACTGGCTGACACCAGTCCCATTCAGTCTTGGAAACATGTGTGTCATGATTCTGGTGATAACAATTGATCATGTTTTCATAGTACTTCAATGTGCCAGACCCTGGTCTAAACCCATTATGGATATTAATTCAACTAATTCTCATAGTAACCTTATAAACTTACTGCCACTAAGCAAATGCCAACACATAGTGACCCTCTAGGACAGGTAGCACTGTTCCCGTGAATTTCATAGATGGCTACATCTTTATATAGTATAAAGCCCCATTTTCTCCTGCTTCATGTCTGGTGGTTTTGAACTGCTGACCTTGCAATCCAA
>NW_022103908.1:27877478-27879511 GCF_000313985.2 Echinops telfairi | reverse complement strand
GTATTCGTTGGGAATTGAACACGAACACTTGGGCCTTTTAAACAAAAGGTAAGAATTCTACACTGAACCATCTATGTCCCTCAAAGTTGTCCCTTCTTGAGTTAACAAAAATCAAGAAAATCAATGATAGAAGCACCTGCATTTCAGGTTTATGCTTATCTGAAATGTGCCATCTCGTCTTCCACATTGAACTCAGACCCAGATGCATATTCTGGGTGACGCTGTGAAGCACCCATTCCTTTTACAATCAGTGTGATATTGTCTCCCACTCCCCTATTGTTAGACTATTGAAAAGAAAATGAAAGGAAATATTTATAATTAAGCAAGACTGGTAAGACATACTTACAAATTCAGGTCTATTTGGAAACTAAGTTCAGATGTTTCTCTAAAGATATCAAGTTTATTTATATAAATAACACCAAGTTCATTGACTACTTAGCTTTGTGTGATATTTTTCATATCACTGAGATTTAGAGAATACTAGGGGAAAAAAGTAATTTTAAGGTTATCATATAAGCGACAAAGTCATTAATCTATCAAGATAGGCTCAAGAGACTGGAGATGCAGCTGTAGAATTTCTGTTAGCTCCCTCACCCATCTTTCATGGAACTTGGGATTTAGGGAACATTTGTTGCTTCTCTATCAGAATGCAAATTTAAGAATGATATGGATCTGCACAGGAGATGGGAACAACTGTTCTCGAGATAATAACTGGTGTACTACTTCCCAATGCAGGAAGAGGTGACAGCTACAACATCCCTCAGGTTTGATTAGGGAGCTAACATATGTTTTATTGCAGCTACAAATGCTAAAACCAGATATGTCATAAAATTAACTGAAATTAAATGGTTTATTGTCATTTTGGATTTCTTTGTCTCCATTTCCTTAAAAGCTATCTTAAATAATAGGACCTGCTGTTGTCAGATGAGTATGTCTGTGTGAATAAATGGGAATACGATATTTAAACAATTATAGTTTTCACTAGGTCAGCAGCCCCTGTTAAGTCAGAAAGAAATTCTCTCTACAATAGGAAGTAATTTCTGGTCGGTGTGTGCATGTGTGTGTGAGTGAGTGCAAGCAGGTGTGCATGTGGGCAATTTAAACACGCGCAATACAGTGTGCCTGCTTCTAACCCTTAGGAAATTTTTCTTCAGTATTAGTTCAGAGTTTTTGATAAAACAATTCATTATAGAAGCAATCTTTACTCCCCTGTAGTATATATTCATGTTCAATGAAAGTTACACCACCCAACCACTCATATAGACATGCAGAGGATTGATTTGTTTATTTTCTTTTTAAATCTAGAAGTTGCCTGGAAAAAGTAAGTCTAATAGAATTTATACAGAAACATTATGCAAATAATACATTACATGGTGGATCTTTTGAAAGGGCACTTTGCTATAGGAAAATCATTCAGGGCTATGTACTGCTTTTACTTAACAAAAATTGAAAGCAAATGGATAAATGTACAATTGCATTTATATATATATAGATAGAATGCATTTGTACATCATGCACGTGCAATCTGTATAAAGACAAGGGGATTATTGGTCAAATCTTGTGCTTCAGATTTTCCCTGGTATTGCTCTAGGCACATTGTCTATAGTTGTTCTACTCATTTAGTTTGATCTTACTTGGTACTGTCTCCTACAAGACATGTGTAAAAAAATTATAAATCCAGAAACACACTATAATTCAAATTTACTTTAATGTGCTTACCTTTGGCAGGACCATGATCCAAGAGAATACACTGACATTTTTGTATGCATAAAAGTGCATTGAAGGCTCATTCACTCCATGTGTCCCTTATTTAACTACTTAAAAATAGTTGTATCCTTTTGGAATCACTTTAGGGTTCTGAGATAATTTATTGTGCCAGCCTGGCTGATAAACGCAGGTGGGATTGACTGAGGGGCAGAGAGATGGATGGCTTGGTGAGCCTTACCTTTCTTGTCTCTCGCTCTGTGATCATCAGACCAGTGTGCGGCTGCCTTGCTTGTTCTGTGCCTCAATTTAAAGGCTACACTGCCTGT
>NW_022103908.1:27873018-27874650 GCF_000313985.2 Echinops telfairi | reverse complement strand
TGGTGGCACAGTGTTAAGCACTTGGATGCTAACGGAAAGGTTGTCATTTGAGCCCCAGTCACTCTACCTGAAAACAAATGTGACAGTCTGATTCCATAAAATTGCAGCCTGGGAAACCCTACGGGGCAGTTCTATTCTGCCATACAGAGTTCCGATGAGTCCCAGTTGACTTGATGGTCATAAAATGCACTTGTTTCATGTGGTTTACGACCCTACTTCTTTATATCAATACTAGTTTTAAAAATTATTATGAGAAATATAGCAGCCAAGCTCCTATGAATGATATGCTGTGCAAAATCAAAGCCTCGTTATCATACCACATGAAACGAGACTGTGAGCTCCTAAGTAGAGATGGAGCTTTTGAATTCTAAACTTTATAGACCACATATCAAAGCTTACTGAAAAGGCGAAGTCTTCTAGAAAGAATATGAAATGAAGTCTATGTCGACGTTAAGCTTCCTTAAAAGTTGTCAAAGGGAAGTGTAGCACACTGAAGTCAGTGGAGTAGGCGGCAGTGGGCTGGGGAGTGAGTAGAAAGAAGCACCGAGAGTCCTATGCAAAGTCTAGGTAGGTGAATGGATAGGGCATTTGAAAGAGAATATCAATCAATACACTGCCGCCTTCATTGAAAATATCTTACTAACCAAAATGATATAAAGGCAGGTAAGCCACAGTGTGTCTTTACTGAATTGGCTGCTTTGCACTTTGGTCCGAGGTGCTTAAAAGTTCACAGATTAGTTACAAAGACTCTGAGTTGTGCAGCCATCCAAAAACATTTTAAATGGCATGACAAGGATATGACAAGTTTCAATGATTAAACTACAACACTAACGCTATTATTTCCTGCAGTTACATAAAGGAAATAAGGATCAAAATAAAATGTTAACATTATTTGGTCTAAATAGTTTTGCACTTCATTTGGCTTACAATTGTATTCCATTTCTTGTCAGACAAATGGCCCACTCATCTAATCTTGTGGTGGAATTGTTTCTAATGGTTTCATTATCCATATATGCTAAAGGCAGAAGCTGGCCTCAGGGAGAGGTGTTTTTTTTTTTTGTCTTCTTTTTCTTTTCTCTGACTGTAATATGAAATATTTTCTTCTAATGGCTTTTAAGGCAACAATTACTTTATGCTTGTATTTTGGATATTGCTAGGTCATTTAATGTGAAATCACACAATTGTAAGCACTTAGTGATGATGATTCTGAGGAAATGTGTCTTAATTGCTATACATTTATCAAATCACATCTACATTTTCATGTGTGTTCATATTTTTACAACTTCCTGAAAGTCTGAGGAGTGGCCAATCATTCCTGAAATAATAATGCATTCTTATTCTCACAGTTTTATTGCTCTTAGACACTTGGCTTCAGATTACTGATGTTTTTCAAAAATCTGTGGTTTTCTATGGAATAAGCCAAGTTTGTCTCCATAATTTGTCTTAAGGAATTATAGGAAGAAAAATAAGTGTGATTTTTATTTGTAACAAAGCACATAGTACTTCTAGATTAATTTAACAATATATAAATTACATATTTTTTCTTTTAAGCATTATTTATTTGGTTGCTTTTGCGCTGTTTTCAATGCCTACTTATAAAAAATAACTCATTTTATTGCTTAATTTTCTTTT
>NW_022103908.1:27869403-27872468 GCF_000313985.2 Echinops telfairi | reverse complement strand
AGTATTAAGGTAGCAGAAGGACATTGGGCCTCCACTCAAGTACTCCCTCAACACAAGAATACTTTCTTCTAGTAAATTGGCATTCTATGATGTTCCTAAATTACATTTTTTACTACACTTGATCTTAGCCAAAAGGCCAAGAAGTGATCCTAAATTACATTTTTTAAAGAGCATGGCTTTAGCATTGGCTAGGTTTCCCTCCACCTCCATTTATCAATATCATTTAAGTATCAAGTAAGCGAGCATGGAGGGCAGAAGTAGTAGATGATCAACTGTTACTTTCTGGTGCTTTGGACACATTTGGTGCTACAATCTGAAAGGTCTGCATTTTGAAACCAGAAGCCCCCCACGGGAGGAAGACTGGGCATTCTTCTCCAGTGAAGATTTACACTCCCTGCATCACAGGAGCAGTCCGTTCTACCCTGCCTATGGGGCCAGTCTGAGCTGGCATACTGATGGCAGTGAGTGTGGCTTTTGAGTGAGAGCTGTGTCACAGAAGAAAGCCTCGGGAAGCAGTTCTTCTCTGTAACACAGGAGACCACCCTGAGTTTGAGTCTGACTCGATGACTGGTAACCGCAGCAACAACAACACTCTTTCAGTGCCATTTCACAAAGGAAATAAGTCTAATGTGGGTTAGACATTGTCTCATGATTTGAGTTTTTCAATTTATAAGAATGTATAACAAAAATTCCAGTTCAGTACAGATCCTTAAGAATTAACTCCTGATAGTCGGCAAAGTTTTAACCTTTAGGCTTTCCTTTTCCCCCCAGAAATCCTTTTTAAAAGGAGTGCTGCTCTATAGTCCACACTTAAGACAGTTATGTTTATTTTTCCTCTTCAAAAAATAGATCAATTAGTTAATGCTTCAATGTCAAATAGGTAGTCATTGGCGAGAAAGCAATTTTTTTCTTATAACAAGTTATAGTATTAATTTTAACATGTACTTTATTTAAGCTTCAAGACTATCTAGGGATATATGAGACTTAATGGTACAACTTCCTGTACCAATCACAGATTCTATACTCTCCCACATAAGGTCCCTTAAAAGCTCAATCAGTTAGGGAAAGGAGCAGGAACACAGTGTAATTTAAAACAAAAACAAAACAGTGGTTAAACTTGGAAAAGCTTAATGTATAATATGACATAGTTTCCTTCACTTAGATTATTCTATTTCAATCGCCTGGACCCATGAATTTATCTTATATTCAAAATCTCACAATAAGAGTAAGTATAAACAAACAAACATTCTTCTTATATCCCAGGGCACATATTGTGCAACTTGAGAGGAAAAACAGAGGTTTTTGACTATTTCTTTTGCCACTAACAATGGCCGTGTGTGAATTCAGATTCCACACTATCAGAAGACAGTGTCTAAACTTTTGATCAAAAAACTTAACAATTGCCATCAATAATGATGATTACATCAGTGGGCATGACACATTGTTTTTGATATTCTCAATAAAAAGTAGCAGGAAGAGAGAAAATGCTGCTTGTTAAAGTGTTTTCTCAATTAGAAAGGCTAGAGACTGAGAAAGACACACTAGTTTCTATTGTGACTTATCCTTAACATTCTCAGTCATGGAAGGTTCCCATTTGAGAGTTCATGGCCTTTTTGTTAAATGAGCAGCATCATTATAATGGAGGTAGGCGCAGAAGCTGGAATCAGAAATGTGATTTTTATGTGTCTTCCTTAAACTCAATCTCTTTTTATTGAACTTTTCATACTATTCTAACCAAAACCAAACTCACTGACATCGAGTCAATGGTGACTCATAATGACTGTGGGAGTTACACAATGTCATGCCCACCTGGAGATGTAAAATTATAGGGGGGAAGTCTAGCCTGTCAATCACGTTGCCACCTGATGGTGCCTCCTTGTGGGCATGACCTTTTCATAAGGAGGGTCCTGGGATACCTCCCCTCCACCCCCCACCCCCTGTTGCCTTCACCTTCCCATCGACACCACGTGGAGACCTGCACAAGCCCTGTGATGTGGTCACCGCCAGCGGATCCACACAACTCGGCACACACCAGCCTATGACCTTTCTGCATTCTGCATCAGTGCATGTGACTGCAGAGTCGGAAGAGGGACTCAGGGAGTAGATTCTGACTTAAGGATTTGAGTTGGACTGGGCTGGGATGTTTTCTTGATATACAATTGCTCCTTGATGTAAAGCTCTTTCTGGTACATATGAGTGTCATTGAATTTGTGTCTCTAGTCAACCCCACAGCACAGTGACTCCCTGAGGGTTTCTGAGATTTTCACTTTTTATGGGAGGGGAAAGCCCAGTCTTTCTCCCCAGGAACTAGCTGCTGGTGGTTTGAAACTGCCAACCGTGCAGATCTTAGCCCAACAAATAACCTCCACTACCAGGGTTTCTCTTTAAACTCTTTAATACTATTACTCTACATCATATAAATATAATATCAGTTTCTTTTTTATATTATCTTAATAACAATAATTTATAAATATATAAAATATTTACAGGGTATAGTTAGATGTAGGTGTAAGTGAAAAATTCCATAAAAGGCATTATGCTTTAAAATACTGTGTTAGATCAGGTTGATTACAGAAACAAATCCAGTAACACTCATGTATGCATAAGAAAGACCTTTATACCAATGTGTGGTAGTTACATAATCTGGTGTCACTTTGGGACTTAAGAGGATCAAAAGTGATAAGGTGGAGTCTACTCTGTCCATCAGGTCATAGCCAATGAGACTTCTGTGTGGGCATGGCCCTCTCCTAAGGATTCTGGGAATTCTGGTATTTCCTCCTGAGAGGTGGGAGACTCTCTCTGCTCACTTCCGGTAAGACATTCCTGAGGAGAAGCCATATGTACCTACCCTGATGCAGCCCTGGGAACTGGAGAAGCCACGCGGATACCGCTGTCAGCACTGAGATTCTTACAATGCCATTGGATGCAAAGACATTCTACCCACTGGCCTCTGATCATCCTGCATTTGGCGTCATTGCATGTGTTTTGTGAGTTTGAAGAGGACTTTATAGATTGGTATCAGACATATGGGCTAATATTAGACTTATGGGCTTGGACTGGACTGG
>NW_022103908.1:27866311-27868291 GCF_000313985.2 Echinops telfairi | reverse complement strand
CAGATGCACCATGATATAGTAACAGGACTATTTTCACAGGCAGAGTATGTGACAATTTTTGTAACCTTTTCTTTGTTGGCTGTTTATTTTAACATTCCTCCTTATATTCCCATTTGTTTAGGTCTCAGTATTTACTGACTGACTAGTTCTTAATTATGAGGAACCTATCTTTGAATTATATTAAGTGTGTAATCTATTCAGTAGTCCTTAATCAGAATTTCAAGACTGAGGGCATTACTCTTTATAAATTAAAATAGATTGTCCAATAGGAAAGGAGAAGCTAAAAGTGCATTTTTTCCTGGAAGACCTTAATGGGCTCACCAGACATTGATAAGGCCTTAAGAGTAGGAGAGAGAAAAACAAAGCATAATTCTGATGGTTTTCATATGTGTGAGTCAACTGTAGCATTTATTTTAATGTAACTATATATAACTATATTTCTTTAGAGAAATTCTAAAAATAAATAAATAAATTTTGACTCTATGCAGAATAATTCAAGAATTATCTCTGCTGAGTAAGCAACATTGTAGTGATGTATATTATATTAATCACTTGCCCAAGTTATGGATTTTCAATTACCTTATATACATGCAAATGTTGGACAGTGATTAAGGAAGTCTATGGAAGAACTGATAGCTTTGAATTATGGCGTTGTCGAAGAATATTGAAAATACCATGGACTTCCAGAAGAATAAACAAATCTGACTTGGCAGAAATGCAAGCAGAATGCTTCTTAGAAGCAAGGATGGCAAGATTTTATTCTCATGTACTTGGGACATATTATCAAGAACTCTCCCTCCTCAAGTCAGATACCAACAACTAGAAACCCGATTTCTGGGGAATCACACACATGACCTTAATGATCAGAACTTCAGGAATAATCTGGCTTTTTCACCCCTTGAGAACCACAGCAGAGCATGGCATCGCAGCAGGCCTCTGGGGGCCTCTCCCCTGGCTCAGCAACCCTCAGGTGGGCAGGACTCTCCCCTTTCAGACTGCCCTCCAATTAGAACCCCCATTTTTCACCTAGTGACTTCAGCCACCTTTGTGGAAAACAGAACTCTAAGGCTCTCTTATATCTGAGAACCCTGTGCGGAGAACAGAACTCTAAGGCTAGAATCTTCATCCGATTCACTTTCTGTCTGCTTAGAAGACTTCAGCTCTCATGGCCTCTAGCTAGAGATCCTCAGCTAATGACCAACTTCAACCAGAATCTAACAGATACACAACCTGTACTCTGGGTATTTCAAGAGAAATTTTGATTTGTTTTCCTTTTAAAAAAAAACAAAACAAAACCCTTCTTTCAGAGAGCCTAGAATTTGGTATTCCAGTGAGTCTTAGTGCCTTCTCCTGGCCCAGCTCTGTGATTTCCCAGTGCTGGGACTTACCTGCTTACACCGAAACCTGATTACAAATCTTGCTACACCTTGGGCCTCCATTCTTATAGCATATTTCTACCCTGGGATCCTGGTGTAGAGGGCATGGCGCAGTATCCCAATACAGCTCCATGATGTACTTCAGACATTCCCTCCCAAATCAGGGAAATGGTGTGTCACCAAATAAAGGACCTTTGCCATAAACACAATAATATCATGTGGCAGTTACACAATCTACTGCCAACTTGAGGGAAGGGGTGAACAGTATCCTGGCATAGCCATATGTCTATATAATATATTATATAGTTGCCAAGATAACCTGGTACTGATAATGATAAATACATAGACCAACAGGGTGGAAAACCCAGAAACAAAAACATCTGCTACAAACAACTGATTTCCAATAAAGGCCTAATAAATATTAAATGGGGAGGGAATGCCCTCTTTAATAAATGGTGGTTGAAAGATTGGATATCCATCTGCAGAAGAATGAGACAAGACCCATACCTCACCCCATGCACAAAAATTGAACCCAAGGTAGACCAGAGACTTAATGTAAAAGTGAACGCTATCAGGATCATCAATGAGAAAATTTGGAACAGTT
>NW_022103908.1:27863040-27865359 GCF_000313985.2 Echinops telfairi | reverse complement strand
TCCTAGAGAACCCGAGTGGTGCCAATGAGTCATGCCCCAGGCTCTTTATGTGAGCATCTCGAGGCCACTTTGGTGGAGGGGTGTCAGCTGAGATCAATTATCAAGAGACCGGGAGAAGAAGATGATCATTTTGTGGCTGCCGTGCAAAGTTATGACAAAGGTTCCCCAGACTGGCAGACATTCCAATCAAGTGATGGGGACACCAATGGGAAAGTCAAGTCAGCAGGTGGGAAGGTGAGCAAGCATAGACATCTGGGAGAAGACAAGTGCATGTCTTTTGGTAGAAAAAAGGGGGAGGACCAACTTCCTAGTGGGGAAAATATAATGACTAATAATACGCTTAAGGGCCAACGGCAGGGAGTATGCCTGGTAATATGCACCTAATAGCCACATTGGTCTGAGTTTATGTACACCCTTGGTATCCAGGCCACATGCCATCGAATACTTGAGCATTGAATCCTGGATCTTCAGTGGACACAGCACACTCCAAAGGGCACACCAGAGGTACTGATGTAGAAATCTCCCTAGGGGAACTAGCTTCTCCCTCACATGCATCTGTAACCTGAGGACTAAAGACTGAAGTTACATGTATGAAGAAACAGAAGACAGCTATACCATGAAAACTGAACTGTCGATAGACAGACCAACATTGATTTACTACTTAGATATGTATTATTCTTTCAGACTTATGATTTACATAGTCAATGAATATTATTTTAAGTTTTACCTGACCACTGTCTCCCACTGTTTGTGTAAAAAGTGCCCGGTCACGTAAGGAGCTATTCTATACAAGTGAATAATCCAGGTATTGAGATCTGTAGTTAGAGCACACTTGTTCAATCTCTCCCTCTCAATAGTGTTTTAAAAATTAGTGCCATGGACAAAAATATAAACAGAAGATCCTTTTTCTCTACCATAAATTAACAAGGATATTTCTAAGGTGAGCCAGAGGCAGATAAAAAAAACTTAGATTCAGGAATGGACTTGAGGTTCACACTTAATCCTAGCTCTAATCTAAGAACAACTAGTTCTTGTGACTTGGCCATGCTCAATATTCGCCTTCATGAAGGAAACAGGGAAGATATGGGTACTATGGCAAACTGTGGTAAAGGAATTAGATGGTTCCTGTCTCTCAGATAGAATAGTGTCTGGGGTCTTAAAGGCTTGTTTCCACACAGGCTGCCATTTAAGTGAGAAACCAACACTGCCCACATGTGAGAGGCATACCAACATCAGTGATCCAAGCATTGTAAGTTATGTAATCCAAAACCTAGCTGAAATTGTGAGAATTTTGATATGCAGACAATGTAAGCCCCAAATACATTTGGGAGATCTACATATGGCATATCTCCCAGTAATTTCTCTCTAAGCACAATTGAGGAATGGGAATAACCTGGTTGTCAGATAGAGAGTATTGGAGAGAAGACTATAATAAATTAAAATGATAAATCTGATTTGAATGATTAAAACATGGCCACTTGCACTTTCCTCTGATACACTTGGGGCTTGATCTGGTGTTAATAGCTTCTGTGTTTTGTTTGTTTGTTTCATATTGGGGTTTATCTTGATTGTGTTTTGTCATTGTGGGTAGCCTTCAATCTTTTTGATGTGTTTTTCTATGTTTTTCAGTGTATGAAACCCAGGATAGATGAACCCATAGAGACAGCACCTGGAATAATGGTGCCTGGAGGGACAGCAGGGGAGGTGGGAGGGGGAAGGGAGAGCTGATGTCAAGGAATTCAAGAAGGAAAAAAATGCTTTGAAATTGATTCTGATAGAAATTGTATAATCCTGCTTGATGTGATTAATGATGTAATGGGATGCTGGCTAGATTAGCTCCTAATAACATATTTTGGGAGAAAGAGATGTTTCTGGAAAAGGACATCATGCTGGGTACAGTGGAGGCTTGATGAACAAGAAGACCACCAAGGAGACAGGCTGACACAGTGGCTGCCACACAGTTCCCGCGTGGCTGCTATGAGGACGGCGCGTGGTGGGGCGATGCTTGATTCTGTGGCTCCGAGGGCCCCTAAGAGTTGGAATGAACTCGATGGCATCGAGCAACAATTGTAGTGATAAAAACAGAGTACTCTTTCTTATTTTATATTTTAATTCTTCATGTAAGCTTCTATATAGCATGCTCAGATAGATATGGTCAATTTTTGAATCCTATAGTGAAAATTCAAATGATATTCTGTAGTCTTTTAAAAATATATAATTCTTTGCATATTTCCAAATGATTTGAGAATGGATTTTCCCAATGAGATAGTCCCAGCTATGGACTCATTGAGAACATAATCATGAAATAAACTTAACTTA
>NW_022103908.1:27860941-27862365 GCF_000313985.2 Echinops telfairi | reverse complement strand
GTGCCAACCATCTCACTGGGGGGATTCCACTGCTCATATATCAAACATGTTGTCCCTTTCTAGTGATTGGTCTTTGCAACTGACATGTCCACAATAAGAGCGAGGTCTAGTTACCCTCAATCCTAAGGAGCGTTCTAATTGTGTTTCTTCTAAGACTTGCTTGGTCTCCTGGCAGTCCACCATGCAGTCAACAGCGACATGGGAATGCGTCCATTCTTTGGTCCTTCTTGGTCGTTGTCCAGCCCTCACAGGCACAGAGGTGCTTGATAAAACATGATCTGAGATAAGTATGCCTTAGTCATCAAAGCGATAGCTTTAATTTACAAAACTTTAAAGAAGTCTTTTTTAGCATTCTTTTGTAATGTCATATTATATATATTTCCCCTCAAGATAATCTAGTAAAAGCTATCTTCTCTGTAACTAATTAGTTGCAATTATGAGTTGTATATAACACTAGTTATTTAAAGGATCCTAAGATTTTTTTTTTTAATTCTAAGAATAGGGCTAAATTAATTTATTTTAGAAAGATTAATACAAGACTACTAGTACCAATGAGGTGGAGCTTAAAGTCTGCCTACATGTCTGAATTTTCCACAATGCTATAGCATTTCCCTATCTATTATATCCACTATTACTCCTCTCTTTAGAATATCTGCTCACACTCCAGGGTTACAAATTTGGTGCAATGTCACGCAAACCTCATGAACATTTATGGAAATGGCTCACGTGTTTACAGAGGCTGTCAAATTCCAAATCTGAAGTTCAGAACACTCTCTCTAGACTCCTCTTCAGTGCTGCTTATTCACAAGGAAACTGGTGAATCAGGTCAGGCAATTAGGTGTAGGATCAAGTCCACAAAACTGGAGGTCAAACAGAGATAAACCAAGCTCAGGATACAGACAAGAGAACAGAACAGATTTTGCCAAAGCTGCTCAGCACAGCTCCAGAGATGTGAAACATCTGAATAGCAAAGTCTCCCTCACTGGCTTAGGCAGGCCCAGGATCACTGTAGGACTCATACCAAGATGTCTGCAGGAGTCCTAGGTTAGCATCTTTGGGGGAAGTAATTAGCATCTGATTGCTGATTGTCATCTGTCTAGATTTCTGGTCACAAACTAATATTCTGCACTTTCTTGCTTGAGAAGGGGAGATCACAAAAATGTCAGCTTGTTCACATCAGGGGTTTTGACAGAGGTGAGGCTTCTGATATCAAATAGATAGGCCCAGGGTATGTTGATCACTTCTGTGCGTCTAAGACAGGCCAGGTCTCGTCTCAGCTAATTCCATGACATCAGCCTACAGTTTTTGTTAATGAAGCAGACTGCTTGTGATCTCTTGACTAAGGGGACATCTTGAAACTGGAAGTTAGTTCTCCTTTCAACAGACTACAACCATAAGTCAGTATTTACAACCCATAACAATAT
>NW_022103908.1:27853511-27859300 GCF_000313985.2 Echinops telfairi | reverse complement strand
ATGTGTTATTTTTCTTAGTAATTCCTATTTAATAAAAAATAGTTTCCTAACTACTAAACACAAGTAAACAATTGCATCTGTAAAGGACTTCTGGTAAGTTATGCGTTAGGCTATTAACTGCAAAGTTGGTCTTCAATCCCACCAGCTGCTTCAGAGAAAGATTAAGATTTCTGCTCTCATAAGGATTTACAGCCTGAGAAATCCACAAGGCAGTTCTATTCTCTCCTAGAGGGTTCCTATGAGTCTGAATCAACTTGATGGCAGATATTTATATATATATAATGTTTTGTTCTTATAAACCAGAAGAAATCTTATAAAATCTAAATATAGTTTTCATATCTAAAGAAAAAGAAATTCAAATAAGATTTGCAATGAATTAACCTTAAATGAACTTTTTTTCTCCTTTCTTATGGAAGTAAGCGTGAATGAATTAAAAAACAAGCAAACCTAATCCTAATAACAACAATTGTGAAGATGGCACAAAATCAGGCAGTGCCTCTTTCTGTTCTGAATTGGAGCCAATTTGATGGCACCTAACAACAACCGTGGATTAAGAATTCCTCGATGAGTTAGGACACTAAAAGGATAATATGCTAAAACAAACAAATAAGCAAAAAACAAACTGAGTTTAGCATTAAAACCCTTGTTTTTCAAAACACTGTTGAAATATTGAACAACTATCTTCAAACCCATATATTTGATAAAACACTCATATCCAGAACATATAACTTATTTTTAATTCTGATGATATGGCCCTGCTTGATGTTTGTCCTCGTGAAGCGATCACTGACGATATGGGTGCTATAGGAAAGTGTGGTGAAGAAACTAGATGGTGGCAAGCTACCAGAAAGAATATCATCTGGAGTCTTAAAGGCTTGTCTTTAAAGAAGCAGCCATCTAAGTGAGACATCAATTAAGTCCATATGGAAGAAGCACACAAGTCTGTGAGATCCAAGAATTGGAAATTAGAAAATCCAAATAAAAAAAAAGGAATAGTGTAAGAGCTTAAATTGTGAACACCTGTTTTTCAGATGGCTATGGATGACAGTGGAAGTCCAAAATCCATTTGCAGGGTTCACACCTGGATTCGGCCTCCAGGGAATGCCCTCTAAACATAGCTGAGGGATGTCAATAGCCTTGCTAACAGACAGACAGCATTGTAAAGTTGATTGTGGCAGTTAGTTTGGTTAAAATTTATTATTTTATCATTTGATCTTCAATTTGACCCATTTTAAAGTTGTTTCAGTTTAAAAAAATAAAGAGGGGAGGGGACATACAAGCGGATTAAGCCTCTGGTGAACACCCTCTGAACGTAGACAAACTAGTTGAGTAGCCTTGCTCTGGAAAGTTGATTATTACAGATACAGTTGGGTTTAGGATTAGCACTTTATCATTTGGTTTCCCTTATGATCAATTTTAAATTTCTTCTTTTTTTTCCCAGTAATTTTGCTTCCTTTTTTTGGTTGTACTTGAAGCTTTTTTTGTTTTATTTGTTTGTGTTTGGTTATTATGTTTTTCATGCCTTTTCTATATATGGAAGCCAGGATAGGTAAATCTAGAGTGATTGTCACTGGATTAGCGGTTGATTAGGAGTACCACAGGGGAGCTAGTGGCTAAATGGGGAGATGATAACGCTGAGCACATGAATGAGAAAAATGTCCTAAAACTGATTGTAGTAATTATGGTACAGCTCTTCTTGATGTGATTGAACTATAGAATTGTGTAATATGTAAATTCTACGCTAATGGGATGCTTAAAAACAGTAATAAAAAAATAAATATTCCATTAAAAAAAGAAGACAAAATTTGACTAGACATTTTAAAAAGTTATAGAACATATCTATACATATACAAAGGTTCTCCTCATTAGTCCCCAAGGAAATTTCAACTCCAAACCACGATGAGATACCACTACAACCTTATGATGATGGCTGTCATTAACAAGAAATCAAACACACAACAAAACAGATCACACGTCCTTTTAGAATACTCATTATTGTCAATTTGAACCCATAGACTCCGTGTAGGGAACCATGGAGTTTCTAAGGCTGAAATCTTTGTGGACAGTGATTGCTACATCTTTCTATGTCAGGGTCTGGTGCTTTCTGACCACTGATATTTCCATTATCAGCTCAGCAGGCTAACCAATACACCTCTAGGACTTTATATTATGTTGAAATAATAATAATAATAATTGCATTTTGTATATCACCCTGCCCATCAGGCTTATTCTCCTTATTTTTCTTATTCCTTCACTTCTTTAATCCACATGGAACTCCACCCATTACTGGACACTCAATCCGATGGCCCGTAGGGTTTCCAAGGCTGTCATCTCTGAAGAAGCTGACTGCTTCATCTTTCTTGTGCGGAGAAGCATGTGGGTTTGCTTCACTGATAGCTTGGTGAGCAACCCACTGCATGACCAGGGCCCCATTTATATATGAGGAAACTTCAAAAAGTTCGTGGAAATTTTTCATTATCTTTTCATTCCTTTTTTCCATGAACTTTTTGAAAACCCTAGTACCATATCTATCAGAAAATTAACATAGTCTTTCTAGGTTTAAATGTGTACTAAATTCTGGTAGATACTCCTGGATTCATACATTTGTACCAGAATTTGTTAGAAAGTGCATAAATGTAAAAACAAAATTGTTACTTTTTTCATATGTCCTACACAATATCAGTTAATTCTCCAAGACAGGGAGATTTCAAGTATTTGAAAGCATTCAGAAAAAGAGGCTGAAAGTAGCTGACTGCTTGCTTTTGAAGCCACACTATTAAGATGCCGGAGATGGTAGAGATGGTAGCGGAAAACGATGAAAACTTGGAAGTGGGAGGCCCAAGAAGATGTGATTGAGTAAGTGTGTGTAAGAGTGTGTATGCTTGAGGTGATTAGGTGAAAATGTATGCTTGTGTGCTCAGTGCAGTCACGCAAAAATTGCTGAAACATGCACATCAACAATGCCATTCCATGAGAACTAATGACAATTTAGAAAGTTTAAGAAGAAAAATGCAGTCGTCTTTTGGGCTTATTTTATATTAAAAAAATAAGACTATTTTTTATCACATTTCAGAAACTAAGATACTGCTTACAAAATTTAGGAATTTCTGAAAATAGGAGCAGCTGATCTTTTCTGATCTTTCCTTGTGGAATTAAAATGGGAAATGAGCATCAAGGAAAAGCAATGGCAGTGGATGCCTGCCAAGAAACAGGGCATCCTACTTTCCAGTGTTATAGATAGTTGTATATCTTCACAGGAAAACTCTCCCACGAGCCTGAGGATTTTTTTCCGGTAAAGGTAAGATCCATTTCCTTGTCTGGGACAACTACAACATGAGACAAAAGGCATGAGCATCAATGTTTTATCCAGTGTCAGATAGGTTATTAACCAAAGATATGACTTAATCTCGATAGGGTGGTAGCTGTCTAGATGAGCTACGTGGATTAGCGTCCTATCTTACTGAAATAGTAACTGTCTGCACTGAGCTCAAACCATAAATGAGAACAGCAATAACTAATAAGCAATGAAGGGCTGCAGCTTGAGGAGGAGAAATCACTTAGCTGGACCTCTAACATCTCCCTCATTGTTTCCCAGTAACCCAAGGTCAGAGGAACCTGCATAGGAAGAAAGAGATCAGAGACCACTGGGCCTTGGTCCGCCTGAGCCACAGATATAGAATATGATTAAGGAAGAGGAGGTAGGACTTGAATAAAGTATGAGAGACATTTTTGAAAACAAATAGTACTGAACTTTTAAAAGCTAGAATGAGATGACCTCAAATCACCAGCAAACCTTGATATAGGTAGAATGGGTTGCTTTAAAGGGAAACTGCATTCTCTTGGGAAAACAGAAAATTTAATTACAAATATTGGTTGCACTCAAAGAATTTTGAAGACTCAGCATATTAGTCGTGTATATAGTACCATTTTCAAGTTAACACCCACAATTTGAGAGTACTCTGTGATGCAATGGGTTTAATTTGTGTTATTCTGTAAGAATGAGAAAAGACGCTCATTTATACATATATATATATGGAATAAGGGTTCCTGGGTGTCTGGTGGGAAGGGAGGGGACAAAAGGGGGGCTGATATCAAGGCATTAAAAAAGAAAAAAAACATTTTTAAAGTGATTGTGTTAGCAATTGTATAATACAGCTTGAAGTGATTGAACTGCAATGTTATGATACCTGTATGTACCAAAATTATTTTCAAAACATAAATAATAATTCCAAGATTCAGAGTAATGAAAAAGTCAAATAAACATGGAGTGATCAGAGAATTGTCTGGGTCTTTCAGTGCTACTGGACAGAAATGCCACACGTGCTGGATAGTAAATAGAAGTCTCACTTTAGGTGCCAGTTGTGGGGAAATCTTTTTCTATTTGCTCTGGAGAAGATTCTTGCTCCCGTTAGTATCTCTTTCCTGGTGCATTGGTAACATGGTAGCAATCTCTCTCCACATGTTTTTCTATGCTAATCTGCTACTTTTATATTTCAAGAAGGATTGTTTTAAACCATACCTTGCACTCACAGGCTCATGGCCTCATTAACATAACAAAACCCCCTCTACAGCCTATTTCCAAATGGACTCTATTTGAAAGTATAGGAGTTAGGATTTACAACATATTTTGGGATACACAGTTTAATCCCTAATAAATATGATTTTTTTTGGTAATGCATATTTCTTTTTTCTTAATCATTTTATTGGGGGCTCATACAATTCTTATCACAATCCATACATCTATCCATTGTGTCAAGCACATTTGTACATTTGTTGCCATCATCATTCTCAAAACATTTGCTTTCTACTTGAGCCCCTTTATGTTCTAAAAATCTGTGGATTTTGGCAAATGCATACTGTTATGTATCCACCATTGCAGTATTATACAGAATTGTTTTACTGCCAGTAAAATCCCCTGTGCTTTACCTATCGATCCTTCCTCTTTCTGCTCAACCTCTGGCAACTACTGATCTCTCCGTGCTCCGTGTAGTTTTTCTGTAATGTCCCTTAGTTAGGGTCATACAGTATGTAGCTACTTCACATGAGCTTATTTCACTTGGAATTTTGCTTTTACGACTTACCATGGCTTTGAATAACTTGCTAGTTAATTTTATCTTGAATACTCCATTGGGTGAATAAACCACAGTCTGTTTATCCATTTACTTACTGAAGGGTATTTAATAGCGTCCAATAAATTCTTCATTTTGACTATGAACTATGTCTTTCTTAAATACATAGTTGTTTTAATCTAATCACATTAATTTTCCATCTGATAATTCAAAATCTTACTAAAATCGTTGAGTGCCTAATCCTTTACATATTTTTCTCATCCCAGACATGGATGCAATCTGGTACTCTGAGCAGACAGGGCTGATCATCTTTTCACTACCTTTCTCTTTTGGACATTTGTTTGTCATCACTTTATTCTTTCTTGAATATAATTTTATCTTGTATCTACCAAGTTAGATCATTTAATTTCCTTGAATATAGCTTAACATAAAATGATAACCTCTGATATTTTAATATTATTTAAGATATTAAATTTAAAATAGAAGTATGTCTAAAGTTAGTGTCAAGTGGGGAAATGTTATGTTAAGCATATGTTCAGGTTATGCTAAATGTGTGTTAATGTTTCATTAAGGATATGTAAAAATTCTGTAAAAGATATACAAGTTATTTTTTTCTTTAAAGCTAAGGACACAAAACATTGTTTTTTGTACAATATTTTTCTACAATATTTCTATAAGTGTAAGTGATAATAGGCTTGTTTGTTTGTTTCCTAATAAACT
>NW_022103908.1:27850094-27852330 GCF_000313985.2 Echinops telfairi | reverse complement strand
AATTGTGGCTTTAGAACTAGAGGAATTCTTATTAACAAGTTGTCATATGCAGATGACGTAATTTGGTTTATTGAAAGTAAAGAAGACTTAAAGCACTTGCTGATGAAAATCAAAGACTGCAGCCTTCAGAATGGATTTCAACTCAATGACAAGACCAAAATGCTCACAACTGGACCAACAGGTACCATCGTGGTAAATGGAGAAAGATTGAAGTTGTTAAGGTCTTGGTCTTGCTTGGATCCACAGTAAACATTCATGGAAGTGGCAGTCAGGAAATCAAAGGTCACATTGCAATGGGTAACCCTGTTGCGCATGACCTATTTACAGTGTTGAAAAACAAGGATGTTATTTTGAGGACTCAAGTGAGCGTGACATAAGCCATGATATATGAAATCACCTCATGAGCATGTGAAAGTTGGACATTGAATAAGGAAGACCCAAGGAGAACTGAGCCATTTCAATCATGGTGCTGAGCTGAATATTGAAGTACCACAGACCGCCAAAAGAACAAACCATCTGTCTGGAAGATGTACAAGTAGAATGCTTCTTAGAGGCAATGATAGCATGACTTCATCTCATGTACTTTTGACATGTTGCCAGGAAATACCAGTCCCTAGAAAAGGACGTCATGAAAAATAGGAAGACCTTCAAAAAGATTGGTTGACCCAATTGCTACATTGATAGACTCAAACATAAGAATAATTGTGTGGATTTGACAGAATTGAGCAGTGTTTGATTCTGTTGTACATATGTTGTACATAGGGTCACCATGAGTCAGAAGCAAGATGATGGCACCTATAAAACAGAACCAATATATTAATATCTATCTATCTATCATCTATAGACATAGATTCCACTGCCATGGCCCTCTTGACATTAAGTCTATTCCAATTCCAATTCATAGTGACCAATTCATAAGGTTTCTGAGGCTGTGAACCCTAATAGAAGCCTCATATTTCTCCTATGGAGATACCTGACAACACTTCCAAGGTGCGTGTATATATATCTAATTTGTTTCAGGAAATGGTTCACGCAATTTTGGTTGTCTCAAATCCATGAGTAAGGCTGGAAGCTTCTTCTGACTCATAATCACAGGTTCTGAGAAACCCAAAATTAATATTCAGACAGCAGAATGCTGGGTCAGGGGTGTGTGGGAGCTGGCAAATTCCTCAATCTGAAGGCCATGTGGAAAACTGCCAACTCACGGTCCAAGATCTGAAAGTCGGAGAATGACAAATTGAATGATGGATTGAGATTATATATATATATATATATATATTGAATGCAGGCCACACTCCAAGAACACCCCCCTTTCACTGGCTTGATTGCTCACATGGGATCACAAAATGGAGGATGATTACATAATCCCTAGACTATCACTAAGAATCATTGATTAGCCAAGTTGCCAAATAACCTTAATGATAACACTGTTTTATAAGCAAATTATATTCACTTGTAAAAATTACTCTCAGATTCAGAAATATTTTCATTTCAAATTATAGTTTTCATGATTTCATAAATTCAGTATCAACATATATGAGCGGGTACCCAAAATAAACCAGCACTTATTTTAAAGTTCTGTATTTAAATTTTTTTACAAAACAACCTTATCACCTTCAAAGTAGTCTCCATTATACTTAATTTGTCAAATCTCTGATTCCATTCTTGGAAACATTTTTCAAACTCATTTGTTTGACTGGTTCACAACACATCCCTCTTTTTTGCCTTCACCTCTTCTGTGTCATCAATTCTCTATCCTTTCATGTCTTTCGTCATTCGTGGAAACAAAAATAAGTTTCATAGAGTGAGGTCAGGTGAGTAAGGTGTGTGGGGCAAGAGAGGCATTCTGATTTTTGCTAAAAACTGGCCCACTTAGATGGCTGGGTGAGCTGGTGCATTGCTGTGGAGGCAAAACCAGTCCCCTGTCTGCCACAAATCAGGCCTTTTTTGTCACACACTGCTACACAATCTTTTCAGAACCTTTAACTAGAAAGCTTCATTAACAGTCTGACCTGGTGGAACAAGCTCCAAATGCACTGAGTCAACATTTATCCATTCAGGTATAGTTAACAGACATTCAAAATGGGGTTTGTCATCAATCGACATTTTACTTTTTTGGAACAAGAAAACCTCTCATACACTTGAGTTTTTCCCATAGTGCTATCCTTGTAAGCTGTGTTGAACACAATAGTTTCTGTGGAATTTTTACCAATCAGGAAACAAAATTTCACAGCCA
>NW_022103908.1:27844072-27848709 GCF_000313985.2 Echinops telfairi | reverse complement strand
ACGATCAGGGTCAATCTTCTCAACCTATTTGGAAATGCATTTAATAGAATTAGTGTCTTTGTTCTTGCTAGGCATCAGTTATTGAAATTTGAATCCCTCTGGTTTAGTGTAGTGAATTAAACAAGACTAAATGAGGTGTTACAGAGGTGGGAACAATAGGATAAAATATGGAGGCAGCAGGAAAGTGAGAGACATAGCGATTAGAAGCACGTGCCGATGGTGACGTAGAGGATTAGAAAGAGAAAAGGGGCCACAAGAACGGAGGCACAAGAAGAAAGGGTTGAGCTCACAGCAGCCTGGGGAAATGGGAGGTGCGAACAGTTGTTAGTTTCCCCTGAGTGGGTGACAACTCCTGGCAACCTATAGATGCCAGAATCAAACTCTGCCCATTTCTGCATCCTCTTTATATTTATTGGGATAGTTGCGTCTTAAATGGCTGCTGAAAAGTTTTTAAGTTCCACCCAGTAGCTATTCATCAAAGTTTGTGAGCTATGTTATGCCAATTGACTCTGAAGCCTGTTTACCTATCAGTGCACACTGTAGTACCTTAGTAGTAAGTTCTTTACCCATTAGCCATTTAAAATTATTTGTGCAATCGAGTGTGTAAAATGCTTAGTCATAGCTAATAGTGAATAGAAATATATGTTTAAATGCCAACAATGATCTTACAGATACAATCAATGACATGTCTCACTTCAGTTGTGGTAACTGTAATGTTTGAATATGGACATTTTGGGAAGCATAGATCTCAGCACAATTCAGTAAGAAAGATTCAACATTCATCTTATTATTTAAGCATCAGATTCATAATTGAAAAGGACTAGAGCAAAACAAAAATAATTTGTCCATTGATTGGGAGTGTTTTCTCCTATGAATTTAACAGCACTATTAATATATAAATTCTCAGTGAATAATAAAATAATTCACTTTCCAGAAAACTTAATGAACTCTTGAAGAAGAAAACACCTGACTTTTCCATTATGCCATTCCTGGCCTGAGAACCCACAGTCATGCAGTCATGTGATTACTCCTTTATGGTCACTATTTTTGAGACACAGAAGATTCATTTATTCATTTGGGGGTTATTGCTTTTCATTCCCATAGGAATTATCTAAAGAATCCATAGATTGGAAAACTCAAGTGAAATGCATAAACATTTCATGTTTCTCTGTTCACTTTCAAGGGGGAAATATCAATATAAAATAATTGCTATTCCTCAGAACTACCTATATTTATGTTTTGCAGAAGGAACATAGTATATAATAATAAGTATAATTCTTATTAAGTAGATGAGAAGGGACAAATTCAAAGTAATGTCAAGCATTCATAATGGATTTATAATTTGGGAATAATATGTAATTGGTTTATAAGTCATATTTCATTGATGACGATATGAAGGCTTACAGATTTTAAAGGACTGAGCAAAATCTGAAGAGCTGGTTGGTGTCTAGCGAAATGTTAAGACTAGTCAGCAGCTACTACTGCCCACGAAGATGGGCGATACATTTACTTTGCACTAGATTGTTTTTCCCGGTCCTGGTATCCTGAAATCTTTCCAATATGCCTTGCCATCTCTCAAGAAGATTCTTTCCTGGTTAATTTTGAAGCGTGTAATTATTTTCAAAGATAAAATGTATGTCAAAAATAATCTGCATTAATGGAAATGATTTCTCATTATTTTAATTTACAGAGAAGAGAATTAACACATGCATTACCTTTCTTGCACAATAAAGTATTAATGTATAAATAAAAGAAGTATTAATGTGCATTATTTTGTAACCATCACTTCAATTTCTAATTATTGCTATACACACCAGGGTTACTAAATGTTGCTCCTTAATGAATAGCTGTAAAAATAAAGAAAACAAAAAGAATAGAAGAAAAAGCTCTCAGATTCCTTAGTTGGTGCTTAGTTCATTTATTTTGACAAGTTCAGTTTAATTTTAACAACTGGCTTAATCAGCCTTAATGCTGACTCACTCCAGGGAACACGAGTGAGAGCGAGAACCATCCGTTCAAGGGCAGGCAGGTCTTCTCTGCCTTGCAAGAGAAGATGGAATGTTTGATTGCCTCTGTTTCTTTGAAGATAGAATTATTTAGATTATGAATGAAAACATTTACTGAGCATATTCTGTCTGCAAACCTTTAAGGGATGACACTAGAAATGTGTTTACTTTTTTTTTCTTTCCCCACCCTAAATTTTATGGTAGGCAGGCATCTATAAAAATTGATTGGTTTTCCTGTCTTTCCAAGTTTGGACAACTCCCTGGCTTATTCCTGAAATTTACTTTACTATTCTGGGTTTGTGAAGGTTCCAAGTCCATGTAGATTCTATGATATTTGCAAGTTGTCATCTCCAGATGACAGCACAGAGGGTAGCATGCATCTAAGGGGACTACTACTCAAGGTAACGGAAAAGCAAGTGAGCCTGCACGATTTCAAACTACAGGTTGTCACCGGGTATTGAAAATTAATTTCATAGGAAACACTATTATAAAATACCCCTGCAGGTCAACAGCTGAGTTACTGAGGGTTAAATCATGTCCCTTGGAAACATACAGTTAGGCAGCTTTCCACTTAAAATGAGCTTTCATGCATTATTTTCCCAGCTTCATGCATTATTTTCCCAGTATCATTATTATAAGGTTCTATTTATTAATCATTTGAAAATATATTCAGTGCATCTCTGAAAGAAATAGTGAAGGTTCAAAATTGTAAACCATGGTTTCTGTTCCACAAAGGCTTCTAATTTTGCAGAGTTGATAAAAGAAACATATAATTACAATCTAAAGAAAGATGTTCATGCCCGAGAGCTGTGCAAACAAAAGACTTACTAGCTTTAAGAAAAGTGAGAAATCCTCTCTGGCTTTGGAGCTACCAGAGTGATTCACTGCCAAATGTGAGCTGGGTAGTGATGGGGAAAGAATGACTTCATAGAAGGTGCGCCGGGCCAGGCCGGGGCCACAAACATGTGACTTAACGTACATCAGTATTTATGAACTTAACCCCACCAAGCCCAGTATATTAACATTTTGAGATACATGAAATGATTCATAAAAACTGATATTTTGTTATGGGTTTCAGATTATTACTAACATAATAATAACTTTGTAGTGGGTTCTTAATGGCTTTATGTGCAGAAAGTTATGCTATCGAGATAAGAACCTTACCAAATGAATCCTATGTGTACAAATTTGACTTGAAGATATATTTAGGAATGTAAGTCATTTATAATCCAGGGACAGCCAGTGTTTAAAATAGGTGTGAGGGGAGGCAGAAAAATGAACCATGGGAATGAATTCAGATTAGCGAAGACTCAGGAAAGGACTAACTAAATGGTATAAGATAATACTTCCACTGACTTTTATTATTGACTTTTACTTACCGTAATATATATAAGTGGCATATGAAACTATGCAAGCTGTTTCAATTTTCATTATTCAAAGTAAAATGTTGCTAGCTAATTCACTAGTAAAAACTTAACTTCTCTTGTTGTTTAAAGATCATGCACCCAAGGAATAATAATCAAAATATGTTAACAAATAAAGTTCATCTCAATATTTTAATTATATACCATGATAACAAAACAATTAATTTTTGCTTTTGGATATTTTTAGAGATAAAAAAGAAATTCTGAACTACTTTTCTTATCCACTCACTCCTTGTAGGAAACAATGACTTGATGAAAGCAAGTTCTTTATAAATATAGTAAGTATCAACAACTAGTATTTGAAAATATCGAAAAAAAGTATTCCAGATTTCATCTAAATATTCCAAGATAACATCTTAAGGCATGGCATGTATGCTGTTTCTATATCATTTTATCATCATTTCATTACTTTTTTAGCTACAGATTATTCAAGAAAGAGTTAGAAATCAATAAAAAGGTTCCCACTACTTCCTTTGTGCTTGGATTTCTATTTCATTGGATGATGGGGAAATATCCAGATCTACAGCTGTAGAAAATCACACGTAAACTACTTATCAAAGGGCAGCCTGCTTCTTATGACCTTCTTCTTGAGGCCTATTTACTCTGAAACCACAAAAATATGACTGGATCTATTCCATGCTTTTTTAGCCAATCCTCTGCTTTGTTGGTGGATTATTTTGACTGAATTTAAGGAATGCAGAATTACAAAAGTATGCCTTCCAAGACAAGTTAGCATCTAGCGAAACTAAGTGAAGTCAAATTTCTGGGGTTGAAGTCACCTCCGTGTGGCTGTTATAATGACATGGACACATAACTGTACAAGAGGCTATGTGGAGGTGATAGACACGGTCTTATCAGGGGAAAATACATGCAATTGTTCTGACAGGTAAGGAGGTGTAATGTAATAATGACAAACAAGAACATTATAGAATCTCCAAATATATACTGCTATTCTATAGTTATCTTGACATAACACTAATTAAAGCAGTTGGAATTCAAAATATTTGTAATATTTTTATTACACAATAACTGTTTTGGACATTTTATGTGTTTTACAAAATTATCTGGGTGATAAAACTCAGCAAAATATCAAGCTCATTGGATATGTGTTTATTAAGTCTATGGATCATCACACCAACAACACAGATCCATAACCCAATCCAACAAAAACTTATTCTATAAAATGAAAATGACCTGATTTGTTCTA
>NW_022103908.1:27840153-27842913 GCF_000313985.2 Echinops telfairi | reverse complement strand
ACATTTTCATATTGAGCTAACTATATTTATATTAAACAGAATATATTAATATTTAAATATGTAACCAATACATTTATAAACCAATGAAAGGATTTTGCTCTCTTTCTTTTGCCAAGTATGTTTACTTAACTAGACCTCAATCATGTGGGAAAGTGCTGTAAGTTTTGTGTATGAAGCATAGATAAAAAACACTATACAGTGTTGATCCATACAGATACACTTTGGAGAGTCACTTGTAAAATTTAACATATACTACACTCAAAAGCACTGTGTAATCAAGTCATGAATATAACTGTGAATTCCATATTCATAAAAACATTGGTAACCTCCATCATGTAACAATTCAATATTATGAACTAAGTGATTTTAAAATAATGCACTTTTAATGGAGATATTTTGCTATACTTTTCTGTTATTAAAATTAAAATGTATATAACTATATATATAAAACTCAGCAGTAAATTCACTGCCATGGCGTCAATTCTGACTCATCATGCCCCTATAGGACAGAATGGAACTACCACTGTAGGTTTCCCGCTCCTCTTTCTCCTGCAGAGTGGTTGCTAGTTTCGAACGGCTGATCTTCCAGTTGGCAGACCAAAACGTTACCATTATCATATATATATATTACATCTTATAGTCATGTGCTACAGGATATCAGGCAATGTGTTACTGCACAGGCCTCTCTACATCCACAGTTCCAGAAAGTTATAACACAAATATTATAGAGTACAGAATGAGACAGGGAACATAATACATGCATCTCATGCCTCTGATGTAAGAAGTGATTAACTGCCAGGTATATTATGGTAGAGTACATATGTAATATCTTTTCATAGGCTTTGATAGTCCTACTAAGCACCTGTGTTACTGGTGTAGGTACTTCCTAATCAAAAAGTTACTATATAACAGGGCATGCTTTGAGTTGGTAACAGCATCCAATCTCATGTAGCACATGTCTCAAGAGTTGGAGTGTTTTCTTCTGCTTAATTTTCTTTTGAAAATATTAATGTGAAGTGCATCATGGCTCCAAATTGCATCAAAACTAGGGCTGGTGATCTCATCAACAAGAGGCAGAGAATAATATCTGTCTGAAAATGAAACAAAAGGTTATTAAGGGATATACAGGTAGAAAAATAATTGAATGCTATTGATATTTAGGCATGTTGCACTCAACAATGACAGCATTCCTTGAAAAGCAAAGGAAAAGTGTTCCTGACATGTAAAGAATCGACTTCACTGAACGCTATAAGGCTAACAAAAATATGAGAGAGGCCTATAACCAATACAGACTCAGTACTGAACACAAAAGGGCGTTGCTCTTAGCATGTTGACATCAGTACTAAGGTAGAGTTTGTTGGAGAAGCTTAAAGTCGAATGAGGGCCAAACTACAATATTTCTTTTCAACAGTGTCTAAATAATATAGCATCAAATTTCACCAGGCATGCTGTTAAATTAAGCAATTAAGAATTGTAATACTCAGTTTTGCTTAAAAATCTGAAGCTTTAAATTTTATCTGTCTAGTGCATGTTTGTTTTGCGTTAATGTTTAATTCGCTACATTGTTATGAGTGATTTGCATATTCTGCAACACTCCCACCAGGCTTCATCTCTTATTCTTATCAGAGAATAATAAATGGTGACTAATGACAAACAAAAGGAGGCCTGATGGTTAAACCCTCAGCTGAAAACCAGGTAAGCAGTTCGAACTCACTAGCCCTTCTGTGAGAGAAATGGAGACCTGTGGCAATTTGTTTCCATAAAGATTAGAATCAGCCTTTGAAATCCTATGGTGAAAATTCTATTCTGTCGTATGGTGTTGCTAGAAGTCAAAATAAACTTGCTGGCAATGGCTATGGATAAAGTCTAATAATATAAACTCCAATCATATTTACTCTCCTTTTATTATGGTAAACATATATTTAACACTTTTTTTGACATTTCAACACACAGCACACATGGAATTCAATGACACAATGTTTAGCATGTTGTTCAACTATTACCATTTATCATCAGCATTAAAATGCCATATTTATGTGTACGCATAAAAATTTAAATTTTATGTTAAATATGAAGTATGAAGTTTGAGTGATATCATAAGTTAGTGAGACCACAGAAATGGTTTGGAAGACTATGTATCCTATAAAATGCAGGGAAGAATAGCACAGTAGAGCTCTGTTTTTCTGGACATCATTTTAATAGAGTTAAGAGATGGGTTCCAAACACTAGAATATTAGAAATTTTTTATTCTTTTCCATTTTACTTTTGAACTCAAAACTGGCGTAGTTTCCCCATAGGTGAGGCAAAGTGCTCATTTTTATTTTGGAATGATAAATGTTTTCATCCCCAGTGGCTCTCTCAGTCTAGATAATGATCAGCACATCTTCGTTGTGAGAAAGAGACGCATTGCTTAGACGGGAAGTGTTCCAGAAAGTGAGCCAGAACACGACCCAGTGTCAGGCTGGAGTCTGGCTGCTTTTTCCTCCACGTTAATGATGCTCACCTACATTGATGACTGGGAAATGGAGTCTATTTCTTCATGGAGACCTGCTTTTCTGTATCACAAAGCCTACATGTTATGCAATTGAATTAATGACAGAGCAGAAAAAATGGATTTTAATCCTATTGGATCCTAGATAAAGGTTCAACAATTAAACTAACATCAAAATTATGTAAGAACATATTTCTAAAGTAAGAGTGCCAAGGATGTAGCAGATACATTTTATGAAGAAGCAAACAAATACAATCCTTTTCTAAAGG
>NW_022103908.1:27827846-27839447 GCF_000313985.2 Echinops telfairi | reverse complement strand
TCTGGTTATTTTTAATTTGATGTTTTGCTTCTCTGTTAGTATTGTAAGCTGGTGACACACCATCAATTGTTTCTTGGTTTACTTTCCAAACAAAGCAACGCGGTTATTTCCCAGTCCACTAAAATTATTCTCATAACACAGAACAAAGTCTCTTTATTTCATGAGTTTTTATGGCAGAATAACATGATGAATGAGCATTGCTGTAAACACTAATAATAGATCATCTTTCTCACAGAACAACCTGAAATGTAGGAAGAAATTATTACATTTAATATTGAAGCTATTTTAAAAGCACTATTACATTTTTCTACAGACCTGATAAAAGTGGCATGAATGGAGTCTTTCCATGATTTACACGCTGAAATTTGTATATTGTATATTGTCATCAACCAGCTTAGGGTTGGCACCAATGTAGGAATATAGTAAACTTACTTAATTCGAGGAAAACATTATTCGAGGAACTAAACACTCTTCCGGCTGTTACACGATCTGAAAAGCAGCCGTAAGAACAGACTTGAAAACAGGAAGCCAACGTAGTGGGACTCATTTTCTCCAAACTCTCAGAGTGTTTGCAGAGTGGAATTTACAACTTCCATGTGATATTTTTGGATCTTTTGTCCCATGGGGGAAAGTTTGGAGACCATCAAAATCATCTCAAAGAATCAACGATATTCATTACTCCTAAGAAGAACATATGTGCCATTAAGCTTTGGAAAATCCTCTGAATCAAGTTGTCATTCAATCATTTGCATATACACTTACTCTGAAATTTTCAATTCTACAAGAGCCACCTTATTTCCCTTTATAGCTGGTGCCCATAAGACATTTCTCCTGGAAACACAGGCAGTTTGATTGTTTTCCAAAATCAGCATTTTAAATAATACCTACACTTTCCATCAATTCCTGTGAGATCCAGAGAAATTACAATAAATGTATCCTTTATTCATGATTGTCATCAATGACAATTAGCTTCTATCTCTAATTCCAGCTGGACCAAACAACAACAAAAAAGTAAAAACATTTAACATTTACATTTAGAATTTAAATTATATATCTCAATATATGTCCCAAAGGATTTTTCAAAAGTACTCAAAATATTAGTAAATTAACAATCCTTTCTTGACAAGAAATAAAAAAAGAAATAATGCATATAATTTTGATACAAAGGGAGAATTTTTGGTGAGATTAGGTTTCCAGGAAGTAAAATGTGGGTGCTAAGATACTATTCTTTAGAAAATAAAAGATTACTAAAGTTTCTTGCACATTTTCCACAAACTGTTTTCAGCTGATAAGCAGTAGGCGAGCTATTCCTCTTTTAGCTGAGAAAATGTTGAGTGTATATTCTTCATAATGAATTACAGCAGCTTTGCAGAGGAAGAACATACACAAAAAGTCAATGAACTTGAAAGTTCTCCTTACAACTAGAATACTGACCTAGAATTCTTATGGAAGACTTTCAAGTACACAACCCCCCTTACATATAAATTACTTTCGTACACGTAGGAGAAAGAATGTAGTGATTTTCCATATTGTTAGTTTAGGGCTCTCTGACATGAATCTTCCTTTCCAATACATAAACAAAACAATTACCATGCAGTTGATGGTGATTTTTGACAACTCCTTGTGTATCAAGATGAGTTGTTTGTGCCCCATCGGGTTTCTAGAGACTGACATTTTGGAAGAAGATCATCAGACAGTTCTTGTAAGCTACCTCTGAAAGACCCTGACCCTTCAAGCTCTCAAGGACCTGTAAGGGAGTGGACCATTTCACAGTCCAGGGACAACTTCTCTCCAACTACTCTCTGTTTCCTCTTTTCTACTGAGGGTAATGCTTGTTGAAGCATATTTTTCAGCCCCTTGTTATTGCCTCCCTCTTACCTTATAACAAATTAGGCCAACATCTTTTTATACCCATCCCTTGATAATAGGCTGTTGTTCGTAGGCCTCATTGAGTGTGTTCTGATCTTTGGAGAACCTATGCACAATAGAAGAAAACCACTGCTCAGTTGCTCACAATTGTTCCTATGTTTAAGCCCCTTGTTGTAACCCCGGTGTCATTCCATCTTTTTTGCTGCCCCTCTGCTTTACCAAGCATGATGTCCTTCTCTGGGGACCAGTCTCTCCTGATAACACATCCAAAGTAAGTGAGATGGAGTCTCACCATTCTTGCCTCCAAGGACCATTCAGGCCGTGCTTCTTCAAAGGCAGATGGGTTGTCATTTCAGAAGTCCAGAGCATTTTCAGTATTCTTCTCCTGTACCACATTCAAAGAATGCATCCATTTTTCTTCGGTCTTCCTGATTCAATGTCCAATTTTCACAGACATGTGTCATGATAGAAATATCATGACTGTGTCCTGCTCACCTTAATCCTCAAGGTAACACTCTGGCTGCTCAACACTCCAGAGAGGTCTCGTGCCGCAGATGTACCCACTGCAATGCTTTCTTTGAGCTCTTGGCTGCTGCTTCCATGAGCTCTGATGGTGGATCCAAGCAAGATGAAATTCCTGCATCGTCAGTCTTTTCTCCGTTCACCATGATGTCACTTATTTGTCCAATTGTGAGGATTTTGACCTTCTTTGCGTTCAGTTGTAATCTGTTCTGAGATCTCTTTCTCCTTTCTGTTGCTTAGATTTCAAGAGGAAATTAACACTTACAACTAACACTTCCAAAGCTCGACTCCCAACCTCTGGCAGATTCTGTAAATTTCCAAACTTATTTTCTATTATCTTTAAAAATGTGGCTTCAACCTTTGTGAGTTAATTTGTATGTCCAAAAACCTTTGGTGTTTTCTACACATGGTGTCATATCGAAGAGCCAATTTATCTTTAGGCATATCTCATTTTATTACATTTTTCTTCAATGACAGATGTCAATCTATTTACTGCCACTGGCTGTATTTGACCTGTAATCTAGTTCTTTGTTACCCCCAAGTTGCTTTTTAAGATATTCAAAACAAAACGAAAAACCTCAAACTCACTGCCAGAATCGATTCTGACTCATCGTGACTCTGTAGGACAGAGTAGAATGGCCCCTGTGGATTCCTGAAACTATCATTATTTACAGGAATAGAAAGCCTCCTATTTTCCCCACAGAGTGGCTGGGGGCTTCGAACTGCTGATCTTGAAGTTAGCAGCCCAGGGCAGAACCCAACTAGCCAAAAGGACAGCCTATTCGAACTATTTAATACAATAGAATAAAGCTCACAGCCATTGAATCAATTCTGACTAATAGAGACCCAGTAGGACTAAATAGAACTGCTCCTGTGGCTGAAACTGTAAACCTTAATGGGATTAGAAAGCCTCACCTTTGTCCTTTTAAGATACTACTGACTAAATAGATGATTAATATAAGATTAATATAACCTCACTACATCTTGCATACAAATCTTAGTATTTTATGTCTCAATCTCAAACTCCTTGCCATCAAGTCAATTCCAATTTATAGCAATCCTACAGGACTGGGTGGAGCTGACCTGGTGGTTTCAGAAACTGCAATTCTTTACAGGAGTACAAATTCTCCTCTTTCTCTTGAGGCTGGTTGTGGTTTCAAACGCCGGCCTGCTGCTCGGCCAACGCACACTCTCCTGCCACCAGGCCTCCTCTTCACGTCCTGCCACCAGGCCTCCTCTTCACGGTTCTGTTTATCCTCCTGCACATTGGGACTTCCATGGATCA
This sequence comes from Echinops telfairi, assembly GCF_000313985.2. NCBI lineage: Eukaryota > Metazoa > Chordata > Mammalia > Afrosoricida > Tenrecidae > Echinops > Echinops telfairi. Next base: position 27,835,771 of record NW_022103908.1, on the reverse strand, counting down.
TGATGAATGCTGATTTTTCAGAAGAATAAATGTTACTCTTATTGATTTTAAAGATGAATTATGATGCAGTGAGGACAGTTTTCAAAAATACACAGGGAAGGGATGGAATCTTAAAAAACCAACCCCAACTTGCTGCCACCGAGTCAGTGTTGAATCGGAACAACCTCCTGTGGGTTTCTGAGAGGGAAGCTGTTTAATGGAGTTAGGAAGCCTGGTCTTTCTTCTGAGGAGCTGCTGCCAGTTTCCAACTGCTGATTGTGAGGCTCTCAGTTCAACAGGTAACAGTTTTAAACCCCTTAGCTCGCGGTTTTACCACACAATATAAGGATCCTATGTGTCCTGGTAGCTAGGAATTACGAGTTCAATCATTCACCAAAAGGTCAGTAGTATAACCCCCCCAGCATTCTGCAAGAGAGAGATGAGGCTTATCCTCCTGTAAAGATTTACAGCCTCAGAAACTCAAATGGACAGTTGTACTCTGTCCTTTGACTCCACAGCAGTGAGCTATGAGTTTGGATAAAGATCTCTGGTTGCCAATAGGGAAGTACTCAGCTAATAACCAAAAGGTTGCTCTTTGAACCCACCAGTTTCTCCTTGAGAGGGAAGACCAGCTTATCTGCTGCCACAAGGATTATGGCCGAGGGATCCAGATGGGGCAGTTCCACTCTGTCTTACAGAATTGCTATAGGTGGCAATCTACTGGGTGACAAACAATGACCATAAAATTCACTGCCTCTCTGAACTGTGTCGGGGAGAAATAAGGATGAAGCATATTACATGTGACAGCATCATATAAAGACACAGGGAAAAGTCAATAAGACTCAATTACTTGCATTCCACTTGTTTAAAATAATGCTGTTTGTTGTGCTGCTTATTATAAAGCAGGGTTAAACACTATATTTCACAAGTTCTGTCAGAATAAATTTCTGACGGTAACAACACATGTTTTATCTGTTTGTGTGTTCTTATAGAAATGCCATGTGGTGGGAGGGATTTCCTTCTGGCATATGTTGCACCCAGATAGCTCCTCTGCATAAATATGAAGACCCGTGGGCTTTGACTACCTTAATTTTAAGTTTCTTTCTTTCCCCAAATGACTTCTTTGCAATGATCCTAATCACTGTGTCAAAAGGAATATGTGAGTATTGGTAGAGTTAACTAATATAGTTAATAAATATAACTATATTTATTAATTTTAATTTTTGGTTAGTACTTATAATCTCTCATCGCATGTTCAAATAAGCTATGTCTTCAGGGAGTCTCTTTTCTAAGTGATTGCCAAAACAGACGTAAGGAGAAATGCAGTGTGCAGTGATATTTATGTGAATCAGAATTATACTTGGATTCAGCTGGTCATGTATTCAGCGGATATTTCTATGAGGATAAGCTGACACAGGGAAATACAGGGATCAGTTGAATTTTTGGAGATGAGCAGCAGGGCAGGTAGGGTCAAGAAGAGCACAATGATCCAAGGGTGTGAAAAGCCAACAGGTTCTAAAGGCTAATCTATCAAATGCTCTGTGTGTATCAAGCACCCGGCTCCCAAGACCTTATGCATTGTATGAAAGGTGACTGTATCAATAGATGAAAGTCCAAGGAGCGAAGCATATACTGATTCTCTGAAAGGAACCTTTAAACTTTTAGTCAAAGAACTAGCCAGTGATTTCTGGAGGGAAAGAGAATCAAAACAGAAACAACAACAAAACCAGTATATTTTTGTTCATAAAAGCAAACCGATGAATCATGCTGCGCTTTGTCATAATGTATTTTCCATAACATTTATTCTGATGTGATTTGCTATTTGCATGCTGTTGCTCTTCCTGAATATGAAAACTAGGGTCTTTGATCAAATTACTGTAAACAATGATAACTTCTTAGACATTCAATGACAGCAAAATTCTGTTCTGTGAGAGGAAGTTGACCATTAGCAATGGACAAAACTCTGAATTTTCCTCCTGCTTCAGTTATCCACCCCATAAGCCTCACACCACATGTATTTTCTCTTCAGGCCTGAACTTAACCATCTCTCTCAATTCATGCTTTCTTCTCCTAGGAGGTTCAAACAGCAGCCCACTGCAAGGAGGCAGGACAGTGGTCAAACAGAAGCCGTATCACACGGATGGTGGTAAAATGAAGTTGTTCCACAGAGCTGCAAAATTTCTAACCTGGAAAGTTCTCTAATACAACAGGATGTCATTCTCTTTGCTTTTGCACTGTGCTGGGCTCTCCTATGAGGAGAGACTGTTCCCCTGTTCCTAAATAGTGCGCCATGGAACGGAAAGACAAAGATTTACCAGAGACAGGGTTTCCAGCATCAGTGTTATTTTATGTCCGCAGGTAAATGAGATATAATATATTTTATTTCTTCAATTTTATTTACTACTCCAAGACATAGCTTATAAATCCAACCTTGATTGATAATCAGATTTGCAGAAAATTATGTATCACAGGAAAACCTAGTAGATGGTAGATGGTACTGGTTTAGGACACTCTGGCTGTTATAGACTTTAATAAGACCTCTTTTGATTTAATTCAAACCCGGAATCCAAATATCAGACTACATAGTTGCAGGATGAATATGCTAAATATGTTCTATTGATTTGTGACATCATTAAATTATGTTTTCTTCTTTGCACCTAGAGATAATTCGACAAGGCTTTGGTTTGGCCCCTCATGGAGCTAGTGAAGTTTTAAAGGAAACAGTCACTCGCTGAACCATGGCAATAAACACGTAAACTACATCTTATTATTACCTTCCCTGTGCTTCAAATCCTAGAAGAGAATATTCTCTTAGTAAACGCTGCAGCGTGTGTTCTCAACCCCAAACCTCCAGTGTGAGACATCCTCAGCCTCCTGAGCTCAACACACACATTAAGATCACCGCCCTGCAGCCAGGGCCACATGGCTATGAATGGAGTTGTTTCCCATTTAAAAAAAAAAAGAAGAAGGATTTCTCAATTCTGTGCTTCTGAATATGACCCCGTCTTTTATTACATCAATGACATGATGCCAGGGCGAAGTCATTTCTCAGACTAATCCCTTCTGACAGGTGTCTTATTCATTTGTTTTTAAAAAGCAGTACAAACCAAAAGACATACACAAGAAAGATAAACACGAAGTCAAGAAATGTCAAGCAACACCTGACACTGCCTTGATTTGAACCTTACAGCCTCTGAAATTGAGGAACAATGGACCACTATTTGATATTTTTCTTATAGCTTCCTCAGAAAACTAATATAATAATGAAGAGGATCATCATATTGAAAGTATTTGGGTACATTTTAAAGGTAAAATTAATCAAAGTATGCTTGAGTATTAGAGTGAGTCCAAAAGCATTGTTACAAATCATAGAAAACAAAATTTTAATTTTCTTAAAACTTATTCAAATTAGGATCTTAAGATTGACTTGTGTCTTTTGAGAAACTGTAGAGATTTCCTCTTTGGCACCCCCCAAGCAGTTGCTGTACCCTTCTGATCTGGCCTTTCTGCCTAGTATGTCACTTAGCCAGCGTGACCCCTGAAAATCACTGTTTTAATTGGATGTTTTTAAGGTTCTAAGAAAACTGACAAGTGTATTACAGAGAGTACTTGTCTGCAGATATTCACTGATAGCAGAGACAAGTTAATCATGTTATGTTATAGATAAACCTGTTCATGTATGAGCTGAAATCCCAGTAAAAATATATTCGAGTTAACCATATGAAGAATATACTGTAAATATACCATGTGCATATGATGGAAAGGATGATGAAGAGGAAGGAAGGGTAGCCAAAAAATGCAAGGGCCATTTCTACACAGGCTTAGTCAGATCAAAGTTTTATAATATAATTGATTTCTGTACATGAGATTATAAGGCATAACCAATTTGTTTATCAAGCTTACATTGATTTCTAGATAGAATACGTTGTTTCTATTGCTTTTCTGATAGTTTATATATTTAAGTTATTTTCAATGAAAGCTAACATACATAGAAAAAATGATACAAATACTTAACAAAGTAAATGCATAAATATATTTATGTATCTAGATCAGTGGTTCTCAACCTTCCTAATGCCATGACCCTTTAATACAGTTCCTCATGTTGTGGTGACTCCCAACCATAAAATTATTTCCGTTGCTACTTCATAACTGCCATTTTGCTACTGTTATGAGTTGGATGAGCCCTGTGAAAGGGTTGTTTGACCCCCAAAGGGGTCACAACCCACCGGTTGAGAACTGCTGATCTAGATGAAGAGAGAGGGACCAATTAATTTGCCATAAGAATGAGTCTTCAGAGTATCCAAACCTTGCCTCCTTCATGTAATCACTTTTCTTCCTTTTTTCCTCATTACCATTATTTTTTTGTTGTTGTCATGCATCTTCCATCAATCCAAACCATGAGAAACATTTAGTTGCATAAAAATAGTTCAATCATTTTTATTTCATTTTTATATGAAATACTACCTTGTAAATAAGCTACAATAATTTAGGTTTTTTTTTTACAGATGATGGACACGTTGGTAGAATTCAACTGAGAGCTATCAAAAATAATGATTATATAGATTATAGACACACCATACATGCTCAATGAGGCACCAATGTACTTCCTATTAGGTACATGTAGAGCTATAGAAATCTCCCATTAGAAAATACACATATACTTAGTTTTAATTTTTATTACCGACCAGTTCTTCAAAGCAATATTATAATTTGTGTATCCTCTAGAGCCCTGCTGGCATGCTGAGTAACACATTAGACTGTTAAGTGCAAGGTTAGAAGTTCAAAACCACCATCTGCTCCAAAAGAGAAAGATGAGTCCTATAGGGTTACTGTGAGTCAGAATTGTCACAGTGGCAGAGAATTTGGTTTTGATCTTGAGATATATATCCATTAGGGTATGAGTCTAATTCTGCATAGTCATTCCTTATTAAGTCATTGTATGTATACTATCGGATGGGTGCGTACTGGACTTGCTTATAATGTAAACCATAAAATATTCCCCTATATTATATTCTCAAGATGTTATTGTTCTATATGTTAATTTTACTTCCTATGTGAACTGTATGCTTATTTATATAGTTAGGAAAGTAAGAGTCAAGATTTTTTTTCTCACATGGATGGTTACTTAATCCACCACCATTTACTGAAATGATTTTACTTTTTTCTTGCAGTGTAGTATTGCACCTATAATATATCTAGTAAACATTATCTATAACTGAGTCCATATATATCAATTTCTGGAAGCTCTTTGTTACTTCATTTTATTAATCAAAATTCCTGTCATTACCTGATTGCCTTAATTATATTGCATGCATAATAGGTCATGATGCATGATAGAATAAATTCTCCCATTTTATTCCTTTAATGTGCTTTTGCCTATTCTTCTTGGCCATTTGCAATTATATATACATTTAGAAAATATTTTCCTATTTTGGAAATCAGTGTTAATATTTTGTCTTTGTATTGAAAGAATATGTAAATTTTAGAAAGTCAATATCTTAAGAGATAATTTTTATTAAATGAAAAAGTTCTCTCAACTCTTTTCAACATTGATATATATATTTAATTTTTAAAAATCATTTTATTGGGGGCTCATACAACTCTTATCACAATCCATATATCCATCCATTGTGTCAAACACATTTGCACATATTTTGCCATCATCATACTCAAAACATTTCTTTCTATTTGAGCCCTTGATATCAGCTCCTCATCTTTTCCCTTTCCTCCCTCCCGCAGCCTCCCTCCCTCACAAACACTTGATAATTTATATAATTTTTCCCCATGTGTCTTACACAGTCAGATATCTCCCTTCAACCACTTTTCTGTTGTTTGTCCCTCAGGGAGTAGGTTATATTTAGGTCACTGTAATCACACACACACCCCCTTCCCTTATTCTCCTGGAATCTCTACTCTCATTATTGGTTCTGAGGGGTCTATCTGTCCTGCTTTCAAGCTCTGTACATGCTCTGGTCTAGCTGGATTTGTAAGGTAGAATTGGGGTCATGATAGTGGGGAGGAGGAAGCATTAAAGAGCTAGAGGAAAGTTGTGTGTTTCATGGGTCCTACCGTACCATCATCATCTCCAAGCAGCATGCTCACAGTATTCCTTCCAAAACAGGTTTGTTTTTCCTTTTGGCAGTGCATAGTCTTTGCCAGCACCATAACTCAAATGCATTAAGTCTTCCTTAATCAATGTCCAACTTAATCAATAACTAGATTGTCAAAATGACTCCAATAATGAATGCAAACAAAGTAACAAATGTGAGCATGGCACAGACCAGCCAGCATTTTGCTCTGATGTGTCTGAGGCCATTGCGAATCAGAACCAAGTCAACAGTATCTCACAACAGCCACAGTCATTGGTTAACAAAGCGTGCCACTACTGTGCTATGTCTAGTAACTCAACACTAAAGTCTTTGTAACACAAACACAAACCATAGATGAATTTCATATTTTGCATATATTTTAATTAATAAATCATTTATTCTGGGTTCTTCCAGCTTTTATAACAGTCTATGCATCAATTGTATCAAACACATTTGTATATGTGTTGCCATCATCATTTTCAAAACGTTTTCTTTCTTCTTGAGCCATTGGTATTAGCTCCTCTTTTTGCCCCTGCTCCCCCTCTACCACCCTCATGGACCCCTGATAAACTATAAATTATTGTGATTTTCGTATCTTACACCTTTCACTGTTTCCCCTCACTCACATTTCTATTGTTCCCTCGGGGGGAGGGGGGCGTTATATATTGATCATTATAGTAGGTTCCCTGTTTCTCCCCCATCTCCCTCAACCCTACTCTCATGGTATTGCTACTCCCATTATTATTCCTGAGGGGTTTATCTGTCTTGGATTTTGTGTGTCGAGAGCTCTTTTCTGTACCAGTGTACATGCTCTGGTCTAGCTGAATTTGTAAGGTAGAACTGGGGACATGATAGTGGGGGGTAAGAAGAAGCATTAAAGAACTAGAGGTAGGTTTTATGTTCTGACGGTGCTATGCTGCATCATGTGTGATTCATCCCTCCCTTGTGACGCTTCTGTGAGGGGATGTCCAATTATCTACAGATGGGCTTTGGGTCCCCTCTCTGACCTCCATTATTTGCATCAATATATCTTTTTGTTTGGGGTCTTTTGATGCCTGATACTTATCCAGTGGACACCTCATGGTCACACAGCCTGGTATGCTTCTTCCATGTGGGCTTGTTGCTTTTTTCTAGATGGCCACTTGCATATTTATTTTTTATGTATTATATTATGCATGTCTAACATTACTAAAAAAGTGAAATATTTCTGAGAGTAAAAAAATAAAGATTTTAAGAACTGGGAAGAGGAGACCTAAGTTAGAAGTTTTTGATGGACACATGATATTGAGTGTAAAATATAAAGATCTTGCATCAGATATGAATGTCCATCAGAGAGTATTCACTACAAAGGGCACTAAACAATAATTCAGATCAAATGACCCGCAGTTGACAACAGCTGCCATTTATCTTTGCTAATCAGTACTAACCTTATGGATATATAATTACGGGATCATGATGACCAAGGTGGGGTATGCACAGATTCCCAAAACATGGACTCTCATTTATTAAATTGTATCTAACTACTATTGTCGTAGGGTGTCTAATTTTCCATGAACATAAACAAATGCTGCATTGTCAAAATGATGCTATTCCTTATGACCAAAGAGCCCCTGGTTGACAAACTGACTGCTCAAGACCCCTGTCCTCTTACTATGAACACTGGTGCAAAGAAGGACCATTTCTTCCTTTTCACCATATTGGTTTGTCTTTCTATATTGAAGAACCTTAGCAAGCATCAGCATAAAATAATTAATATAGTATTTGATCTACAACCCAAGTTCTCACACAACCTCACATCCCTACTTCTCAAAAAAGAAAGAAAAAGTAGATTACTACAGGACTAATGGATTAGATCTT
>NW_022103908.1:27806686-27807954 GCF_000313985.2 Echinops telfairi | reverse complement strand
GAATGTCCTCTAAAATTCAAACTTATTATAAGTAGAGATAATAGTGCAAAGCGACTAAGATTATATATATTTATTGTGATATTTATATGCCTACATTTAAGTGTATGTCAATGCACGTTAGCAATAATTCATAAGAGTAAGCACCTATTGTGCATACAATAATATAATACTGACTGGGAAAAAATAAAAATGTCATTTTCAAAATTTCTTATTACATAACAACAAATTTATTTATTGAAATTTATTTAAATAACTTAGAATGGTTTTTGTTTTTGTATTACTTGCCTTTTAATCTACTTTTGTAATAGTCAGGATCAAAATAGTGGACTGAGGCCTAAGAAGGGCTTTAAGCTTCCAAGGACTTCTATAATCAATAGGAACACACTAAAGATTTCCTTTAGTTGATTCTGTTTATCATTGATTTTTGGAAAGTCTATTGGGTTGTGGTCTAAAGAGTGATTGCCGAGCTGCTTAATCAATATGCCATTTCTCTTCAGGAATGTGCTTGATTATTCACGCACTTTACTGGATGTTGAGAACAGTACGGTTCCCGGCAGGGAAGACGGGGCCAATCTGAGTCTGAGCAAACATGAAATTCACTAGTGACCTTCTTCTACATGACTCTAGATTCGCAGAGATCCCAATTCTGTAATTTAAGTTTAATTAACATGAAAATACTTGGCCTTAGAAAGTTTAGCCTTCCTCCTTGAGTAAATATGATTCAAAGTACCATCGCAAGTGAAGTGGCAACTCAATTTAATGGGGATTAAATTTCCTGTGACTGTGTAATGAAAGGAAGCTGTAATTACATTTTACTACTACCGAAATGTTTAATTTTAAATAGAATAAGAGTGTAGCAATTTGGGGGTCAACATCCAGGACACTGAAGGGCACCTCAAAACAGGAATCGTTTTTGAATAATTATTGGAAAAAGTGATATTTAGTCATGCTTTTCATTCTGGATACCCAGAATTTAACTGCAACTGTTAATTACATTCAACTTAATTCTAGCTTGTAAAGAACTAGTAACACAAAATTTTAAAAAGAACAAGAAACAGGTAGTTGCCCATAAATAAGCACCGTGAGACAAATCATAAATATGAATTAATAAGTATTCAGTTTATATTGAGCAACCAAAACTAATATTCAGAAGTCACTATATATTGTGATTTATGGCATTAGCATTATTTCTATCAGAAGAGAATTATTAAAGCTCATGATGCAATTTGCATAGGACTGAAACTCTGAGCTATACTTTTTATCACTAT
>NW_022103908.1:27802263-27805392 GCF_000313985.2 Echinops telfairi | reverse complement strand
ACTCTTTATAGAAATGACTTCACAAAATGTTCTTAATTGTTTAAGAGTTAGAAGATATTTTGTGGGTGATATTAATCCTCTTCATTTTGTCATATATGCATTGCGTTCATAACCAGTCAAATTCTACCTGGGTTCTAAATGAAATCTACTTGAGAACTGAATTAGAAAGTCATTTTTTCAAATCACATATTATAAGAAATACAGATTAAAATTGGCAATCTTTGTGTAGCTCAAAAACATATATGAGGCAACCTTACTTTTTTCTTTCTGCAATTAATTATGAGGTCACATTTTCTGTCCTTTCTGGCTCCTCCAAAGGGAAGACCCTTCAAACCTTACTGTTCTACAGCCTCAGTGAACTCGTTTTAATCTTGCTTTCACACTTATGCATCAATCAATGAATGAACCAATGAAAGACAGAGCAACACTGCAGTTAGCAGCCTAATGTATAACCACTGCATACCAGGGCTCAAGGGCTCCATGCTGCTAACAGGTGGTATCAAAGTTGCTGTTGCTAGGTGTCATAACGACAGTTCTGACTCATAGCAAACAGAATGAAACACCGTCCAGTCCTGCATCATTCCCATAATGAACATCATCTTTTAGTCCATTCTTGCAGCCAAAGTGTCAATCCACCTTATAAAGGTATTTCCTCTTTTTAGGTGATCATATATGATACCAAGTTGATGACCATTTCCAAGGACTGGTCTCTTCTGGTAACATGCCCAAAGTATGGCAGATGAAGTCTAGTGTCCTCGATTCTAAGGAACATTTAACCTATACATTCTCTCAGACAGACTGAATTGCTCTTCTGGCAAGCTATGGTGCTGTCGATATGGTGCACCAGCGCCATCATTCCAATGCACCAGCTATTCTGTCGTCTTCCTTATTCACCGCCCAGCTTTCACATGCATTTGAGTCGATTGAATAAACCATGGGTTGGAGCAGCACGCCTTCCTCCTCAAGGTGAAATCTTTGCCCCTTAACACTTTCAAGAGGTCTTTTGTACCAGATTTGCCCAATATAACACTTTATTTGATTTCTTGACTGCTGCTTCATGGATACTGATTGTAGATTCAACAGAAACATGCAATAACTTCAATTATATCATAGCGTCTATGAATCCAAGTGTGAGGATATTTTTTCTCACTGAGGTTAATCCATACTGATGACTGTAGTTTGGGTCTTCATCTATTTCATGTCTTTTTGGTTTTCAGCAAGTGACGTTATGATACAGCCAGCACTCGGAAGTTAGTAGTACTTCATCCAATGCTGATGCCACCATCTCCTTATATAGTTCAGAGTCCTGTATTATTCGCTCAGAGTACAGAGTAAGTACAGTGAAGGGTATAACCCTGCAAAGCAGCTTTCCCGATTTTAAATGATGCAGTAATTCCCTGTTCTATTGGAACAACTGCCTTTTGGTTTGTGTACAGATTTTATATAAGCACAATTGTTAAGAAATCCTTATGTTCTCAATGCTATCTATAGATAATTATTATACAGGTAGTTGGAAGCCTTTACATAGTCAAGAAAAAAGTAAACACTTTTCTGATATTCCCTACTTTCAGCCAATATCCACCTGACACCATACAAAATACTGGCCAATTTACAACTTCATATCAGTTCAGCTTGGACCTCTGGCTTCTCCCTGTTAATGCGCTACTACAACAGTTCTTGAATTATCTGCAGCAAAATTTTACTTTCATGTGATACTAATGATAAGGATAAATATAAACCTAATCCACATCCATCAAATGACCTCCTTGCAACTCATAGTAACCATTCAAAGTTGCCAAAGCTATAAATCCTACAGAAACAGACAATCTCCTATTTCTCCCCAGCAGGAGTTGGCTTTGAACTGCCAATCTTGTGGTTAACAGCCCAAACTTACCAGACAGCACTGCCATGGTGTAGACCATTGTCTATTACTTGTTAGAATAATGGTTTGGAATGAGAGTCTGTTCATCTAAGTCCTAAGCAGGACTTGTGATCCTGAAGTCTTAGGGTGGGAATTAGGGTACAAAGAGAAACATCTTGAGTTTGGGTTTTTTCAGTGAACTCGTCTACACTCTCTTCACATTATAGTTTTTACTGTTCTCATGGAGATTTTCCATTTCTCTTATGAACTAAGAAATCTCCAATAACATAGCTATAGAATACTTCTAGCTCCAGAAGTTTTTCCCTAGCCTTCACCCAGTATTTGTTTATTTTTTCCCATCTAGTAATGGAAAAGATTGCTTGCTCATGTACTTGGTTGACAGGTATTGCTGCTCCGTTCGGTGGCTTAGGCATTTGTTCCATCAGGGATAGGGGCATAGGCGGGAGCCTGGCCTTGCCCACAATATCTATCCCACTCGACACTGAGGGAGTCTCCTGCCTGCTTCTGGTTGTATTCTTGTCACCCAGTAGTTTCCACACTGCCATTGCTAAACACATTTACAGATCTTCATTAAAAATAGATTTAAGATGCATTTACTGTCTTAGATTTCACTAAATATCTATTTCTCCTGAACTCTGCTCTGGTAAACCAGGGTTCATTTTTGGTCTCGATTTGGAAGTGCTTTTTTCCCAGATCATTCAGTTATCCCGCAAGCTCAGCTCTTTGACGGGCCTAAAATGAGTTGAATTTTACCTAGAATTATTTTGTGCTGGGGAGGTGATAGGGATGATTCTCCTCATAGCTATTTATTTATTTTCTAATTCCTACAAAACATCAAAAGGTTCCCTCGTGATGTAGTGATTACAAGTCAGACTGCTGACCACAAGGTCAGCATTTGAGAAAAAGATTTTTTTTTTTTAACTCCTGTGAAGATTTACAGTCTTGGAAACTCACAGGGACAGTTTGACTCTGGCCTGTAGGGTGATTATGAACGGAATCGACTCAAAGGCAATGCATTTGAGTTTGAATTTTGGAGAAAAGACCATAGATCATAGATTGTAACGCATAAAAACGTGAGGGTTTAGTATTAAGGTAGCAGAAGGACATTGGGCCTCCACTCAAGTACTCCCTCAACGCAAGAATACTGTCTTCTATTAAATTGGCATTCTACGATGCTCACCTTCCCGACACAACCATTGAAGACAAAGCGGGTGAATAAGCAAATGTGGTGAAGAAAGCTGATGGTG
>NW_022103908.1:27798005-27801052 GCF_000313985.2 Echinops telfairi | reverse complement strand
CTCCCAGCGACAGTTTACACACGAGTGCAGTGAAGTGAAATGACTATGTATGGCTTGTCTATCCAGTTTTTTCAACTCTTTCCAAAGGATTGTGCAGCAGAGGATTCTAATGGGAGCATTCGCCAGTTTTGTCAATCTACTAGGTATAGAGTGAGCAATTGCAGAAACAGGTAAAGACAATCCTGTTACAAGTAGAAAGAAGTGTTATTCATGAAACATACACAAGATTCCCGGGTGAGGTAGTTACTTTATTGTGCCAGCCTGGCCAATAGACACATGTGGGATTAATTGAAGGCCAAAGAGATAAATGGCTCTGGCGAGCCTCGCCTTTCTTGTCTCTCGCTCTTGGATCATCGGGCCAGTGTAAGGCTGCCTTGCTTGTTCTGTGCCTCAATTTGCAAGCTACACTACCTGTGGGGCATCTAACCCATGGACTGTGTCTCTGTAATTTGAGGTTCCTTCAGGACCTGCTTCACCACACAATTGGAATTTACATCTCTTGAGTTGGGGACTGACTATTGGTGATCTGACGGAAGTTTGGTGACCTGCCTTGCTGTTTGCTGCCTGTGCTGGGATAGCCTGAATCTCTCTTCAAAGGACTACCTGGCGGCCCTCAAGACTTGAAGGACTGCCAGTGTCTCACAACTGTCTAACACATTTGAATTGTACTGAGACATTTGTACTGCTTTATAATTTAACTGTTTATTTCTTGTGTTATATATCACTCTATCTGTATAACTCCTTTATAATTTAACTCTTTATTTCTTATGTTATCTCTCTCTCTCTCTCTGTATATATATATATATAATTATTAAAATTATTACAATCTGGTTTTGTCTCTCTAGAGAACCCTGTCTAACACACCGGGTGAGACAGTGTGGATGGCAGCACTCGAAAGGCCATTGCATGGAAAGCGTTGAGACAGAACTGTGGGCCTCTTGGCACACAAAACAAGGAAAGCTGAATGTCTTTGGGCTGGGGCTTCTATCAAGGGCTCAAGTAGAAAGAAAATGTTTTGAGAATGATGATGGCAACAAATGTACAAATGTGCTTGATACAATGGATGGATGGATGGATTATGATAAGAATTGTATGAGCCCCCAATAAAATGATTTTAAAAGAAAAAAAGAAAAATGTGGTGCTTTGGGCATCTATTTTTGTGCCAAAGGAGCTTTGTAACCCTTGCCAGTAATGGTGGAGGACAAGGAGAAACATAAATGATAGGTTGAAGACCAGAGGGAGATGCGCCTGCTGGTATGTCTGAGAAAAGACACATTGGGCAAAACAAATGATCTTTGTTATTTTATGAGTGAGCCTTGTAACCTGTTAATTTCTCTGATAAATCCCATAAATAAGAATATTATCTGTGATCTCTATATGGTCACTAAAACAGACGATTGAACCCACCAGAGTGGGAAGAAAGAAAAGGTTGCTGTCAGAGTCTGATAAAGGAAGATGGAGAGCTGAGACATGCCTGGCCTCTGCCTTGTGGGAATTGACTTGTGAGCTGGTGTGGAATTGGATCCTTGTGTAGCTGGAGAAGGTCAGCTGTGGACCCCGTGCCATTTCTTCAAACAGAAAGGAGGAAAAAATCACTTTTATCCTTGCAAAACTCTTATTAAATTCCCTTCAACATATATGCATGCACCGACCACACTTACCTACAAGAGAGACTGGAATATACACTTGTCAAATAACCAGCTAAAATTTTCGTGGTGGTAGTGGTGTGATTGTCAAATAAGAAAGGATATTTTGAAATAATATTCACTTTCTGCTATATATAATTAGTTCACTAATAAGGTTTAAAAGACCTTTAAAAATTAATTTACCATTATTTATTTTGATTACCAGTATTTATTTTTAAAATAACTATGCAGAAGACGTGGGCATTAAAAAAATAAAGATACTGACTTTTGCTCAGTTATTTGAAGGTTTTAGAAAGTGTCCATATTCTGAATGTTCTTTATATACTTGCATGGTAGCATATTTTGCCGTGGTTGTAATGCTGTGGTTCTATTCTGACACTATAAACAAAGTTACCACAAGCAAATCCTATTCCCGTTACATAATTCCATCTCCCGACAGTACTTTTTTATACTGAAGTCATTCCTCATATAGTTGTAGAAAGATGCCATTATATTCATAAGTATATAAATATAAGATCATAAAAATTTTCAAGAACGTCCATGAAGAATGACATTTTTGTCATAGCTACAATGATACATGTTATGCAGTGGTATAATTTGCTATTCTCCAGAGTTTTGCTTTTATTAACATGTATAAAACTTTTATTTATTTTCTGCTATTAGGTAGAAGAGAGAAAGCATACAAATAAAAACTAGAAGGAGACAAAATGGTTATAAATTGACCAGTAGCAAAAATGCCTATAAACTATAGAAAAATCAACATAAAACTAGCGGGTAATTTTTACTTCTAAGCTTATTTTCCAGGGCTTCGCAAAAGTGAGTTTGGGTTAGTTTGTAGGGTTATTCTTAGTGGTCACCTGAAGGAACCAGAGATCCATCTTACTTTAGAGTTAATTCAGAAAGTCCTGTGTTTAGACATCTGATATATTACAAAATGTTTTCTAAAACATCGGCAATTTATTGTAATGTGCATAGATCTTTCATTTGATGCTGTTACTCTGAGCTAAAACCTATCTGATTTATAAAAGCAGACAACTATAACAATAAACACCTCACAAAATTATACATAGTGGGCTGTTCTTTTATTTAGATGCTGGCTAATTTTTTTAAATGCATGTAGTTAAAATATATACGTGTGATATATATATATAGATATAATCAAACTAAGGCAGACACATTTGGCTGCAAACGTATTTAGAGAATATTTTCATTTATCCATTTTTTCTTTCCTTTATTGTTAAGTCAAAAGCACTACAGGAGAATTTAGAAACCAAATGCAACGAACCAGGAAGAACAAAAGAATTAAATGACCCAAACCAAAAATGATTACACCTGTTCTTGTTATACCCAGTAAAAAAGAAAATCTTTGAAAGCACACGCTATAGAACAACAAGAAAAAAA
>NW_022103908.1:27794525-27797008 GCF_000313985.2 Echinops telfairi | reverse complement strand
AGAATGAATGAACCTTAGTGCCTTTGGGTAGGAGGCTGGCTTGCAGATGTGGATGCCCTTTGGACCTTTATCAGTACTAAAGGAGCTTTACAACACTTGCTTGAGCAGGGCAGAGGCTAAGGTGAAGGACTGAGAAGAGATGTTGCAGTCAAAAGAACTGTATCTTTACCATGTTGTAGCCTGTCACCTTCCTTAACAAATTCCCACAGTCATGGCTGTGGTCTGTGAGTTCTGCATGGCCATTGCTACAGATTATTGAACCCGCAGATAACCTGCTGTGGGAGGGATGGTTGGTGGCACAAGAGGATAAAGAAGGATGGAGGGGGGAGACATAGCTGAACTCTGCCTCAGGAAAAATCCTTAGGCAGACTGAAGTTGAATTGTCATTCCCCTTGTGTAGCTAGGAGGTCAGATTTAGTCCCCATGCCATTTTTTCATCCCTTAATGTCTTAAGATATTAACAAGTCAATTACTTAAATAATTCTTGATTATTCCAAATGATGAAAGGAAAGTTTAATATCTGTATCAAAATTTGCATGTTCTGGTTCATAATGATAACTTACAATTATCATGTCTAAATTTGAGATAATTATATTAAATATTCTTCCTTTTGTATTCAATTAATAGGAACTGGAATTAGTTTCTGTAGAAAAAAGATCCTTATCAGAATCAATATACATAAAATATGAATGCCTTTAACAACGTGTGATCTAGCATTTAATCTTAGCTGTTAACTGGGCTCATTTCAATTTATTCTGTGCAAACATGTATATTTCAAGTTCTATAATTTAAAGAGCTTCTAAATGTACAGTAATATATATGACAGATCAGCTCAATCTATTATCTTCTGCGTTTTCCACAATTTCAGAATGTTTCAGTAAATAATGATGATGCTGAAAAACATTAGCTAATCTGTATATAGAATCTGACTCCATTTAACATATATATATTAATAGGTCAGTGCAATTTTTTAATACACTGACTTTTATCAGATGGTAACTACAATAGTATTGAGGAAAAGCTTGATTAACTTGGATCAGTGTTTGTATTTTATTTTATAAATATATGCAACTAACATAAATGTTGCTCTAGTACTTGAATGATAATAAAACATATCTAAATGATACCACATTAGTAGATGCCACACTCATTTTGACCCAAAGTATGCATGTATGTATCAGTTTTACTGCTTGGTTGTCCATCATTAATATTTTAAAATATGTTTTTGTTATAACATTTTCTATATTATACTTGTTATTGTTTGAGTATCACATTAATGTAAAATATATCTACAGGTATATATTATGTAATTTATAAGTTTTCCTTCAGAAGAGAGCATTAGGAAATATTTGCTTTAAACACAGGACATTAAGACCAATAATTTTGGTGATTTCATCCAATATCATGCATTTTAATACTGTCTGTATGTCTAATTTTTGTTCCTGGGTTGAAGAAGTTATTAATGCACCTAGTTGTTCGCTGAAATGTTAGTGGTTTTAGCCCAAACAGAGATACCTTGAATTAAATATCTGGCTATCTCCTTCCAAAACCCTATGGAATATATTTCAATTCCAACATACTTGTGTTTTCCATGACTCAGAGTCAAATGAACTGATATATCTAAACTGTCTAAATGGTAGATTTATTCATGTGTGCTTATTTAAATTAAATCAAGTTAGCTTAATTTACCTTAAATTAAATTTAATTAACCAAACGATACAAGCAGGCCACAATGAGCATCTTCAAAAGCCACATGTGACTATTGGCTATTGTATTAGACAAAACAGAATAGCATCTTGTCATTATCAACAAATGTTTGCACACTTGTATAAATACTTAATGATTTCCAAATAGTCCTATTGGTAGGCATTCTTCTCTAAAGTTCTGATTCATATTAATATGAGTCTTCCAACATAATATTCCCCTTGAATGATTAAGACATTTCCAAATAATGATACTCTAAAATATTTGTTTCTTGTATTCTTTCCCATTTCATTAAATGTCAACTGGATTTTTTTTTTTACTTCCACCAACTGGATTCTTCCTGTTCCTTTCTGACAAGCTCAGATCCTTTCTGACAAACTCATTGCTGTTGAGTTGATTCCACATCATCGCAACCTTGCAGAGCAGAGTAGAACAGCGCGGTGAGTTGCTGCTGTGTGGCATACTGTCAGATCTTTCCTCTACTGAACAGCTTGTCCATTAGAACTATCAATCTTCAACCAGGGTGCAGTTGATTGTTTTAACCACTGAGATGCCAGGACCCTCAATTGGGAATATCCTTTAATCTGTTGTTTCTCCTATCCAATACTTGAAATACATACTTAAAATAATACCCTCAATTAAAATACATAGAGGCAGCGAACCGATTACAGGGATCTACGTAAAACCTCCTCCCTGGGGGACAGACAGTGGAAAAGTGGATGAAGGGAGATGTTGGACAGTGTAAGATATGACAAAATAGCAATTTATAAATTATCAAG
>NW_022103908.1:27777822-27794335 GCF_000313985.2 Echinops telfairi | reverse complement strand
AAAGAAAGAAAGAAAATACATGAAGGCTTCAAATGCAGAGGGAAGAAATATTCTGGAACTGACTGAAGAGATGATGGATAGCCTTTGACATATGACGGAAATATGAAAGGGTATTATAAGTGAATCATATTATCAATAAAAATATATTTTCAAAAAACTATGATAAAGTACATTTTTGTTTAATTTTGAAATCCCTCATATATTCCAAATCTGCCTACTTTTCATCACCCTTTCTAACCCGCACATATACAACTCTCAGCAAGACAATTGCAATAGCCTACAATTTGTCCTTGTCCCCCTTACCTTTTAGTCCATAGAGCAACTTCCATAATTGTTTCACTTCCGGTTCACTTGATACAAAAATCACTTTGAAAAGTATACTCCCACCTCTAGGTTTCTGCACGGATTGTTTACTCTACTGAGAAGACACTTCTCTCCTGTCTTATCTTTTAGTTCTTTCAGATATCAATAAAATGCTTTTTAATTTCTTTGTCAATTGAATCTTCTATATAAAATGGAAATATTTCTTGCTTCCTAGTATCTTCTTTTCACATACTGTGTCTCATTTTTCTATGTAGTAAGTATTAATACCTGCTCATATATATATTTGAATTTTATTTACTTATATGCGAGGGGTACTCCCCCAAAACAGAGTGTGTGTTTTTTCAAATAATGTATTTTAAATTTTTTAAATACAAAACAATCTTATAACCTTTAACATACTCTCCATTACACTTAAAACCTTTTTCAAATCTGGGATTGCATTCTTTTTCTTTCTTTTTTAATCATTTTATTGGGGACTCTTATAGCTCTTATCACAATCCACACATATATCCATTCCATTTTGGAAACATTTTTCAAACTTATCCATTTAGATGGCTGACAGAACATCCCTAATTTTTTCTTCACTTCTTCTACACCATCAAATCACTGCCCTTTCATGTCTCTCTTTATTTGCAGAAACAAAAAGAAGTTGCATGGAGTGAGGTCAGGTGAGTTAGGTGCGTGGGGCAAGAGAGGCATGCTGTTCTTTCAAAGTAAAGCACGTATCCAGTCAATGCTCTTTTTCCTTCAGTCAGAACCCGAGACACCAATTTCTCGGCAACCCTTCTCATTCCCAAATCTTCCATTAAAATTCGCTGAACCAAGCTCCAAGATAGTCCAGATAACTTTTTGATCTCTTCAATGGTCCATCGTCTTAGAGCACAAATGCACAAATTGTGTCAACATTTTCATCCATTCTGGAAGTTGACAGATGTTCAGAATGAGATTTATCATGAATTTACATTTCACCTTTTCTGAAATGAGAAAAACACTTGTACATTTGAATTTCCCCCATAGTACTGTACCAGCCCACCACTTCCGACATCTGCAGGGTCTATCTTAGCATCTCCACACTCAGTGGTACGCACTCCTGCAAATTGGGCACCAATCTCCCACCATATCCACAGTTGGTGTGTGCTTGATGATCCTTGTAAACTGTGTTCAACATAACAGCAGTTTCTGTGACATTTTTCCCAAGCAGGAAACAAAATTTCACAGCTGAATGCTGTTCTCTCAAATCAGCCATCACAAAATACAGGTTTGAGCGAAACTGCGTTTATGAAAATAGTCACTGTGACCAGAGAGATGATGCCACTGGTGCCAGGTGATGCCAGGTGATGTCACTGGGTGCACTAACTCAGAGAGAGTGGTTTGATGCTTGCCTAGCAGGAAAAATGCATACTATGAAAGCACTGACTAAAGGAGCTTTTATCCACTTTTTTGGCGGGGTACCCCTTGTATGTTCTTTTACTTGTACTATGTAAGTTATAGGAGTCTGGTTTGTAGTCTACCCATTCTCTGCTCTATTACGAGTGTGCAAGCCAACAGTAGCCTACATAATAACTAGCCACATGTAGCTATTTAAATTTATATTAATTTACAAGATCATTCATATCCTCAAATTCAACTGGCATATCCATACCATCAATAGCACACATATAACTAATTCTACATCCTTGAAGACAACAGATGTAGAATATTTTAAATCTTAGAAATTGTACTAGATAACTCTAGTCTAAATGTAATGAGAACAGAGAGATCTCTAATACTTTAAAGAACAGAGTGGAAAAGGAGCCTTAGAAATGCACCTCAAAAAAAAAACAAAAAAAAAGAAAGAAAAGAAATGCACCTCATGGTCTTTCTCTTGGAAAAAGCAACTGAGAAAACAAATGAATCAGATGCAGAAGATAACTTTCAAAGCCTGAGCATAAAGACAAAGCTGAAGAATTTCACTGATCCTTCTTCCTGATCATTTGGGTAGGGAACCTACCTAACAGAAAGAGATTGAACTAGATAATCAACTGTGTTTTCACACAAGTACACAGCCTCTGCATTGATGAACTTAACTGGAGAAGCACACTCACCTCCCAAATCCTACATACACTGCTGGGGATTTGAGGCACATTCTCCTACCTCCTCTTACATGGTGGCTGATTAATGTCCTTCCTTCTTGTGTTCTATCTC
The DNA here is from genome assembly GCF_000313985.2 of Echinops telfairi. NCBI lineage: Eukaryota > Metazoa > Chordata > Mammalia > Afrosoricida > Tenrecidae > Echinops > Echinops telfairi. Next base: position 27,791,827 of record NW_022103908.1, on the reverse strand, counting down.
CACTATCACCACATGGCTCCAACCACACATCACTCCACTCCCCTGGCACTCCTGCAGAATGCACCAGCCCACCACTTCAGACATCTGCAGGGTCTATCTTGGCATCTCCACACTCAGTGGTACGCACTCCTGCAAATTGGGCACCAATCTCCCACCATATCTACAGTTGGTGTGTGCTCGATGATCAACTTTTATGTCAGCAGTGCTTACTCTGCCTCTGTAGTCCATTGTGTGCCCTGCAAATCCATCTGATCAACGTTCTTTCTGTTTGTTTGTTTTTACTGACTCTACATTTTACCAAGTATGCTGTCCTTTTACGGGGATTGGTCTTTCTTGATAACATGTCCAAAGTATGTGAGACACTGTCTCACCATCTTCATTTCTAATGAGCATCCTTTTTGTACTTCTTTCAAGAATTACATTTAGCACATCCCATTAGATGAAGAAGTAGATCAAGGAACACTAAGATAATGTCTTGGAAAATGTCCCAATTTCATAGGGAGGAGAAAAAAATAGAGGAAATGAAGATAGTCTAAGAATAACTTGGGACACACCAAGAGGAACAGCCTACAAGCGATAGACATTTCAGGACAAGGATAAACCAAAATGCACAGAAACATTACTGAGTATTTGTAGACAGAAAAATTTTAGTGTCAGGAAAGGTGAGATGATATTCATTGAAGAAGTTCAATAGGCTTCAAATAACAGATACTTCAAAAGAAAATTACCAAACTATATTATAGACCAACTTTCCAAAATTAAAGAAAAAGAAAGAACACCAAGAGCATTGAGAGAAGAATAAAATATTACCTGCAAGAGAGAATGAATACAACGAAGCTTTGACTTTTCAGCAGAAATGCTACAAGCAAGCAAGCAATGGGATGACATTTATAAGACCCTGAAAAATATTTACAGTCCATAACTATACCTCTAGAAAAATTATCTATCAAAATATGAAATCTAAATTATATCATTTCTAGGAAAACAGAAAGTAAGGGAATATGGTTTATTTTGTTTGTAAAGAAAGCAATGGAAGCAATGATAAGAAAATTCATAAATATAATGAACTCAGCAACAGAAAATTATACAAGGCAAAAAAATCTTTAGAATCACACACACACAAAATAACAGAAATAAAGTTATACCTATTGATAAGAATGAGCTAAAAATTAAAGTATGAAAATGTATATATCAGGAAAATGACAATCAGAAAAGAGCAGGAGTGGTATTGTTAATTTCTGACAAAATAACCTTTAAGGCAAAAACTATTAAGAGGCACAGAAAGACATAGTTATGCACATGAGAGAGAGCGTTATATGTATTTTTTAGTGGTGTCTAGGTCTAGGTTTGGTATCAAGGTGATGGTTGCTTCTTAGAGCGAGTTTAGAGCATTCAATCATATTCTACTTTCTGGGATAGTTTGAGGAGAATGGGTGCCAGCACTCTTCTCTAAATGTTTGATATAATTCTCCATGGAAGTTATTTAGACCTGAAATTTATTTGCGGGGATTTTTTTCTTTGATCTATTCAATTAATTTTTTCATAGGGCTTTTTCCTACTTCAGTAGGTGTTAGTTTTAGGAAGATAGATTGAGTTTCAAATTTGTCCATTTTGACTAGGTTTCCTGATTTATTGAAATACAGCTTTTAAAAATATTCTACTATCCTTTTAATACACGTTTTATTGACATATAATTCACATATCATACAATTGAAAAGGTCAGTCAAATCAAGAAGAGTCATACAATCATTACCACAATCAGTTTTAGAACATTTTCTTCATTCTTGTGATCATCATTATTAGCTACCCCTTCCATCCCCCACCAACCTTCCCTGCCATACCCCAAGCAACCATTAATCTAGTTATAGTCTCTATAGATTTATCTAAATCTAAACTGGGTTTCAATACAGAAAAACATTTAAAACAAAAACCAAATGAAACAACAAGAACTGCAGAGTAAAACATAAAAATAATTTAATTAAAAAGAAAGCAGAAAATATTAAAAACTAGAACAAATTAAAATGGATCAGTAGGGATACTTATTTCAGTTCTTTCAGTTGTTAAATCACTCATTTAATTTCTTATTCATTCTATTTGCATCTACTTCTTTTCTTTGCTAGATTTGCCAGGCATTTATCAATTTTAATTATCTCTTCAAAAAACCAATTCATAGTTTTTTGATTCTTTCTATTATTTTCCTCATTTTTATTTCATTTATTTTTGCTCAAATCAACATCACTTTTTCTTATATTGACTGTAATACTTTAGGGAGTTCTTTTTCTAATTGAAGCTATTGGCTTAAAGTGTTGATTTTAGCTGTATTTTCCTTTTTGATATGTGAGCTTACTTCTGTAAAGTGATCTCTGAATACTGCTTTCCAAGATTTGGATATGTTCTATTTTTCATTCCAATTTGATTATACCAGTTTTTATTTCTTCTATTATCCGGTAGTTCTTAGTAGGATGTTATTTAACTTTAATGTCCTTGATTTTTTACATTATTCTCCCTATTATTAATTTCTAATGTTAAAGTGTCATTATCTGAGGACATGGTTTGTATTATTTCAATATTTATTAAGGCTTATTTTTGAGAATGTTCCATTTGAACTGGGAGAATAATCTATTTTATGCTGTTGTTAGTGGTGTGTTCTCTGTAACTATGAGCGCTAGTTGTTTGTGTTGCTTCAATCTCAATCTTTTTAAAAATTTCTTCCTTGTTGACTATGTCCTTCATTAAGAGTAGAATACTCACATTGAAATTCATGTTGAGATATCTTTTTATTGTTTTTGTTCTGTTAAAGTTTGATATTTGTATAAGGGGCTTGAAAAAGATCATATAATGTATATTTATTAGAGGGTCAACCCAACAGGAGTGTATAGCCATAAGAAATATCCATCTACTCAATGAAGGCACTTCAACATATGTGGGGAACTTACAGGGTGTGATAGGTAGGTTTATTGTGCCAACCTAGTCAATGAACACATGTGGGATAATTGAAGGGCAGAGAGATAAATGGCTCGGTGAGCCTTGCCTTTCTTGTCTCTTGGTTTTTGATGATTGGACCAGTATGTGGCTGCCTTAGCTGGTTCTCTGCCTTAACTTGGGAGCTACACTATCTGTGGGAACCCAACCCTCGGACTGTGTCACTGTAGTTTGAGGTTCCTTCAAGACCTACTTCACCATGCTACTGGTGTACACATTGCTTGAGCTGGGGACTGTCAGACCCTGTCATCTGGCTGACTGTTGGTGACCTGCCTTGCTGTTTGCTGCTTGTGGCCGGATTGTCTGAATTGCTCTACAGAGAACTCAGCTGTCTGCTTCCTTGACTTGCATGGAAACCCTCAAGACTTGAAGCACTGCCAGTGTATTAGCTGTCTCACAGAAGTGAGTTGCACTGAGCCATTTGTACTGCTCTATAAACTAAGTAGCTGTTTATTTCTTATGTTGTATATATCTATACAAATTTATAAAATCATAAGTGTCCTGCTTTTGTTTCTCTAGAAAACCCTGTCTAAAATATAGGGTTCATAGAAAAATAGAGCTAAAGTTATGTAATTTTTTTATGAAACCAAAATGCATCTATATTAATGGAAAAAAAAACCCTGTTCATTAATAGGAAAAGTTAACACTGTGAAATATCAATACTGCACAAAGTGATCTTTAAATATAATGCAACCCTGATCCAGAATCATTACCATATTTGAAAAGCTGGTGGGCACCTAATAATCAATTCTATTTGGAACGAAACTCTGGATAAGCAAAGCACCACGACGGTAGAAGACCATAATAGGAGACCCCGCATCCAGATGTCAAAAGCTAGTCAAAATACTCTGGTATTGATGCAACAATAGATGCTTAGACATATAGAACAAAACTGAAATAGAGATGAATCCATTCATTTATGGACAACTGAACTTTAAGTGTCAGTATCCATTCACTGGTAAAATTGATCTTCAATAAAGTGTCAATATCCATTCATTGGCAAAACTGGATATATATATTTGCATAAAATGAAACAAAATCCAGGAAACAATTAAAAAAAAACCTTAAGATGGAACCAATACCTCATTGTAAAACCTTAAACTTTAAAGATCATTAAAAAAAGTAGAGGCAAACTTAGGGTTTCTAATTTATGACACAAATACCCTAGAAATCATGGCAAACGATGAACAAGCAACGAAAGGTAAACTAAAGAACTGGGGCCTTCTAGAAATAAAATATTTACATGCATCAAAAGACTTCTCCAAAACTAAAAATAGACCACACATAAAGGGGATTGTGTGAGGGCGGTCAGGGGACAACAATATAACTCATTTATAACATTTATAGAAAACACCAAGAAGGCAACATTTAAAAGAGAAGCAATCTAATTTTTAAATATCGGCAAAAGTCTGGAACAGTCCTTTGACCAAAAAAAACACAGGTGGCCAGCAAACACATCAAGGAATAGGTGGTGTCTTTAGCCATTAAAGAAAGGCAAACCAAAACAAAAGTAATATAACATCTCATCACAGAAATAACAGCAAAGTTCTAAAGGAAAGAAGCCTTCAAATGCTGGCAAGATTGTGGAGAAATTGTAACTCCTTTGCACTCCTTCTGGGGTTAAAAATGATAGCAAGACTGTGTAAAATAGTATGGCGTTTTCATTAACATTTGGTAACTGAAATGCTTGATGATTCAGCATTTCACTTACTAAATATATATAACATAGGGATATAATAGTTGTGACATGAACAGTTATCTATATACCCATGTTCATCGCAGCATAGTCACTATGGCAAAATAATGGGAAAAGCCTAAGTGTTCATCAATCGAATACTAGATAAACGAAGGCATGTAGACGCAATGGAGTACTGCATAGTGTTAATGTACACTGGTGAAGCCACCACAAAAAAGGGAAAATATGACATCAAAGGGGCGTTATTTGTGCTACAACAAAGCTCAGAAGGCTCTGAGGAACAAGAAAGAGGGACTAATGGAGGCGGAGAAGCCAGGATGGAGGGGATAGAGGGCCGTTCTATGGAGAGAGCTGTACATAACATCATAGAACAAAATGGATACTATAAATAGTTGAATAGAACAATGCTTTGGGGGTAAACTTTAACCCAAAATAAAATTATAAAAATGAGTACTAAAATAAATGTACTTAGAATAATGGTAAACAATCAATGTATAACAATTAATTAAATTCATAATCTGCACAATTAAAGGAAAAGGCAATATCTAAACCATTAGTCGAGAAGAGTAACAATTCTAGATAAAAAATGATTATAAGAATATGAAATCAATATTGAATGTAATCCCATGGTAAGGAATTCAATATTAAATTTGTGGAAAAAAATAAAACATAGAAAAAACTATCCAAAGGTAGTGGAAGACATGACACTTATCCTAAAGAGATTGAAAGATAGAGATTAAACCTCAACCAAGATTGATAAATTGAGCAGTTTGACTTTATAGATATTTAAAGAGCAGATAAATTTATTCAATTTTTATTTTTTACATCTCCCTTTCATTTTATGCAACTGGTATACCTACATTAAAACTGATAGTATCCAATATAAAACTAAAGATCAACTATATGGATATGAACATTCTGAATAAAAATAAAATAATTGATTCTCTTAAAGAGTTAGCTAAAATTAGAATGCACTGTGATCAAGTGTGATATGCTTTATAATTGTAAGGTAGATTAATATTAGGAAGTCTATTATGATAATGTGTTGCATTAATACATTTACAGAGAAAAACAAATATACTACTAAACATATTTATAATGAAAAATATTTGCTCTAATATTCCAGTCATTACTAATAAAATTGTCAGTATAATTACTTGAAATATTAAACCAATTTTAACTCAAATCAGATTCTGATACATTTTTTATGATTATTTTACTTAACTTTTAAAAAAATACACTTACAAGAGCATTGCGATAAAAAATAGTGCAATGAAGGAGGAAAGAAATCTCTCCTAGTTGTTAATGTGACTGTTTAGTTAATTAAAATAGAAATTAAAATAATGTTCTAATATGACAAGATATTTGATGAGTACTCTAAATGTATATGCTTTTCTTAATTTTATCAGTAATCTTATAGAGAAGAAAGTATATATATCACAAAATTGTGATATTACTTTAAATTTAGAAGAAAAAAAAAAAGAATCAGACCTATCTGGGGATGAGAGCATCCAGTGATGGTGATGGTAGTGGAGGTAAAAGGGCAATGATGTCAAGGAGTCCAGGATGAACAAGAATGCCCGGAAACCGATTGTGGTAGCAATTGTACAATACTGCTTGAGGTGATTCAATTTGGAATGACAGGATACATGTGTTCATTCCCAAATTTAAAGCAATGCTCATAACCTCGTTGTAGATTGGGCCAGGAATAGGGACTTTCCTTTTATTCCTTTCAAAGATGAAAGTTGGCTCAAATATGTTTTACTATAAAGGAGCACGATATTTCAGACTGACATGTAGATAAGTTTTTATGGAAATGTCATGGGGTTAATTAACCATCGGAGTGGAAGTAAAAAAGTATAGCTACAAATTATGGAGATCTTTTATTAAACAAAAATAACAACAACAAAATAACTAGTTGGAGTGCAAATTGAGGTCTTGCCAATATATAGAAAACATGTCGACAAAACAGTGTGTTTTTAAAAATTAAGTTCTTCTAGAAATAAAATATTATCTGAAAGCAGTTCCAATTGCAATCCAAGAAAAGTACTATTTATTTTATTGGGAAAATCATATTTTTCCTTTTTTCATGTAGAAACGAATGTCTTGGTAGAAATAATTTAATGTAAAAGCTAGTTACAGACATTTTCTACACAGATATAGGTAATTTAATAAATCGGTTCTTCCTTTTGGCAGAGGGATAGAAAAAACATGTCAATAGCATAAGCAACTTAGAAACAAACTCCAGTCTATATTTTCATGTAATCTATAGCAAAATGGGTCCCATGATCAATTTAATTAGAAGGGGTAAAATTTTAATAACAAATATATGTACAAGTTTACATTCATTTAAAGAATAGGCAATGATACCATTAATTGTTACATATATTAAATTAAATGCACAGAATAAAAGCTTAAATGCTAATAATGAAATAAAATTATATAAGAAAATAAAGAAGTGATGTAAATGATAAATATATTTAAGAGAGCTTCTTGATCAAGACTAAAAAACCAAAGCCAAGACTTTTGACCAAGTTCAGAAACAATAAATATAGATTTAATTTATTGAAAAACATATCAAAAGATAGCATAAACAAAATATTTAGACAATGAAGTGAAAAACGTTTGCAATGCCAAAGAGTTATTATCTGTAATTAATGGTGTTATTTCTAATTTACAGTATTACTTGATAAGTAGCAAACGTTTTAAATGCTACAAAAATGCATAAGCACTTGAAGAGGCAACTCAAAGAATAAATCATAATAAAATATACTCAAATATAATACTTTCCAGGCCAATACAAAGTAACAATGACTATGTTGTAGGAATGAGACTGTGAACAACTGAAATTTCCTGGAGGAAAAGTTGGTGCAAGCATACTATCATATATTGATAATAAAAAACAAGAAACAATTGATATATTGTTTTAAGCTTCCCGCAAAGCATTATGGCATATCGCTATATATTCACCTCACCCAGTAAACTTCCCAATGGTGAGAAAAACGTCAGTGTACCAAGGTCGCTGTCCATGGTGGTGTAACGGGTTAAAGTACTTCGCTACTAACCGAAGGGTTGACAGATTATGTTCACTTATAGGAGCTTCGGGAAAAATTTCTGAAAAAAGTATTCATTGCAAAGAATCATGTGACTTCCTTGTGTGAGAACCAACAAGGTTATTAGTTATTAGAACTTTCAAAAAGGGAGGAATGATGTTATAGCATTATTCAGAGTAGTGTTACAAAGGCTTTTGATAAGAAATCAATTGTATAAATTATGGTATTGTCATACATTAGAAAGCTATAGGCCCATTAAAAACAATAAGTTGGAGATATAGTAAGTGATTTGAAGTTATGTCATAATTTAATTAACAGTCAAGACTGTTTACTACAAAACTAATTTTATACAGAAAAGCAAGTATAATAAACTCAGCTAAATATATTAAAATAAACAATGTGAATATAGTAAATATTGAAGATGACTTTTATTATATACAATGCATATGTTTTGTAAAGAATCAGAATATGAAAATAATAGTCATCCTAAATATAAAAATTGTGCATGTATTATCAGATAGAGATGACTATAGAGATATTTTATGAGATTATGAAAATGAACATTTTACATAGCTGATCAATTATTGTTCATAACACTACAACTAAGTGAAAAATAGAAAGGACACATAAACAGACTAGAGATTGGATTGCATGTCTAGAAGACCGAAAGCAGATTGCTCTTTGCTGATGAAGCAGAGGAGCGGAGACTGCTCTGATGAGGCGTGTTTGAAGGAAGACGGCTCCGGGAACCCACAGCGCTGTCTTTCTCGATTGGAGGACTGCCCTGTGGACTAATTATCCGACTTTGAGCTTCCACACATTGGTTCTACAAAAATAGCATGTAAGCAAATAAAACAAGTATAGTCAGAGTCAATAATTCTGTAAGGAAGCCCTGCCCTTGGGAATAGGATGGATTTGATTTGCGATCATTTGCCATCATGAGTGTTATAATGGCAGATATTTCCTTTCTTAATCAAACTAAGAGACCATATCAGTTACTTGTATTTTCATAAAATGGTTATATAATTCTTTGGAGAAAGTGAACAATCTTTTACCTTTCCCCAGGATTCTAATGGGAGTCCATGAATCACTCAAAGGATTAGGTGGTTGGCTATTAATTAAAAGCTAGATGGTCTCAGCCCATGCAGAGATGCTGCGTTGAAAGATTGCAGCCTTGATAAACCTGTGGATCAGTTCTAGTCTGACACACAGTGAGTCACCATGAGTCAACTAACTACAACAAACATTTTATTTCAGAATATTCAAAAACATTAGAAAAAACTTTGCATAATACTTTAAAAGAAAGTAAGATGGCTGTGACTAACAGAAGCAACAAAACTGAAAGTAATAATTGATAGAAAATATTGCTATTGAGATGGTAAGAACTAAGACATGCCTACCAAATAAATATTAAAACCACACCCTACTGCCATCGACTTGATTCTGAGATGTAGTGACATATAGGACAATGTGAAGTGGTTCTACAGGGTTTTCCACACTGTAAATCTTTTTGGAAGTAGACTGCCTCATTGTCTTTTTGCAGAGTGGCTGGAAGGACTGAGCAACTGAACTTGCAATTAACACTGCGTTGCTTACAACTACCTTATGGAGGCTCCTTAATGATGTCTTGTTCTTGTTAGGTGCCCTTGAGTTGGTGCTGATCGATATCCACAGTGACCCAATGCACAGCAGAACGACACACTCCCTGGTCCTGTCTGCCCCATCCTCACAACTCTTTCTAAGCTTGAGTCCATTGTTGCAGTTACTGGGCCAATCCATCTGTTGAGGGCCTATCTCTTTTTTACTGCTTTTCTACTTTACCAAGCATAATCTCTTTCTGCTGGATCTGGTTTCTCCTGACTACTTGTCCAAACTGATGAGATGAAGTATCATCATTCTTGTCTCTAAGGAACATTCTGGCTGTAATTCTTCCAAAATAGATTTGTTTACTCTTTTGTCAGCCTATGGTACTTTCAGCATTCTATGCCAGCACAATAACTCAAACACATAGATTATTCTTCACTATACCTTATTCAATATCCAACTTTCACATGCATATGAAGCAGTTGAGAATATCATGGCTTTGTAAATATCACGCCTTGGTCCTCAAAGTAACTCCCTGCTTTCAAAACTCTAAAGATGTTTATGCCGATGGATGCATTCCATCCTTGGATCTCTTGGCTGTTATTTCCATGAGTAGTGACTATAGAGCCAAGAAAGAAGAAATCCTTGGAAACTTTGATCTTTTCTCCATTTATCATGAGGCTACCCAGTGGTCTCCTTGTGAGGATTTTGGTCTTCTTTGCATTGAGGTGTAAATGTAAATGTAATCCATACTGAGGGCTATAATCCTTGATCTTCATCAGCAAGTGCCTCAGGTTCTCACTTTCAGCAAGCAAGTTTTTGTCAGTTGTGTGCTGCATGTTAATCCTGATGTTGAACTCACATAACCCAGTTCCTTTGATGGTTTGCTCAGCATAGAGATTGAATAAGAATGGTGAGAGGATATCCCTGCCAAGCACCTTTTCTGATTTTAAAGTATGCAGCACTTCGTTGTTCTGTTAGCACAACTTCCTCTTGTTCCATGTACAAGTTCTGCCTGAGAACAATGAAGTGTCCTGGAATTCCCACTCTTCTCAAAGCTATCCATAGCTTATCATGACCCACACAATCAAATACTGTGGTGTAGGCAATAAACACAAGTAAACACATTTCTGGTGTTCTCTGCTTTGAGCCAAGATCCATCTGACATCAGTGATATACCTTGTTTCACAGCCCGTTCTGAATCTGGCCCAAACCACTGGCAGCTCCCTGTTAATGTACTGCTACAATCATTGATGAATGATCTTCAGTAAAATTTTATTGCATGTGATATTCATTGCACTGTTCTATACTTTGAGCATTGTGTTTAGTCACCTTTCTAGGAATGAGTACCAATATGGATCTCTTCCAAGCAGTTTGCCAAATTCCAAATTTCCTGACACAGTGCTTCCAGTTCATCAGTTTGTTGAAATATTTTTATTGGTATTCTACCAATCCTGGACCCTTATTTTTGACTAAAGCTTCCAATACAGCTTGAATTTCTTCCTACAGCAATATTGGCTCTTCCTCGTGTGCCACCTCTTGAAATGGTGGAACATCAGCTAGTTCTTTATGATTGAGTGAATCTATGCATTTTCTTTCTTCTTTTGAGGATTCCAGTATCATTCAATATTTTACCCAGAGAATCTCACTATTGGAACTTGGGGTTTGAATTTTTTCTTTAGTTTATTTCATTTAAGGTATGTTGAATGTGTTCTTTTTTGTTTTTCTAATGCTTGGTCTTTGCACATTTCATTATAATATTTTATTTTGTCTTTTCAAACTATCCTTTAAATTTTTCTATTGAGCTCTTTGACTTTATCATTTCTTGCATTTCCCTTAGCTCCTTTGCAATTAGGAGCAAATTTAAGTGTCTTTTCTGACACCCACTCTGATCTTTTCTTTTAAATGGTTATATGTTTTCTTCATAAATGATGGTCCTGGTATCTCCCACAGTTCATCACATCTTCGGTCATTAATATTCAGTCCATCAAATCTGTTCTTGAATTTCACATGGAATAGACTCAAGGTTGTATTTTGGCTATCGTGGAAAGCAAAATTTCATTTTCTTCAGCTTCAACCTAAACTTACATATTAGCAATTAACAATGTGCTCCACAGTCAGCACTTCGCCTGGTTTTAGCTGCTAACATTGAGTTTTTCCATCTTCTTTTCTCACAAAAGTACTCAATTTGATTTAGATGTGTTAAATCTCGAGACGTCCATGTGTACAGTAGCCCTTTGTGCTTTTGTAAATAGGTATTTGCTATCTACAAGTCATTGGTCTTGCAAAATTCAATCTTGATATCCCAGCTTCGTTTCTGCTAATGAGACCATATTTTTCAACTACTGCTCCTTCCTTTGTTACCAATGTTTGCATTATTAATGCTTCTTTTTGTATGCTTGATTAATTTCCAACTGAACATGTTAGAAAAATTCTTCTATTTCTTCATAACTAAATTTCATGGTTGGTGCATAAATTTGAATAATCGTTATATTGATTGGCTTTCCTCGAAGGCCAATCGGTATAATCACAGACAGCACTGTACTTCATATAGAGCTTGGAATGTTCTTTTTGGTGATAATGCTATGCCAGTCCTCTTGATTTCTCTTTCCTAGCATAGAAACTATAACATTTTCTGATTCAAAATGGACATTTTAAATCACTAATGCCTAGCATATTGATCTTAATATGTTACATTTTATTCTTGATGGCTTCTAATTTTTCTATATTCATCTTTTGTAGATTCCAAGTTCTGATTATGAATCGAAGTTTGAAGCTGTTTCTTCTCATTTTGAGTTGTGTCCCATCAGCAAAGGAAGATCTCACAGGCTTTCCTTGCGCAGGCTTTATTCCACTCAAGTCATTTCATCATCATCGACTCTGCTTTGTGAGGGCAGTCGTAATTGGAGGGCCTTTTAATCAATGGTCCCCTTTGGAACTATCTCCAAAAATTTTCTGTTTCAATTAATTCTGCCTTTATTAGCTGACAAGGTTTGATTTTATGAGTAAGATATTCAGATGCTACTTTCTCTGAATTGGACAGAGGATTACTTCTTCGTAGCCTGTTCTTTGTCTGGAAGCTTTCCTGAAGTCTCTTCAGTTTGGGTGGACCTACTGGCATTTAAAATATCATTGATATAGCTTCCAGAATCACAGCAACACACTGTCAGAGGAATCCAGCCCCTAACAACTAAGTGCAGGGTCCGTAGGCACAGTGGATAGGTATAATATAGAAAGATCATAGTAAAGCCATAGAATATAGGAGAGATAGGACAGAAAGGAAAATAAAGGAGGCAGGCATGTTTTATGGTAGCATGCTCACCTCGAAGATGGCCATGATCTCAGCAGCCAGGTCCACACAGAGAGAGGGGAATTTTTACTATCTTGAGAAAATTATAGGTAGCCATAAGGCATGCATATTCAGTAGTTACATACATCACAAGATGGGAGGTAACCACAGTAAAGTCCCTGAGCTCACAGGTGAGGAAAAGGAATACCTGCATTGGGGAAATGGATGAGGGGGGATGGGTGCCCCGGTAGGAGGAGATGACCAAAGAATGTCTGCTTTTATAGGGAGATAGAATCAACCATGTGCTCACTTTAAAACAGCATTGCTGTTAGGGTATCATCTGTGTCAATTATATTTAATGCAGGAGAATGTATTTAGACTTTGTCTCTAATTTACCAAAGTGGTGGATTTCCTAACATGGAATACTAGCTTTCTATATTCCCTCTGTTGTGAGTTAGGGAATATAGTCCTAGTTATATTTCCTTCAGTGTTAGTTTCCCACAACACACAAACTGTGACAAATTGACAGGCAAGTGATGGACTAATGCCGTAGGCAACAAGATTTTCTACTTTTAGGAATCTTATTGGGAACCCATTTTTTTTAATCATAGATTTTTTTTTAATCATAGAGTATGATTAAAAGAAGTTTTTATTTCTATAAATTAAGGTGGGAAGTGGCTAGAAATGAGTGTGATGAGAAGGGTAGAACTGAACATAGTATGTTCACTTTTACATAATATACTTATTAACAGTGCTTAAGTAATAGCACTCAGATATTTGAGCTTGAGTTTACAAACCCAAATAATTGTAAACAACAATAATTACCACATCTATAAATTTGTATACCTCATATCAATATAGACTGTATCAGTTCAAGAAAAGGTAGGATTACCCCCACTTTTCTTCTGACATACTGAGAAAATACTTAAACAATACAAATATGTCTTTAAAATTTAACAAAGCTACATAGTTATCACCAATTGCCAACTGCAAAATGAAGATTTTCAAAGGAGAGAATTTTCTCAGTATCTACAATGGATGCGAACCCACGCAGAGAAGAGAAGTTGTGTCTCTACTTATGGAAGATTATTGTTTATAATTTGAAATGATTCATTACAATTATGCATTTGTTTGCTTTTGTTTTTAGAATAAATTTTATATCTTTCATTAATTTGTGAGGTTCATGAAGATAAAACTTGCCTAAACTCTGTTCAACACTTTTCATTTCATATACACAAGTTCTTAGCTAAAACCTAATTCATTTTTAAAACTGTAATTATTGTCTTTCTAATAAGATTATATGTAAAACTACTAAAATCAATGAGCAGTACTACAAGACATGTGAAGTTGCCAGTATTATTGGGCTTTAAGTAAGTGGATATTTATAGCTATGTTTCTTTA
>NW_022103908.1:27764857-27777463 GCF_000313985.2 Echinops telfairi | reverse complement strand
TAGTTGTATAATAAAATGTTTCGAGTCACTAAATTAAATGTACAAATTTGCATGTGTATTTCTTTAGTTAGATGACTTTCATTCCAAAAAGAAGCATATGTGTGTGTATTTATTCCTAGATACATATATAAATTCAATATATATAAATATATGTAGTTTAAAATTACAGCGTAATAATATGACTCATTTTCTTAATGAAAAAATTTTAAATCATTATGTTTAAATTTTATTTCTCTATTTCTTGTTATACTCATTTCATGCACTTAATGCAACTGATTTTGTTTACTACTCCATGAATAAAGTATATGAGTCAATTAATCCCTTTTCCTACATATATTTTTACTCCTTTGGGCAATGAAAAGGTTTAATGATGTATACTGTTAAGAATATTTCAAGCTACAAATTCTAATCTGCATAATGGTTTAAGAAGACAAATATTAAAATGTACATAACATGAAATACCACATTTTATTTCATGAATATTTTCATAATGTACATATTTCTTCAAATAAATCAACAATTGATACTTCTTCCCAGACACAGTTTTCCACCAGTAGACTCCTATCACAGTAGTGGACTCATATTCCAGTTTGTAACTATAGTCAATCTTTATTCCTTATAAGTGAAATATCCCATCATATTAAAGCATCTAGAATAATAATCAGGTTTTCTGTTAACTTGGCTGGGCCAGGATTTTTAGTGGTTTGGCAATTAATACTTAGTAATCCTCATGATGGTGATCTAACACAAGGTAATAATTTCAATAATGGTATATGCTAGGGAAAATATCAGTTGTAAGAAGATTAAGGGGCAATGCAGCAGGCTTCCTCAGGCCATAGCCTGGATGCAAATAGTAAGAGGCCTCCGGTGTGGCTTACTTCTAGTACAGGTGGACACTGTAGAAAAGTTTGTTTGCTCTCAGTTGGGTCTGGATCCTGAATCTAGCTCATCAACCTCTGGATCTTTGGACTTGAATCAACAACCTGACATATTACCTTCAGATCTTGGGAGCCATCAGTAGCCTGCCATCTGAACTACTGATCATACATTCATTTGCTTCTGCAGCCACAAGTCTGGGGTCTTCCTGAGGATCTTGGGATCACCAGTTCCCACAGCTGGGCAAGTCGGTAGAAGCCTTTAGACTAACATTTGACCTAGGGATGTGGAAACTACATGGACTTGGACTTACCTACTTCTACAACTGTATAAGCCATTTTCCTGATATAAATTTGCTTCTATATATACATATAGATGTGTCACTAGTTTTGCTTCTCTAGAGAAATCAACCTATGAGTGTACTAGTCTGGGTTGACTGGAGAAACAAACTGATAGACACTCATATGTGTATAAGAAATAGCTTTATATAAAAAAGCAATTGTATATTGAGAAAACATCTCAGCCCTGTCCAGATCAAGTCTATAAATCTGATATTAGCCCATATGTCCACCACTAGTCCATAAAGCCCTCTTTAGACTCCCATAGCACATGCAATGATGCCGAATACACAAAGATCACAGGCCAGTGGATAGAAGGTGCTGTGGATCCAATGACAGTGGAAGCATCTCATTGCTGGCATGGGTCTCCACATGTCTCCTCCAGCTCTCTCAGTGTCTCAACAGCAAGAAATCAAAAACAGAGAGAATGGGTCTGGCCTCTAGTGTGTTATCTATCTCTGATGAGCCTCCAAATGAAGTCATCAAACTGTGACCCGATTGACAGGTTAAACTCCACTGCTTCAGTTAAGAGATTATGTAAATGCCACAATGAGTGTAAATCAATGATATTTCAAATGAAAAAAATAGATTTCTACCACAATTATATATTAGGTGTTATTAATACTTGATGAATTAAGAAAACGTTGTCCTGTGTGGCATTTTTTAAATTCAGACATATTAAAAATATATATATTTTGGAGAATTACCTAAGAGTGAATTGCTGGGTTATAAACAAAGTATATGTTTAACTTTACAGAAAACTGCTAAACTGTTTCTCAAATTAACTGTAGAATTTTTCAATCCTCACAACAATATCTGAGCATTTAAGTTGCTGTGAATTCTTGACAACACCTAGCAAGGATAGGAATTCTATTAGATATTTTTGGTATGCTTTATTTAATTCTTTGGTTGTTGCTATTTTAGGGCTATACAGCGGTGTCTCAAGGTGTTTCCACATTTCTCTGTCAGTTTATTGTACTGAAGTGCTTTGTGTGTCACTATTATGATAGGAGCTATGACAATGGTACTTCAAATATCAGCAGGGTCAGTCATAATGAACAAGCTCTGGGGGCTTGTCCAAATTAAGAACAGACTAGGAAGAAGGACTAGACAGTCCACTTCTGAGACACTAGTAACTGAAAATATTATGAATAGTGATGGGAAATTGTCTGAGATAATATTGGAAAATAGCTGTCAAGTCAGAAGACAGTTAAAGTCCGTTTATGAAAATATTGCCTCTTCAAAGAGTTACATTAAGGGCATGGTTAAAGCAAAGAAAGCTTTAGGGATCTTCATTTGCAGGTGAGGTAAGATTAAAAATGAAAAGAAATAGCTGCAGATACTCATTAATAGTTAGAACATGTTATATATAAAGTATGAATCAAAATTTTGGAAAATTTCCAAAATGATATGTAATGGAAACAGATCAGTAGCATAGGAGTTAGTGAGTTGAAATGGCCTGGCATTGTCTACTTTAATTGAGCTTAATAATTATATGATTTACTATGCCAAGAAGGACAAATTAATAAGGAATGACTGTATTCAATGCCAATAATAACCATTTCAAGGTCTATTTTGAAGAACATATATGATAATATCTTTATGCCTAAAAGGAAGACCAATGACTACAACTATTATTCAAATGTATGAATGAAACACTACATCAAATGATGAAGAAACTGAAGAATTTTACACACATTTTAGTTTAATGTTTATCAAAAATGCAAGCAATATATATTGATAGTTACTGGTATTTGGAATTCAAAAGTTGGAAACAAAGATGAAGGATAACTAGTTGGAAAATAAGGCTTTGGATATAGAAATTAAGCTGAAAATCATATGGCAGAGTCTTGAAAGACCAACACCTGTTTCATTACAAATGCCTTATTCAAATTAATAAGCATTAACCCTCTATATAGGCCTTTGTGTAGCGAAGCTCAGTATCATTTAACAAAACAAGTACTGAGGCACTGTGGAATAGACCATTTATTGCTCACATTCAATTTAAATATGAAACTGAAAAAAATTATCATAAATCCACAAGAGCCAGAATATGTGTCTCTCACGCGGATTTAAAGATCATCTCAATAGCCAAATTGATTTGTTGAACACGAATGATGGGAGACTAGAGGATTTGTGGGATGACATCAATGCTATCACTCATAAAGAAAACAAACTACATCAAAGTGATCAGAACAAAAGGAAAGACCAGAGTGGATATTGGAAGGACTGTAGAACTTGCTCATGAATGTGGAGTCACTAAAACAACTTAAAGAAATGATGACTTAAAAGGCCTGATCAGGAAAAATTTGAAAGGCTAGCCAAAAAGAAAAAGTAAATAATGACATTTTTTTCCCAAGACTTGGTGTTAGAAAATCAAAAGAGCAGAACATGGTCAGTATATCTCAGTCTGAAAGAACTGGGGGAAAAATACTTCAAGCTCAAGTTGCAATGTTGAACAAATATGTTGCAATGTATGGGCAAATATTTAAATTATGCAAGAACCAGTAAGGAAGATGGAAAGAGTACACAGAGTCACGTTAAAAAAAATTGACTACCAAACATTTCAAGACGTAACATAGGATCAAGAAGAGATGGTATTGAAGGAAGAAATCCAAGCTGTACTTGAAGCATTAGAAAAAACACAGCACTCCAGGAATTGACAGAAAAGCAATTGAAATGTTTCCACAAACTGCACAGTACTAGAAGCAATCACTAGTCCATGCCAAGAAACTTGGAGAAGAGCTATCTGTCCTACTTACTGGAAGAGATCTATAGATGTGCCTATTCCAAAGAATGGTGATTCAACAGAAAGCCGAAATTATTGAACAATAAAATTTGTATCACGTGTAGTATATTTTTGTCTGAATGTAATTTAAAAAATGGTTGTAGGAGTACATCTACTGGAAACTGCAAGAAGTTCAAGCGGGATTCAGAAGGAGACATGGAAGTAAAGATATTATTGCTGACATCAGATGGATCTTAGTTGGAAACAGAGCATACAAGGGAAAAATGTTTACATTGTGTTTCAATGAGTATGCAAAGACAATAAACAGTATGGGATGTCCAAAACAACTAATGGTGCTCATGCAGAACCTGTACATAGACCAAGAAGCAACTGTTGAAACAAAGCAAGAGGATACTCAGTGGTTTAAAATCAGGAAAGACGTGTGTTGGGGTTTGTGTTAGGCCTGGTTGACCTCATCAGACTCACGAAATCACATGCAATTATGCAGAATGCAGGACTATCACAGGCCAGTGGGTGCAAAGTCATATGGATCCAATGGCAGTACCTCTGGCAGCAATCAGTTTCAGCTCACTGGAAGGTGAAGGCAGAGAGAGTGGGGAGGTTTCTTGGACCCTCCTGATGAGAAAGTCACGCCCACAAGGAGGTACTATCATACTGTGTCCTGGTTGACAGACTAAACTCCACTCCTCCACTTTTATATATCTTCAAGTTGACATGAGATTATGTAACTACCACAGGGTTGTATCATTTCGCTGTATTTATTCAATCTGTAGGCAGACCAAACAAAAGAAAAATCTTAACTAAATGAAGAAGGATATGAAATTATTTTTGGAGGCAGGTTCATTTAGAACCTATAATGTGCAGATCACACAACCTTGTTTTCAGTAGGCCAAGAGAACTTGAAGAAATGTATTGATGAAGATCAAAGACTATACCTTCAGTATGAATTAGAACTCCATGTAAAGAAAGCAAAAATATCAGAACGGGACAAATAGAAACCATAGAGATAATGGAGAAACAATTGAAATTGTGAATGTTTTCATTTTACTTGGATCTGCAACCAATGCTCATGGGAACAGCAGTCAAAAAAATCAAACATATTGCACTGGGGAAATCTTCTGCACAAGACCTACTTGTAGTGTTACAGAGCAAATATGTCACTTCAGGAATGAAATATACCTGACGTAAATCATGATGTTTTCAATGGTCTGAAATACACATGAGAGCTAAGCAACGAGTAAAGAAGATAACAGAATTAATGCATTTGAATCATAGTGTTGGTCAAGACTAGTGAAATATCATGGTCTGGCAGAAGTACAAATAATTCTATCTTGAAGAAAGTACAGCTAAATTTCTCCTTTGGAGTGAGGATGGGTAGACTTTCTGGAATGTATCTTGGACATGTTTTTCAGTGAGATCATTCTCTGCAAAAGGATAGATATCATGATTGGTAAAATGGAGCATCCATCAGAAAGAGGAAGTCCTTAGATAAAATGGATTGACAGAGTGACTACAATAATGGGCTTAAACATAACAATGTTTGTGAATATGATGCGGGACCTGGCCATGTTTTGTTCTGTTGTTCAGAGGGTTGCCATCTATCAGAGTTCACTCAAAGACACCAAACAACAAAAATGTGGTGTTTAACTTGTTTCCTGAGGACAAATTATGATAAGCATATTTTACATTATATATTTATATCATTTTGTATTTTTTATCTATTCCAAGCATTACCTATATTATATCTGTCTAAATCTTTTGTCAACATATTTCACTGTGTTTGGGAATAAAGAAAGGGAAGTGTATATTAGAAATGCTGGATTTGAGGCCCTCTGATTCAACATCTACATGACAATACTGAAATGGAAGTGTGATCTATAGGTCTATGCTTCAGGAATTAATTCCAAATATGAAAAATGTTTTAAAGAGTTGTCAGGATATAGATGACAATATCCTGATATTGTAATATCTTATTCTAATATAATATATTACAATAAGAATAGGGAATATTCTTATTCCCTAAGAATAGCAAGGGTTGGTGAAGGTGGTGGGCCTCGTAAGAGAAGGAAGACCTTTAACTTCAATTAATAATGAAACTGTGGCTGAAGCCTGCAAACCGGCCAGAAAAGACCCTAGAATTACCATTGATGAGACAGCTATTAAAGTTTGGATCTCATGTTTTGGCATTTTCAAATTTAGCGAACATATTGATCTAAGCAAGCTTTGAGCTGCAGGTATACGAAGAGCAAAGCAAGAAAATCATCTAGGTCAATAGCTGATCTTCCCAGATGTGTGTTAAGCAAGATCAAAGATAATTAAGATGATTTTAGGGAATAGATAGCAAGTAGGCAATGGAGAGAACAAATCAAAATAGCGTGTTCCAAGTGGGTCTGCTGGACCTATTAAATTCAAGTCGGATAAATCCACTCAGGAGGTTATAGTAGATCGTTTTGTTTTGTTTGTTTGTTTTTTATTCCAAAGGAATAAACTTGATAGATTGTCTCGAAGGACATAGGATGACACTGGGGCCTATTAAGAAAAAGGTTCCAAGAATCTTAAAAATTGTTGTTGGTGAGAAATTGAAAGTCCTGAGAGTGATGCTGAAAGCTGCTTTTGTTCCCCCGCTTCTTGGCAATGCACCTGCTCATTCTCGGAAGTAGCAAGTGCTAGCCGAGAATCTTGTTGGTGAACTGTCTGCATGTGCCCAACTCAGATCTTTCCTCTTGGAGCTTTGACTTGTTCCCACAAGTCAAAGGACGTTTAAAAGGAACACGGTTTCAGTTCTTTAAATTTGCCTAAACTACATTTTTTATCTAAAGTGGACTGTGGAATTCATTGAAGAAGTTGAAAAGAAATGGAAACAGTGCCTTCAGAATCATATAGACAGATCGAGAATCTGCAGAGAAATAATAGCTTCACATCTTGATATTCTTGTTTAATAAAGGTACAGTAATTTTTCAGTAGTACCTTTTGACTTACACTCTTACGTCACTATTCTGGTGCCTGGAGTCTTGAACATGCTTGGCCAATGTACAACAGAGAGATGGATTTAACTATTGACATTCACCCACAACACAAGAATTTCCTCTGCCTGCGATAAATATTAGAAACACTAATTTAATATTTACTATGGTTCCAGTTGTGCTTGCTTTATTTGAATTGACTTCTTATGGAGTTTTTGTGTCATCTGAGGTGCAGTTTCCTTACTTGAATGATCAAATCTGCACTTAGTTTGTGCCCCCCTTAATAAATGAATATATTTCCTGTGTTATAATGTGAAATCCTGTCTTATGAATATGGATACTCCAAGATTAGATTTTATAGAGGCAATCAAAGCCAAAATCTCTTAAATTTACAAATATATTCATACCAAATGTATTAACACTGGCATTATATATTACCCAGTTGAAGTTTTGAATAGCTTATGAATTATCTGTTGAAAATAAATGAGCACTAATGTATTATTATATGGCTATATTTTAGAAATATCTAAAGTCAAAGTAATTGCAATTTTATTTTATTATTATTTATAATATGCATTTTGTTTTCTATATAAAATATTACAAATATATATGGATATATTCCTTCTCTAACTAAGTCAAACTTTTATTTTGAAGATACTTTTGTAGCCTTTTTCATGATACAGAGTTCAATGGTAAATACTGAATATTGGATGTAAACTTATTGGTCAATTTTATTAACTGAGGAAATAGATAACCAAGATATTTATTTTTATTTCAGCTCTCACTTATGTTACACATATTAAATTTACCTTTGTGCTACTTTGAGGGAGTTTTCTCTTTTTCAGTTAAAACATTAATGGCATCTACTTTTATAAAACTGTTAAATAATCAAAGTATTTACAGATCCATACAATGTATTCATTCATTTAATAAACATTCACAGAATGTCCACTCTGTGTCAGGTGGTAGAGGGCTAAACAAGACTGACAAGGCCCTGCCACATCGATGCTTACATTGTAGAGAAAGTGACAGATAATACAATAAACAAGAAATTCAATCATGTTTAATGGGACTCATAGCATGTTTAGATTCAGCAACACATGCTGGACTTCAAGAAACCTGCCATGCTAAAAGATGGACAAAGAATATTCTAGGCATGAAAAAGTATGAACAAAAACCTGAGGTATAATTATCATGTCACATTAGCAATGGTATCAAAATTCTAGCATGGAATCTGAATGTCAAGTTGATTTTGACTCATGAAAACTCTCCATACCTCAATAAAACTTTTCTGTCTTTCTTTTTTTTTACCATTTCAATTTATTTTTTTTTATTTTATTGTTTAAAGTTTTATTTTATTGGGGGCTTTTATCACAATCCATACATATATCCATTGTGTCAAACACTTCTGTACATATGATGTTGTCATCATCTTTTTCAAAGCATTTTTTTTCTATTTGAGCTCTTGGTATCAGTTCCTCATCCCCACCCCCTCTCACCCTTATTCTTCATCCCCCATGTCCCTTTGATAATTTATAAATTATTCTTTTTTTATGCTTTGCACTTTTATGCTGTCCCTCTCCCTGGGAGTGGAGCCCATACATCAATTATTAGGCTTGATTCCCCCTGACTCCCCCTTCCCATTCTCTTACCCTCCTAGTATTACTGCTCCCCTTATTGGTCCTGGGGGGTTATCTGTTTTGGATTCCCTGTGTTTTGAGCTGTTATCTGTATCAGTATACATGTTCTAGTCTAGCCAGATTTGTAAGATATAATTGGGGTCATGATAGTGGGGGGAGAGGAAACATTAAAGAACTAGAGGAAAGTTGTGTGTTTCATCAGTGCTATACTGCACCCTGGGGCTTACCTCTTCCTGTGACCCTTCTGACAGAGGTGGTCCAATTGATTATTGAGGGGCTTTGGGTTTCCACTCTGCCCTCCTCCTCGTTCCCATTGATACAATGTTTTGGGGTTTTTTTTGGTCTTTGATGCCTGGTACCTTATCCATCAGCATCTCAGGCTCGTGTGCTTCTTCCATGTGGGCTTTGTTGCTTCTCAGCTAGATGACCGCTTGTTTAACTTCAAGCCTTTAAGGCCCCAGATGCTATATCTTTTTTTTCTCTTTTGATAGCCAGGCACCATCAGCTTTCTTCATCACATGTGCTTATGCACCCATTTTGTCTTTAGCGATTGTATCAGGAAAGGGGAACATCACAGAGTGCTGTGTTAGTAGAACAAAGTGTTCTTGCATTGAGGGAGTATTTTAGTGGTGGTCCAATGTCCAGCTGCTGCCATAATATTTTATAAATAAATATATGTACATTTTTATGATTATATAAATATATATTCAAATATATACATGCCTGTATTTAGATGTCTATAAATATACTTTGCCTCCCAGGTCTTTCCTCTATTTCCTTATACTGTCCTGTCCCACTATCATGTCCGGCCTTCATTCGGGTTTTGGTAATTCCTCTCAGCTATATTGCCCTTGGTAGAGCCCCCCAAGCATCCTATGCCCTCCTCGCCATCAACTGTAGATCACTTATTCTTCCCTTGTCCCTGGCTTTGTTGGCATCCCCCTCCTTTTCCCCTACCTCCCCTTCTCCGGTGTACCTCCGGAACTGTGGGTCCCATTGTTCTCTCCTCAGGACTGTTCATTCTGCCTGTCCTGTCTAGATAGACATACATAGACAATAATATGTGCAAAAACAAAGCAAAGCAAAACAACAACAAAAAAAGACCCAAAAAATCAGCAACAGCTAATATAAGTAAATAAATAAATAAATAACCAACAGCAACAAAAAAAAACCCTCAAACATTTCCAGGTCTGTCCATTGACCTTTATGAGTGTTTTCTAATGAGTCAGCTGGGGTGCCACACCCTGACCCCAAAGTCCACCTTTGGCATTCCTCCGGGACTCCATTGCTTTGTTTCCCTTGCTGCTCTGCTGTACACCCTTAGAGTTTCACCCTAGTGAGTCTGGTCACATGGAGCTCATCTCCCACATCATGTCTCCAAGTGCTGTCCCCCTTCGCACTATGTATCAGTGAGAGATATCATCGTCGCTTCTTGTGATGGGACCAGCCCTGCGATCCTCTCTGTGCCTTGGCTGCTCTGAGCAGGAATGTTGTCCTCAGGGCTTGGTGGGCTGGGGTGTGTTCCACTCTCTCCTCTCCTCTTTGTTTGCTCCTGATCAGACATGCCCCTCTTCCTGAGCTGCAGCTTCAGTGCTGTCCTCGAAGGGCATTCCTCTGGGGTGGGATGTGGGGGTGTTCACATAGTTGGGATTGGGGTCCATCCCCGCAGGCCTCTCTATTGGTTCCCTGCTTCATGCCTGTATGTTGAATTCATGGCTTGGTGCACCGGGTTGAAATCTGGTCCCTTTTCTCTCTCTTGTGCAGGTATAAACAACCCCCTCCACTTGGGTGGGTTAGTGGCCTAGTCCCCTGCTACCTCTCTCTCTCCCCCCAACCCCCTCCACCCCTTTTAGTTGGCTGCCATACATATCCCTGGGTTGGGTTTGGCACCTGCCATAGCACGTGGTCCTCACTCCAGGAATGTATATACACAATACAATAGCTTTCCTCATTTGCCCCTTTTTGCATTTTTTTTTTTTTTTGCTTACCACAGTGGACTCATGTTTTTGTCCTTTTGTGTTTAGCTTACTTTGCTTAGCAGAATTTCCTCCAGTAGACCACAGAGCTTTCTTGTAAGGCACTTCTCCATGAACCTGACTCTAGAATTTTAGGTTAGCAGCGAGTTGTATTAGCAATTTGTACCACCCAGTAATTCCTTATCAAATGACTTCCCCAAATCAAAGCCAAACTCACTGTCATGGAGCCAATTCCGACTCATAGCAATCTTATAGGGCAGGGTACAACTGTGCCTATAGGTTTTAAAGCTGTACATCCTTACTAAATCAGAAAGCCAAATCTTTTTCCCTCAGAGCAGCTGGTAGTTTTGAACTATTTGGCCCTGCAGTTACCAGTTGAATGCATAATCCACTATGCCACCATGAAGGGCTTCTTTTTTTGTATTTTTAATAAAGTTTTATTGCAACATATAATGAAAATATCACACAATTCCATAGTTCAATCATACCAAGAAAAATTGTACAATCATTATCATGATTCATTTTAGAACATTTTTTCTTGCACTCCTTGTTATTAGCTACCCATCAACCCCTCTCCAACCTCCCCTGCTATACCCATAGGAAGCCATAGATCCAGTTACTGTCTCTAGAGATTTACCCATCCTGGATTTTACATACCAGGAGACATACAAAAATGAAAACAAAGAGTCAAAATAGCTAACAAAAATTACAAAATAAAATAGATAAAAATTCCAGTTGAAAAGAAAACAAAAATATCTACGTGCTGGGAAGGACACATTCAAGGGAAACAGCACTGCTTGTTTGTCAAAAATAAATTTGAGACTTACTTGAAACATAATGCTATCTGTGATAGGATAATATCTAGCTATGTACAAAGAAGTCTAATCAATGCAACTATTATTGACATTTATCCACTTCCAGCAAAGCTATATTCTCATCATTTCCAAAGAAAAGGAACCCAATAGTCTGCAGAGTTTTTCTAACAATATCATTAACGTCATATGTAAGTGAAGTTTTGGTAAATATCACTCATTATTGGGTGCAGCAGTACCACTACAGAGAAGCTGTCAGAAATTCAAGTCGGATTCAGAACAGGGCATGGAATGAGGGATATCATTGATACTATCACATCGATCTTTTCTGACAGCACATAATACTAGAATGATGTTTATTTGTGTTTTATTGACTCTGCAAAAGCTTTTGATTGTGTGGATCAAAATTGAAGATGGAGTTGAGAAGAATAAGAATTTCAGAATACTTCCTTGAGCTTATATAGAACTTGAATATGGATTAAGTAAGGCAGTCATTCAAATAAAGCAAGGAAATAATGAGTGGTTTAAAATCAGGAAAAGTGTTGCTTACAGTTGTATCCTTTCACCATAAGTATTCAATCTATAAGCTCAGAAGAAGTATGTGGCAACTGGCATGGGGACTCATTAACAGCCTTTGCTATGCAGATGACACAACCTTGCACACTGGAACCGAGGGTGACTTGAAACACTTGCTGACAAAAATCAAAAGTTTCAGTATGAATCATAAATCAATAATGAAAATCAAACTCCTCAGACTAGCTCAAAAGGTAAACAAAGAGAAGATTGTAACTGTTAGGGATTACATGCCCGGATCCGCAATCGATGCACATTGAAGCTGAATTCAAGAAATAAAACAAATTATTGCATTGGGAAAATCTGCTGCCCGAGACCTCTTTGAAATATTGACAAGTAAGGATATCACTTTGAGGGCCAAGGTGTTCCTGACCCAACCCATGGTATTTTCAATTGCTTCATAAGCCTTCAAAAGTCGGGCATGGCATAAAGAAGACTGAAGAAGAATCTAGGCATTTCCATTGTGTTGGCACAGAACACAGCATTGACAGTGTGGTGGGCTGCCCGAAGTACCATCACATCTGTCTTGAGAGAAGTGGAGTTAGAATGCTCCTTGGAAGCTAAGATAGAGACTGCTCTCCTATATTGTGACGTAATAGCCGGAACAACAAGTCCCTGGAAAAGGATATCATGCTTGGGAGGAGGAAGTGTAGTGAACAGGAGCCGACCTTCAACAAGA
>NW_022103908.1:27762110-27764311 GCF_000313985.2 Echinops telfairi | reverse complement strand
TTAATGCCCAAATTTGAAGCAGTGCTTGTGTGACCATGGCTTGGAAAAGTTCATGTAATAAAAATATTATTATTCTGAAATTAGTGTATCACCTTATGACAATTCTTAAGAAACACTCAGCAAGGATTTTTTTTGTTTACATACACAAGTTTATTCTAAAATTTATAGGGAAAAGCCTTGGAAAAGCCAACAAAGAGTAAAGTAGTATGAATCGCTTTTTCCAATGTTAATGGAAATATATTGCTAGGGTATTCAATAAATTATAATACTAATAGTGGAATAGGTATATATCAATGAACAGAATTGCAAAGCACCTAATAGACTGATATAAATGTGCCTAATTACATTTCGACAGAAAAGTACAAATCATTCAATATAGATATCTTGCCTTTTCAACAAATGGCAAAAGAATAGTTAGGCATTTATAATATTAAAAGAAAACACTTTGATAAAATGTTCCTGCTTTCATTGCTTTATGAAAGAGCTGCCTCCAAATGGCTTACAGATTTAAATATAAACATAAAGGTCAACATTTCTAGAAATAAATTAAGGTGAAAATGTTATGGTATAGTATACCAGGGAATTTCAGAGTTCACACCAAAATATTATCTATAATTTTTAAATGATAAATTAGAATACATTAATTAAAAAAAGTTTACTCAGTTTAAAAAAAACATAACAAAACAACCTTTAACACTGAAAAAGATCCTAATAAGATAATGAAAATATAAATCTCAAAGTGGAAGGAGATATTTATAATTACATACTCAACAAAGATCTTTTAGCTATGAGACATGAGGGGTTTTCAAAAGTTTGTGGAGAAATTCCATTATTTTTTATTTCTTCTTTCTATAAACTTGTTATGCTTCCTCATGTATACAACAATAACAAAACTCAAATATTTGAATTAGAAAGTGTACAAAATCCAGGATCAGGAGTCTTGTCAAAAAAGATAGATGTCAAAAAGTATGAGAAAATGTGTCCAAAATCATTAGCTAGTAAAACATTAATTAAAACCTAAATTAGTTATTACTCAAATTTATCAGAGTTGCTAATAAAATTATTTTTAAGTGTAAACTACTTGAGAAGATTCAGAAAAACAGAACCATTAACACATTGTTTCTGGCGATAGAAAATAGTGTTATAGCTCCTGAGAACCACTTGACATTTTCTCAAAAGTTCTACATGTAAGTGATACACAACTCTGCCAAAACCCTGCATGTGAATGTTTTAAAAACATAACTTTATGAAATGATTTGTATTATATTAATATTTTGTGCTGAGAAGCAAACGTAATTTTGTGAAACAAAGGCTGTGTTCAATATTATCATGTTGCTCTTGTTAACTGCTGTCCAGTTGAGCCTTGCATCAGGAGACCTGCAAGCACAAGGGAAGGAAACATTTCCTGTTGGGTCGCTGACTGGGTTATTGCCGTCATATGGAGTTCAGCGGCTGAATTTTGGAAGATCGCTCCACCTTTCTTGCTTCTCTGTCTTAGTCTGGAAGTTCTGCTGAAGCCTGTTCAGCATTATATTAAAATAATGTAATGAATGTAATATAACATAAATCCAAACCCTTACGACACTGATGAGATAACACCTCATCCCAGCACTGATAGCTAAATTAAAAGCAAACAAATCAACAAAAGAAACAAAATCGAAACAAATGATGGAGAGTGTCTGGAAAGACTGGGACACTCGTACACTGCTGGTGGGATGGAGAATTGTACACGCCCCATGGAACACATGGCGCTTCAAATGTGAGCAGACGTACCAGGAGACCCAGGAACCTATCTACTCCATTTACACCCCAAAGAATTGAAAAACAAAACATAAACAGAGACATGCACGCCCATGTTTACCACAGCGCTAGCCGCAATAGCAAAGAGATGGAAAATCCAAAATGGATGGAGGAAAAGGTGCACAAGCCCTGGAACCTACCTGCACTGGAATATTACACAGCCCCTCAAAGCAGTGACGAGGCTGCCGATGACTTCATCACATGGACCCATTTGGATAACATGCTCAGCAAAGTTAGGCGATCTCATAAAGATAAATATTGTATGTGACCACTATTGTAAAAGAAAAAAAGAAAAGAAAAGAAAACTGGTTTTTGAACCAAGAGAAGTGAACTTAGACGGACTGGGGGAGACTAAGGGCCAGGGAGATTAGCAGTGCTTTGTCTTTTGACTCGAGTGGTGC
>NW_022103908.1:27734892-27761250 GCF_000313985.2 Echinops telfairi | reverse complement strand
GAAGGTCTTTTATGCAATATAATGAAGGTAACTAGGCAAAACGCAAATGAACAATGCTTTTGGCATTTTATCTTCCTCCTCTTCACAGAGGCTATTATAGTTAAAATGACAACAAAGTCAATATAAACTGAAGATATTCTTCCAAGATTCAACCTCAATTTGTGGCATATTGCAAAGATAACAGAGCAAAACCAAACAAAAAACACCTTTTGCAAGGCCAGAGACATTATTTTGTGTTATGATTGAATTATAAATTTAAGAAGCCTGCTCAAAATGCTCTATAAAAGTATAACGGCTCAGCTGTCTTAAAAGCTGCATGTCCAGAAAAAGGAGAAGAGCATAATTAAAATAACAAATCAGAGCCAAAACATCATCCAGGTGATTTCCTTTGAACCGATTTCGTGCAGCCCTGAATTAACTCCTGTGTAATTTCCCAGTGTTGGGGCTGATTGCTTCATGTTTAGGTGGCTCTCTTTCACAGGAGGTCAGAGCTCTTTAGACTTCAATTAAGTCAGTCATGAAAGTCAGCACAAATTTGCATATGCTCTAATAGAGACAGGTGTCTTATCTAAAATATTAATTATTAAAATCTTAGCTCACTACCGTCATGGATGAATCTGAAATACTCACTTTGATTCAAAGAAGAGCTATAGACACAGTTCTATTGAGACATCTTCTCTTTTTTATAAGTTGGGGTAAAACATGCTAGGAGAAGAAAGAATCTTAAAGAAATTGTTTCACATGGAAAAGCTTGAAAATTTTATTGACAAAGCTGAGCTGAATTTATCAATATTTATAAGATATATTGTTTTTCTTGGGAAATTTCAAAACTATTTAATGTAGCTTGGCAACAGAAGCCAATAATTGGTCTCAGAAATCTATCATCTTTAAGAATCATAAAACAATAATGGATTCATATGATCTGTATAATGATCTAAAATAGAGCTTTAAAAAATTTAAGAATGTATCAATTTTGGATACACAATATGCTATGAGCCTTTGGAAGAACTTGTCCAACAATTTAGTAATAGCCATCTTATTGCTATTGTGATTATAATAGTTATTTTGAAATTCTTAAGTAATGGACTGAGGACTCTTTTTAAAGGCCCTTGAAAATGAAAGTTGTGAAAAGATGAGTTCATGGAGATGTCATACATTTCCTCAAGTTTCTTTTTTATAAGTAAATTAGTTTTATGTACTTGCTCTTTCCCCTTCAGGTGTACATGAAGTACTGTAAAGGGGTATGCTAATGATGACGAGTTGCGTAAATGGGAAAATGAGAGACTATTGTGTCACAAAGGAATAGCAGCAGCAGGAGCTGGGAACTAATGTCAGCCATTACACTCTGTTTGCGGCGCCTGACGTGTGCCCTGCAAACAGCCTTTGGAACTATGTGATCAGGTGGGAGGCTAATCAAATGCTCAAAGCAATCCTCCGCAGAAGACCTGATTGTGGCACTACAGCTTTCTGTTGCAAAGAATATCAAAAGTATTACAAACTCAAGATGGAATTGTGCAAAACAATAAATTACCTTGGTTGGATCGAAATCTAAAAGTGGGTCCTTTTTCAACAAGCCAGAGCACATTGTTTTTGCATTTTCAGAGGCTTATTTTCGTCCATCGTTTCTTCATTAATGGTAATTCTTAGATAAAGTGGTTCACCTATGAAGCACTGCTTCATTTCCCTCGCTATCCCTCCATAGATTTCCTTCCAATGTGCGCATGTGCTGTCTCAAACACCATGCAACTCACTAGGTTATGACAAAGGAGTATGAATTTTAGCAAACATTATATGTTAAATTTATTTTCAACTTTATTATCAATAATGTTTAGTGTTCCATAGGACACAAATGGAAGGCTGTTAATTTAAAGTCTGTTTGTTTTGCTTTAAAACAATTGAGTTCATTAAGATTGTTCTATTACTACTCAGGAAGGAAAGGCACACAAGTTAAAAAATTGAGGTTAGCGATCTAGGATGATGAAATGGTGACTTAAATAGCATTGATGCCAATTTATACTCTTTTGTTTTTACAGATTTGGTGTAGTGGAACCAAATAACATTAGCATATTTACAGTGTTGAAGAAAAAACTCAAGGTAATATTTTGGGAAAACAATGGTGTTTGTTCAGGGGAGGGGGACGGATGAAGAACAACCAATAGTTGGGTCCTTTTTTTTTCTCTGAGCAATTTAAATCTAAGACTTTGGTTACTCTCAAAATTCACCAATTTAAATATAGATGAGTCAGACATTAAAAAAATAAAACATCAAAGTTGAGTGACTGTTTCACAAATCTCAATCCAAAAAGGAAATGAAAATGAAAGATGTTCCTATGAGTTGGTGCAGAATGAAATAGCAGAAATGAAATCCCAATCCCCCTAAACAGTGAAATTCCAGCTTGCTAGAGGCAGCGGAAATTGCCGTGATATCACCATACCTGAATAGAATTCATATAGCTCCTAATATTTGACAACAGCAAATCTAGTTTATGTTGATTATAAGAGCAAATCATGATTTAATTGGTTAAAACTCAAGATTGAAGTTCAATCCCTTCTGCAGGAAGGATGCAAGTTTAACAAGAATGCATAGACATTAAATATATTTTTATCTTCCAGGAGACAAATATAGTTGAAGAGTTAATAGATTTAACATATAATCTAAAAACAAAAGGAAAATAATAAGACTAAACTGATCCAGAAATACATCAATACATACATAGATCTTTTGCTTGAAATCATATACACACTGTCAATGCCTAACTTGGGTTCATTAAAATAAACTATCAATGCTATAATTATCATGGAGATAATTTTTGAGAATCCAGCTTAGATGTGAAATGGAAGAGCCATGAATGTCTATTACTAGAGACATTTTGTTCAAACTGTCATTTATAAAGAGGCCTTTCTTCCTTTGCACATTCATTTATTTGTTTCCTTCTTTCAGTAATTTTTTTATAGTTTCCCATATGCAGAACACTTTTCTAGGCACTGATTGTGAATTTTCATTTGGAGTTGACAGTGTGATAGTTAATATATTGTCTTAATTACCTATTGCAGCTGTAGCACAAATACTACAAGTGAGGGTCTTTAAAGAAAAGAAATTGGTTTTCTCACAGTTGTTGAAGCTAGCAAGTCCACATTCAGAGTGTGCTTCTAGAGAGAGGTTCTTTATTTCAGATTGTTGTTTGGGCCCACTGACCCATAGCAATGCTCTGCATAACGGAACAAAATAGTGCACCTTCCTATACCATCCTCACAATTGTTCCTGTGCCTGCGTGCATTGATGCACCTGTGGTGTCAATCAATCTAATTGAGGTCTTCCTCTTTTTTACTGCCCTTCCATTTTACCAAACATGATGTCCTTTTCAAGGGACTGGTCTCTCGTGACAGCATGCCCCAAATAAGCAAGCATGCCTCTAAGGAGGACTCTGATCTAATTTCTTCCCTAAGCGATGGGTTTGTCCTTTTAGCAGTTTATGGTAATTTCAATATTCTTCAGCATCACATTTCAAATCCATTGATCTTTCTTCAGTCTTCCTTATTCAATGTCCAACTTTCACATGCAGATGATGTAATGGAGAACACCATGGCTTGGGTCAGGCACACACTACTTTTCATAGTATCATCTTTGCTTTTCAATAATCTACAGAGGTCTTGTGCAGCAGATTTACCCTATGCAATACATCTTTTGATCTCTTGACTGCTGCTTCCATGAGCATTGATTGAGGATCCAAGCCAGACAAAATCTTTGACAACTTCAACCTTTTCTCCATTTGTCCTGATGCTACCTCTCGGTCCAGTTGTGCGGAATTTGGTCTTCCTCAGGTTCAGTTGCAGTCCATACTGAAGGCTGTAATTTTTTTGTCTTCATCAGCAAGTGTGTCAATTCCTCCTCACTTTCAGCAAACAAGGTTGTATCACCTGCATAGTCAGCCTGCCTCCAGTCCTGACGCTGCCTTCTTTTTCATAAAATCCCCTTCTCTGATGATTTGCTCAGCATGCAGATTGAATAGGTGTGAGGAAAGGATGCACACCTTTTCCTGATTCTAAATCATGGAGTATGCCCTTTTTCTGTTTGTACAACTGTCTCTTGATTCATGCACACTTTGGGTGACCCCGCTGACATTTGAAATACCAGTGAAATAGCTTGCAGCATCACAGCAACACACAAACCACCACAATATGACAAACTGACAGAGAAGTGGTGGGCTTCTTCTTTTAGATACTTGTAATGCCGTCCTCTGTAAGACATTATCTAAGCAGTTCATTCATAAATCAATGCCAGCATTATATCTATTATTTCCTTAATTAGCCTTCATTCGTATTTGCTCCCACGTCCTTGCAATATATAAAGGTCCAAGACAAACTTTCTTGAGACATATCAATCAGTGAGCCAATGTTGGGAAAATGTGCTGACTTCGGCATCCTCAAACACATTCTGCCAGTATGCCAATCGTCTGTTTTTAAGGAGAATATAGAAGGAATTTGATGTAAACATCTGAAATTTCGGGGGGTGGGGGGTGGGGACGCATTTTATTTTCTTTGTTTAAGTAAACACCCTCAGGGAAAAAAATGTGATAATGAAAAAAATTGAGAGAAAGAGAGAGAGACTGACTTGAGTTTCAGTTTTCAGAGAATGGGAAAATGAATTCCAATAATTTCATAACACTGTCAATTTAAGTCCCGGTGGATCACATGGTCTAAATTTCAAAGTTTTCACATTACAGAAAAAACATGGACGATCAAAAAGATTCAATATCCTAAAAATATATATCTCGACATCAAACTAGTGTCTTTATTGTATCATAATTCCTCATTTTATTTTTGTGAGTATACAATATATAAAAATAAGAAGTGAAAGTATTTTGGAAAGGATATGAACAAATAACCATCACTAACCAGTGATACTGATAAAACACTAACACCTCCAGATTTATGGATACTTTTCCTTTCATATAAATGTGAAATGATAATTTTGCTTTGAAAAAGATTTATCCTAGGCCATCAGCAATAAAGCAAGTTTAATGTAGCATACGTAAGTGTGGATAAATATTAAGCACATAATTGTTACTATCCGCTGTACTTCACATGTAAGCAAAAGTTTTCTAAGTCACTATATTTAATCTTTAATGATTTTACTGCTTCATTTTACATTTGGAGTACTTCTTAAGGTCTAATTTTATTGCTTAAAATATTGTGAAGCTTAATAGTCTAGATTGTCTTTAAGAAGAAGCATGGAAAACTAACTGAAACAGTGGAGAGAAAGAGAGAGAGAGATGCAAAACTCCAACTGGCATAGAAAAGTGTCATTATAATATCATTCTGATGCTAGGCAGGTACACAAATATAAAGGAATTGCATAGTCTAGAAATTATGTGCCAAATATTCAACCCTTGGGATTTGCTGACAACTGCATATGAGAGGATCTAGTTTAGATAGAAAACATGTTATTTAAGAAATAAGAGGGTCAGACAGTTCACAAATGAATTATTACTATATTTCATTAGCAATTGTATATTCATTGCATATTATCTGATGATAGCCAGAGATGGTGATTATAAAGCATTCTGAGAATTTCAAGGTGATGTATAAATGCTGAATAACAATAAGCACAAAGGTTATGCTAATAACAAAATGATGCCTAGTGACTTCAGCATTTTTAGGTTGCTATTGTAATCTGTTTAAAAGCTTTTATTTGATAATTTATTGTGCTTTTGAGATGAAGAATTAAAGTATACAGGTGACAGAAAGATCTTCAAAAGAAAATTCACAGGAGAGGAAGGAGCAATAACAGCCATTCAAGAATCACAAAATACCAACTTAAAATTGTTCAAGGCATTTGAATTACTTGGCCTTGAATGAAGCCCTAAAGATGACTGAATTTGCTTCAGATGCAGAGATTTTTATAAAGATAACTTTCAAGTGGGTTGCAATAGTCTGAAGTTTCTGTTCAGATATATGTGTGTTAGTCAGACCTGTGAAACATGATGGACAATACAAAGTTATTAAATGAAAAGTATAAATGTGAAAGATTGCTCATTTAAAGCCAATGAAGATACAGAGTAGTGTATGCTCTTAATTATTGGGATGGGTATAGTTGGGGGAAGCGTTTAATTTCTTCAAATTTCCTCCTAAGTATTCGGAGGACGGACTAGAGGCTGTCTGAGGTATCTCATCATGGTTCTTACCTTCTGGATTCTAATCTTCATGTCACGAAGAAGCAGGTTTCACAGCTAACCATGCAAGGCTGATGCCATATGACATGTATAAATATGCATAAGTAAATAAGATATTTTAATAAGCTACACCGGTTTTGTAATAAATTCAATGCAAGACCGATGCTAGATTGATTGAATATAACTCCATAATCTTGAAATAAGAAATGGATTCTGATGCCGTGCACATTTATACATGTCTTCCTTCAGGCATGTATAGTTTACTTTACTGATGTACACATAGAAACAAGGATAAGTTACAACCTGCTCAGTGAGATTTAGTAAAAATAATTTAATTAATTTAAAGTAAAGGCAAAATGTAATCTATCAATGCTAAGCAGTCACACACAAACACACATACACACACCAGAATATTTTAAATAGCTATTCCTCTGTCTATATTGAGATTTTAAAAATTAAGGGATCTACCATTTTCTGGTATTTATATCCAACAAATAAATTCTGGATTTGAAAATAATTTATTTAATATTTATCTATTGTGTATGCTTACATATTTATAGCACCCTACATTCCATGCACTGAAACTCATCTTCAGCGTTCTCTTAAGGGAAGTGACAGATTTACATCATTCTGAGAAACACCCAGTGCCATAACAGTAAGTCAAACCGTAGTCTTCTGCAAGCTTTGCATCCTCTGGGAACAGATCACAAGTTCAAAAGGTTATGATCTCCCAAGTCTAGTAGAGGTGAAGACTACTTCTCCTACCCTTTATTTTAAACTTAGATTATTATCCAGCAAAAAAATGGGAGAATAATTTAATTACAGCAACCCTGTTCAAGATACATACATTTAAGCAAGAATGCAGAAGACACCAGGATCTTAAATTAACTGAGTAAGACTCCCTGAGAGAGAAGAGTTTGCAATGTTACACAAGGAATCAAGAGATTAAATGAATATTCTGGCACTGCCCAGATGATCCTAATTGTAGGCACAAACACAACAGTGGCAATACTAGCAACTGGGGTGAGAGGCAAGCCAAAACACCTCAACCTCTGGGTAATCAGTGGCATAGAAGTCACTGTGTAAATTTTTCAGGAGGTTGCAAAATTCAGAGTGAATGAAATGTAATATGGTGAGTTGGTACCCCAAACAAATCTATTTAACTGATAATACATACAAAATAAGCACTTTACAGCCTCCCTTATTGTTGACATAACGCGAGAAGACACACAAGGCACCCGAAGGTAAAGAGCAGAAAGGTAAAGGGAACAAGTGTTAGTGGAACAGCAGATGGCAGAAACTCTGAAGTGTATCCCAGAAGCAGCTGTGAGAAAAGAAGCATCTCTCTATGGTGGAAAATCAATACTACTAGTTATAACAAACCTATTGAGTTATGGTAAATAGCCATTGATGAATACTAACTTCTTAATATATGACCTGATTTGTGTGCTACTCAGAAGTCAAGAGAAAGCGGTCAGCTATATGTAGAGGTATATCCTGTGGTTTACACAAAAATATTCATCAGCTGCAGTGGTTCTCAACCCTGGGTGAGATTTTGCATTTTCTGAAAGATTTTTAAGAGAAAATACAAACCTTCAAAATACAAACATCCCATTTTCAGAGATTCTAAAATAATTGGACTACAAGTAGGTCCACAAGCATTTATTTCCCCTTTAGTGGTGTAATGAATTATTTAATATAACCATTATCTCTGTAGTCATTGTAACTCTCACCAAATGACTGGGTGAGGCAAAGCAAATAAAGTGAATAATCTCATTGCCATCAGGAAGTTTGAGCCAGAAGTAAAACATACCTTCCAGACCCTGAAATTCCTGAGTGCTGCACTTCCTGGCTCTAGGAAATAAAGGGCTGTGACACCAGATATGGAACTGAGAGGAGATCATCAGTGTCAATATTATGAGACAGAGTGATGGACTTTGGGTCCACCGCGCTAGAAAAATGAGTACCTTTGGGCAGAGAATTGTTTTCTGGAGTGGGGTCCGTCCATTCATTTAATCAAGGGAGCTAGGTTTGCTGGCCCACAGAGTTTAAGCAGTTTAGGCTGGAATGTGTGGTGGAATAGAATATCTTTTGGCCATTTATTGGCAGCAATACAGGAGTTTGGAACAATACTTGCCCAACCAGGATAAAGCCATATGGCTGAAAAATTGGGATTGGAGACAGGCTGGGGGTAGGGGACGGCAGAGGAAATAAACTCCTAACTGGATGAACTATATTTTGAGCATTTCTTATCTTGACTTGTAATCTGTTCATTAGTAAACCTATGATTGTGAGTATAATTGGTGAATTTTGTGTGGCCATTGCAATGAATTCTCTAGCCCAGCAGAGAATCTGGGATTGCCTTAGGAGGGATGATGGTGTCAAAATTTATGAGGAAGTTTGAAGGGTGCAGGTTTGTCTGACCTCCAAAGCAGAGGAATCAACCTTGGACTGAGGTGGAGTCCAATCCTCCTTACCCCTTATGACATCACAGAGGGTCTAACATGGCACCTTTTACATTTTACATTCTTCTTTAGAAGGTCTCATTATATGTATCATAGATTTGACTAAGTCTCTGTATCTACCACCACAGACTCTTATGAGAAATTAAGAGGACATAAATTGAAAAATATGTGGCATGTGTATTTTTGAAGATTATTTTATTTGGACTCATGATTCTTATAATAATCCATACATCAATTGTATGAAGCATAAGTGTACACATATTGCCTTCATTATTTTCTAAACATTTACATTCTAGTTGAGCTCTTTGTATCAGCTCTCCTTCCCCCCCCACACACACACACCACCCTTGTGACCTCTTGAAAATTTATAAATTTTATTATTTTCTTGTTTAAACTGACCGCTTTCTCCCTTCTCCCATGGTTTCTCCCTCCTTCTTCTCCCCACCTTCCCCCTACCCTCTGGTATCGATACTCCCATTTCTGTTCCTGAGGGCTTTATCTGACCTGGATCCCATGTGTCATCAGCCCTTATCTGTATGTGGTATATTTTCAAAAGGATATCTAAAACATGTAAATGTTTCTTTCTCCAAACATTTATTTAATAACAAATGTGGCAGTCAACTGATTGTAAAATGATTTAAAATATATACATGAATTTTATGGTTATTTATCTTATTTTCGAAAAGTCTTGGTGGCACAGTGAAGGAGCTCTTGTGGCACTACAGGATACCAAGAAAATACTTTATCTCTTGTTTTTATATTGGGCTTATGAAGTGCCCTGATTTGGGGATGTCACGCTGACTCCCCAAGGAGGAAACCCAGCTTATCCCAGAGGCTGTTTACTTCTCGGCCAACTGGAACTGAATTCGACCCCTGGACTATGACTATCCACTTATTTTCTGCCATACTGCAACTGGACTCAGGTACATTTCCTTACTTTATGGCCACCCACCGACTCCAGGCTATGAGCTCAAGGCAGCTAACAGCGGGGCAGCTCGGGCCCACCGACTCCAGGCTATGAGCTCAAGGCAGCTAACAGCGGGGCAGCTCGGGCGTGGGATCCTGGGACTAAATTTCAGAGGTTCTCCTCATCTCTGGGATTATGTCCTCTTTAGGGTGTCAGCCTGGCGAAATTGTAGCCCAGCACACCAAACCTAGAGCTATTTAGTGCATTCTTGGTTCACTTTGTGAGTGGAAATTTCAAAAAATTCGGGGTTCAGGCCAGACCCCAGCACCCTGATTCTAATTTCAGGACTCCAACTCCCAGTCTCCTTCATCTTACCTCCCAATTTTATGGTCTGGCAGCAGGAGCTCCAGATGAGTGAGTCTAGTTGGATGCCATCTTCTTCCCCTCTCCGGCACTACAGAATAAATGTTGGGCTGCAAACCACAAGGTTGATGGTTCAAATCCATCAGCCACTCCTTGGGAGAGAGATGAGGTTATCTGCTTCCATAAAGATTTAGTCTCAGAAACCCTGTATAGGGAAGCCACAAGTCAGCATCCACCAGTTGGCAATGGCTTTTGGGTTTGGTTTTGGTGGTATGGTATAAGGATTAGTCTCAGCAACTAAGCAAATGGATGTCACTTCAAACCCAACAGTCAATCTGCAGAAGAGAGAGGTGGCAGTGCACTTCCACAATCTTTAAGCCATGGGAAATTATGGGGTGGTTTTACTCTCTTCTGTAGTATCACTATGAGTTGGAATCAATTTAATAGCAACGAGTTTCTGGCTATCATTTACTGAATAAATATGACCTTCAAGAGCATGTAGTAAGAGCAAGGCACATTTTAAATCTAAGTTTAAAATTTCTATATACATGAGTAAAGTTTAAAGTTTCTAATCTACTGATAAATTTATTTCCCACAATGTCATTAATTTTTACATCAAAATTCTTTTATTTTGCAGTCGTTTTATATCTAACAGAAATTGTGAGAATAGCATCTTCCCAACTAGTGTACACAACTAGCAAACTCAGGCTCCCTTATCTTTGGTATCTTATATCAGGATGATCTGTTGTTGTTAGTTGCCTTTGGATCGACTCCAGTTCCCAGCAATGTTACATTGTCTCCTGGGCTGCAAGAGAACAGAAGCCGAGCACTTGGACTTTCCTTCTGCAATCCGATTTTGTGGGTTTACCTTGTTAACCATTGGGTAAGGAGTCAAATGTAAACTAGTTGTACCACCGAACCTCCCAATACCATATAGGAACCAAATTCAAAAAGTTCATGAAAATGGAATTAAAAGAAAATAATTTTCCCATGAGCTTTGAAATGTCATTTGTACTTGTGCCATTAAAGAATCAATACCTCTCTTTATATAAATTATATATATTGTGCCTCATGACCTACTGAATATATGTAAAAATTTCCTTGGCTGTTTTGGGATCCTACCCAGGATCTCATATTTTATTTAATTGTCACGTCTTAGGATTTTCTGTGATTTTTTAAAAAAGATTTTAATGTTTTCTATGACCTTGAGGATTTTCAGAAGTGCTGATCAGATATTTTGTACAATATCCCTCAATTGAATTTGTCTGATGTTTTCTCATGATTAAACTTAGATTATGGGTTTAGGGAGTATGATCCAAAAACTAATGTACCATTATCATCATATCTGGTCAAAGGTGTACAATATCGACATCACTACTAAATCACTAAAATATTGCTACTGATGTTAATTTCTACCACCAGCTTGAAGTACAATATTTCAGGGCACTTTCTTCAATAAAATCATTTCTTGGTACCTGATCCCATTGACATCAGGCATCAAAGAACAAAAAATCATAACATTGCAAATGAGGGTGAGTGCAGAGCAGAGACCCAAAGCCCATCTGTAGGCAACTGGACACCCTTACTGAAGAGTTGCTGGGAGGAGAGGAGCCAGGCAGGGTGCAGGGTAGCAATGATGAGACATACAACTTTCCTCTAGTTCTTAAATGCTTCCTCCCCACTATCATGATCCCAATTCTACCTTACAAATCTGGCTAGACCAGAGGATGTACACTGGTACAGATAGGAACTGAAAACATAGGAAATTCAGGTCAGATGACCCCTTCAGGACCAGTGGTGAGAGTGGTGATACCTGGAAGGTGGAAGGAAGGTGGGATAGAAAGGAGGAACTGATTACAAGGATCTACATATAACCTCCTCCCTGGGGGATGGACAACAGAAAAGTGGGTGATGGGAGACATCGGACAGTGTAAGATATGACAAAATAATAATTTATGAATTATGAAGGGTTAATGAGGGAGTGGGGAGTGGGGAGGGAGGGGGTAAAATGAGGAAATGATATCAAGGGCTCAAGTAGGAAGCAAATGTTTTGAGAATGATGATGGCAACAAATGTACAAATGTGCTTGACACAATGGATGGATGTATGGATTGTGATAAAAATGGTATGAGCCCCCAATAAAATGATTTTAAAAAATAATTTCTTGGTCATATACTACCTCATGATGTGTCTGAACATCAACCAATTATTTTTGGTATAGTATATCTTTTTCCATTTTTGACGCTTCTTGTGTCATCGGAGGAGTCTCAGTGAAGTAGTGATTATGTGGTGGGCTGCAATCCCCAACTCAGCAGTTTGAAACCCCCAGACCTTCCATAGGAGAACGCTAAGGTTTTCTATTCCTATAAAGGGTTAAAATCTCAGAAACCCACAGGGACAATTCTCCCCTGTCCTGCAGGGTCGCCATGAGTAGGAATTGATTCAATGACAGTGAGTTTAGAGCTGTGTCTTTCAATTTTTTATGCTTTCTGGGTCATTCAATATTTTATACATGTAATCCTTCAATATTGTAATAGAGTCTAGATTTTTTTCATCAGTTGTTACAACTTGAGAAATGTTTAATGTGTTCTTCTCCTTGGGTTCTTTGACTTCAGGTATTTTCACCTTTCATTATAATATTTTATTTTATCTTCTCCAGCTGCCTGTTGGAATCTTCTGCTCAACTATTTTACTTCATCATTTCTTCCATTCACTTTAGTTACTCTGCATTTAACAAAAATAATCCATGTCCATGGCATCCATTCTGGTCTTTGTTTCCTGTCTTCTCAGTGACATTTTGTTTTATTCATATGTAATTTCCTTAATGCATCCCACAATTTGCCTGGTCTTCAGTCATTAATGTCTGTGGTAGTCTGGGTAAATTAGAGAAACAAATTCATAAACACTCATATGTATATAAGAAAGAGCTTTATATACAAGAACAATTGAATATTGAGAAAACATCTCAACCTATCCAGATCAAGTCCATAAATCTCATATGTCCGATACCAATCTACAAATTCCTCTTCAGACTCACGCAACACATGCAATGATGCCAAATGCAGGAAGATGATAGGCCAGTGGGTAGAAAGTCTTTTGGATCCAGTGGCAGTGGAAACATCTCAACACTGGCAGGGGTCTCTACTTGGCTCCTCCAGCTCAAGGGCTCTAGAGTAGCTCCATGTGACTTTGCAACAGGAATGTCTCACAGGGAGTGAGCCAGTATCTTGCCTCCAGCAAACTATTTATCTCCTTGACGTACCCAGATGAGATCATCAAGCTGTGACCTGATTGACAGGTTAAAGTCCACCCCTTCACTCTTAAGTCTCAAATTGACAACAGATTATGTATCTACCACAATATTCAATTCCTGAAATCCAGTTTTTGAGATAGTCTAAATTCAAGTGGGATAACTCAATACCATGATTATCTATTGTGATCTTGTTTTAATTTCCTTTAGTTTCAACTTGAAATTGTACAGGAATAATTACTGTCAGCCTATGGCTTTGATCTGACTCATTATGAGTTTTTCCATTGTCTCTTTTCACAGATGTAGTTCATTGCTCACTGTGTTTTCTTTCATGTGAGGTCCATGTGTGTAATATCCATTTATGTTGTCAAAGAAAGGTGTTTTCAGTGAACAAGTTACTAGTTTTGCAAATTCTATCATGTAATCCCTAGTCTTGTTTTATTATCAAAGTCATACAAATCTTTGTTCTTTATTAGCATTTTTTGCATTCTAAGCACCAGTAGTGATAACTGCATCTTGATTGTATGTTTGATTAAACTCAGACTGCTAAATGTATTAGAAATCCTCAGTTTATTAATCTTTGGCATTTAATGTTGGTGTGTAAATTAGAATAATAGTTGTGTTAACTGATTTTCCCGATAAGTATATGGATATTATCCCAAGTGATAGCATTGTACTTCAGGATAGATCCTAAAGTATTATTTTTGATAATAATTTTGATACCATTCATTTTCAATTTGTCATTCCCTGGATAGTAGATAAAACATTTGTTTGCCAACACCAGTCTGTGCCAGCTAACTAATGCCTAGCATCAATCTTTATGTATTGCATTTAATTTTTAATGACTTCCTATGTGTCTAGCTTCCAACTTTGACATTCCACATTCCAAATAGGAATAGATGTTACCACTATCCCTTGCATTTTGAGTTCTGCCAAAGCAGCAAATGAAAGTCCTGAAAGTGTTAGGCTATCCTTGTCATTACAGGTGATCGACTTTGAGGAGGCAGCTCTTCCCTAGTTGTTTTAAGTGCCTCCCAGGATGAGTAACTTATCTTCTGATACTCTTGTCAGGCAATGCTCCACAGCTATCCATAAGGTTTTCAGTGGCTTGTTTTTCAGAAGTGGACCACATCTTTCTAGTCTGTGTAAGTCTGGAAGCTCTGCTGAAATTTGAACACCATGCTTAACCCTACTGGTATTTTAAATTTTGGTGTTATAGATTCCAGTGTTCAAACAATATACAAGCCACCACAGTACAAACAAGTAGTGGACTATTTCTATAGTTTATGTAGTTTAGTTAGGGTCTCTGGGTGGTGTAACCAGCTTTCTTCAACTACCGATCTGAAGATTGATGGCTTTAATATACCTAAAAGTACAATGGAATTAAGGCTTTATTAATAAATATGAATACATATGTCTCTATAAAAATTGCAGTGTATAAAATCCAACCTACATGAGGTTGCCAGGAGTCACTATTAACTTGATGAAATGGTTAAAATGTATGTGGTTCACTTTAACACACTTGATAACCTCTGTTTCTACTTTAGAATACTTTACAGGCAGGTATTATGTACCACTGTGTATGCACTTATGAATTGGGTAATATCAACATAGGATTATCCACCTATCTTCTTTTCTATGTATTATAGATTTCTTAGTTTTTCTTTTAGTCAATGCCTGTTACTTACAATTCACA
This sequence comes from Echinops telfairi, assembly GCF_000313985.2. Taxonomy (NCBI): domain Eukaryota; kingdom Metazoa; phylum Chordata; class Mammalia; order Afrosoricida; family Tenrecidae; genus Echinops; species Echinops telfairi. Next base: position 27,746,397 of record NW_022103908.1, on the reverse strand, counting down.
ATCAGGGTCATTGGAGAAGTCAGATTGAGAAGAACCAGAATATGTTAAGTTTCAATGGGACATAAACTTTATTGTTGAATTGATCTTAACCATCAAAGAAATAGAAAGAAAGGGAAGAAAGTGTCATCGGCAGGTTTTCAGCAAGATGACAGACAAGGCTAATATGCTACCCAGACCATCTATAACAAACACACAAGACACCAAATGAAGCAGAGAGAGATGATATTCATAGAATCTCAAGCTTCAAAATAAAGAGTCGAGAAGTTGAAGGAGCCATTGCTAGAAGCACAAGCTGACTAGAAGTGGAAAAGAGAAGGCGGATGGAATGAATGGTCATCTAACCTGACACAACATGGAGCTTATCGAGCTCTACAAGCTGTGTTCAATCAGCATGGTGACTAGACATCCCTCTCACTCAGGATAGCACAAATGAGAGCACTGAGTGCTGTTGATCACAAAGATGTGACCCAGCAGCCAGGGACACTCTCATCACACATACCAAGCCTGCTTTGTCTGAGATCAGAAGCATGGGTCAGGCATCAGATGCACACCACCCACATGCGTGGAGGCACGTGAAATTGACCTCAGCAGACCAGCATAATGTACAGTGGTCGTTGGGAGTCCGCACATGGAAATTCCTGGACTGGTAGGGACTCCTTGAATAGCCAGTTACCCTGCCATTAGCTATCTTCTGCACTCGAAAGAATGTCTTTTGTGTGCCTCCTGTAAGAAACATTTTCTAATATTATGAAAGACAGGAAGATTTATGTTGAAGAAGATGAACAAACCTCTAATAGGATACACCCCAAAAGAAAATTACAAAGATAGATCACAATCAAACTTCTCAAAACCAAAGACAAGGGAAGAAACCTAAGAACTGGATCAAGAAAATCAAACCAAAAAGGTTGCCTATAAAGGAGTACAGTAACACTGAGCTCTGAGCTCTTGTCAGAAATCATCAGGAAAAAAGTCAATGAAAGAACCTGCATAAACCTTCAAAGGAAAGAAAAGAAAACTGCTGATCAAGAGCGACATACAAAGCAAAATCGTCTCCCAAATCTGATGGGAAAATGAAGATAATCCAGTTAAACTTAAGTTAAAGGAATTTGTATAAGCTAGACCAAATTTGGTAGAAACACTTAAAAGACTTCTTCAAACAGCAAATCCACAACAATATACAACCACCTTAGGTTACAATCATGACAACATCCAAAATGAAGCCGGAAATAGAAGTTTCCAAAGTAAAACAAACCTGCAAGCCTGAAAAATCAAGAAGCACCCATTTACTTCCATTTAATCAATTCTAACTCAGCAAGCAGATTGGAGAGTAGAATTACCCATGTGCATTTTCAAGATTGCATATCTTTATGGGAATTGAAAGCTTCATCTTCCTCTCTCAGAGCAGCTTGCAGCTGACAGCCTAAAGTGTACCTCACTATGCTACATTAAAATAGAGAACTGAAAATGAACACAATTATAAGGACTATTAATAAATGTAAATAAATAATGTAGTTACAAAATTTTCAGATGAAGAGATAAATCAAGTCAATCTTAAGAAAGAAATTTAGAAAGAAGTCAGTAAATCACAGGGTAATTTTTAAAAAATACAAACCTCATCAATAATTAAAAGGATAACCATAAAAAAGGTAGAAAATAAAACAACAAAGAAAGCTACAAGAAAAAAAATGCAAAATGAACTCAGCACATAAAATTATGTAAAACAATAAAACCCCAAGCCAGCAATGATAAACACGTACATAACACATAAGTCGCAGCGGTAAACACATACCTAGTGATAAGTACACAAAATAAATGGATTCAATTAAAAGATCTAAATGTGAATCCTGGACATTTAAAGATCGTTAAAATAAAACAGGGAAAATTAGGAGCCCTAATCCATGTCATGAATGCAGTATATCCCATACCTGCACACCCTAGCAACAGAAAACCAACTGGATTACCAGAGCTTCCTAAACATTAGAAATGTATGCATATCAAAAAGTTTCACCAAAAGAGTAAAAAGAGAATCCTTGGACTAGGAAAAACATTTTGATGATGATTTATGAGAAAAGAGAATAATTTCTGAAATTTATAGAACATTATAGAAATTTTTAGAAAACCTCAACAAGAAAAATATTAACTTAAAAATGGGCAGAAGACATAACTAGGCACTCTTTCAAAGAAGACATTATTCAGCCTTCAAAAATATGAAGAGATACGTATGACCAGTACACTAAAGGCTTGAAGGCAAACAAGCGGCCATCTAGCTCAGAAGCAGCAAAGCCCACATGGAAGAGGCACACCAGCCTGTGTGGTCACAACATGTCAAAGGGATCAGGTATCAGGCATCATCAGAACAAAAAATCTTACCATAGTAAATGAGGGGAGGGGAGTGCGGAGTGGAGACCCAAAGCCCATTTGTAGGCCACTGGAGATCCCTTTGCAGAGGGGTCTCGGGGAGGAGATGAGCCAGTCAAGGTGCGATGTAGCAACGATGAAAAACACAATTTTCCTCTAGTTCCTAAATGCTTCCTCCCACTACCATGACTTGAATTCGACCTTGCATGTCTGGCTAGACCAGAGGATGTACACTGGTACAGATAGGAACTGGAAACACAGGGAATCCAGGACGGATGATCCCTTCAGGACCAATGGTGTGAGTGGCGATACTGGGAGTGTAGAGGGAGAGTGGGTTGGAAAGGGGGAACCGATTACAAGGATCTACAAGTGACCTCCTCCCTGAAGGACGGAAAACATAAAAGTGGGTGAAGGGAGACGTCTGACAGGGCAAGATATGACAAAATAATAATTTAAAATTATCAAGGGCTCATGAGGGAGGGCAGAGCGAGGAGGGTGGGGAAAAAATGAGGACCTAATGTCAGGGGCTTAAGTGGAGAGCAAATGTTTTGAGAATGATGAGGGCAATGAATGTACAAATGTGCTTTACACAATTGAAGAATGTATGGATTGTGATAAGAGTTGTATGAGCCCCTAATAAAATGCTTAAATAAAAAAGAAAAGAGAATCAAGGCAATAATGAGATATCATTTCACTCCAGTCATAAGTACAAAGCCAAACAAAACAAAATAAAACAGAAAACAATAAACGTTATTATTATTTGAAAAATAAAACGGAGAATAACAAATATTATGAGTCTTTGGAGAAATTGAACCCTTATAATTTAATAAGATATTGTAAAACAGTGCAACCACTGTGGAAAAATGGTGGGGTGCTTCTGTTAGGTTGAATTTTCTAGAGAAACAAAGCCAGTGAAACTCATATATGTATAAGAAAGACCTTTATATCAAGAAAGATATTTATACCAAGAAGTGACACAACCCAGGCCAACTCACAATTCAGGGGTGAGATGCTGGCTGGAGACCCTCCATATTCACACAGGTGCCAGCTGATGAAGCAGAAAGGTCAAACAAGAAGCTAAAAGTTCAAAGGCTGATGTTGCATGGATCAAGGGTTGGCAGCAACATGGCAGGCCATTAAAGCTCCTGTCAGCAGGTCACATGGGCCACTGGTCCCAGGAGCCAAGTAAGCAGGAAGAGAAGTGGGACAATAGAGAGGCCAATTCTCTATAGTGTATCTTATAAATAGGTCACTCCCACAGTAGACATCATCAGATTGTGTCATGCCCTGATTGAGAGGTTGAACTTCACCCATACTTTCCCATATGTGCAGCAAGTTAGCTTGCACCTTCCTTAAAATGTTGTATAGAAGCACCATAGAATCTAAGTATGTATCTTAGAGAAATAAGATCTATGATACCAATTTTTAAATGCACATCAATCTTCAAGGTAACATTATTCATAATATCAAAAAATTAAAAACAACCTAAGTGTCTATCAATGGAAGCATGAGTATACAAATTATGGTAAAGCATATAATGGAATATCACGTAGTGTAACAGAATAATGAAGAATCTCTGAACACTTGTATATACCTGGATGGCATCATGCTGCATGAAATTACTCAATTACAAAAGGACAAATATTCTATAAGAACAAATTTAAAGAGTTTAAAAATAAAGTTTGGACATGAAAAAAAACATGTTTGGATGGTTACTAGGGACAAGATACTGGCTACAGGGCCGACATACTCTCATTTGGGTGAAATCCAAGGCAGTATATCAGAAGAAATTGTTCAGCAAAATATTATGGAGGCAGAGGAAGACACCAAAGGAGTGTAGAAGTTAAATACAATGTAGCTCAATATTTTTACATGAAAAACCTTGCAATAACTGTCATCTACAAGTAGATGCATGGATAAACATGTAGCCTGAATATGTATGGGAGGGAGCATGGGAGCATACCCATGACTGTACACATTTATATACTGTTACCTATACCTATATCTTCTATGTCTATGTCTATATATATATGTCTATGTCTATATATCTACATCTACATCATATCCATATCCATGCTTTCATTATGGAAACTAAAATATATACAAACATTTTTGTAGCTTTTATGTTGATAATGAAAGACACAATATTTTACCAAGTCAATAAAAATAACAATATAAAAACTTGTAAAAAGACCTAATAAGAGTTCTGTGCAATTTAGAAAAGCAAAAGCAGTTAAGTACATGCATGTATACATGCAGAGAGGTTTCCATCAAGACATGGCTCCCACAGTTTTAGTGGCAGCCAAGTTGATGGGTTACATGTCAAGATAGAGGTTTTTCCTGAGTTTAAGGGATGAGGGGGCTAGGGGGACTGATTGACTCAAGTTTGGTAGTCTAAAAGCAGGCTTTTGCGTACAGGAAAGAATGAGTCCAAGGTGGGCAGGTAACATGACAAACTACTTGTGTTGTCAGTAAGATGAGAAACTACTAAGGATTCCCAGGATCAGCAGATAAAACAGAAGTTTGCTGGCTCAAACCCAAAGAATATGACTTTAGATTACAATCTAGATCCAAATTCAGACCCAACAGCAAGCAAGCCAGCTTGCCCACAGCATTCACTACTATTGGAAGCAGGGCACACCCACAGAAGATCACATAACAGTAGATCACTATGTTTTAACTGTCAAACCACTCAGAATCCACAAAATCTAAACTATCATGGGCCCTCAATGAGAATCTGTGGAAAACCATAAAGAGATTTTTCTTATTCCTGAGCAAAACAGGCAGTAATTATACTTAATTAAAATTTTCATTCTATTTTTTTGTGCTTTTGGATAATAATGCACAATAATAAAACAGAAAATGTATTAAACTATGAATGAATGTAAATTCAGGTAGGGCATGCTAAACTTTTGTTTCAATTTTTATAAAATGCTGAATATTATTTATCAGTATGATACTTCCATATGCTGTGGTTATGTGCTTGCATTTCATTTACTCTAATTCTACTTATGTATATCTTACCAACACTACTAAAAACGAACTTTACAGTAATAGCCAGAAACTTCAAGTACAGCCTATACCAATAAATTGGAACATAGCAGATCTTAGCAGACTATATTGATGTTCTCAAACTCTGTGAGAAGTCAACATTGTGTTCATTATGTAAATAATATAAAAAATAATAATAGAAGGCAACTAGCACAGATATGTATTAAAATGTTAAGTATCTGCTTTGGGTTCCAGAATTTGGTTACCGTAAGGTTATGTTGTATAAGGTTTGGATGGAACAGATGGAACAGGGAACAGGAGCTAAGTCAAGATACAGACAAGTATTTCAAGAATCACATATTTAAGAATCACGTGTGTAAATAGGAGCTCAAGTGGCACAAGTGGTTTGCTATTTATTGGCAACCCAAAGATTGCCAGTGGCTCACAGGGAAAAACAAAGACTAGATTATTCGCTTGTACAAAAAAAAACAACTGTGAAAACTCTAGAAAAAAGGTCTACTTTGTAACACAGAGGATACCCAATGGGATAAGGATGGGCTTTTCTATTCCCATAGCTTCACAAAAGTCTCAGAAACTGATGTGGGATGTTCTACCCTGCCCTTCAGTATCGCTATAAATCAGCATCAACCTGGTGGCTGGAGTTTCTCTCTTTCTCTCTCTTTTTTTTTTTTTGAGAAAGTATCCAAGAAATTAAGGTCTGACTCAACAGTAACTAGTATTAACAGAATAACACCATATAGGAGGATAAGTAAAAATAATATAATGCTACAAAATAGTATACATTTTATTAAATAAAAATATCATATATGAAGCTATTGTTTGTTAAATGTCTCGTCCATCTAGTTCTATAACCTTGTGAAGGCTGATTTTCCCATTCAGCTAGCCTAATGGGATACTCATTGAGTTACAACCACAGGTGAGCAGTTCAAATGACCAGTCACTCCATCGGTGCGAGATTAGGATTTCTACTCCTAAAGATGAAAGTCTCAGAAATTCACACAGGAACTAATGGACCCAAAGGACATGAGTTTGTCATCTTCTGATGGAAAAAATGACTCATTACTAATTTCCAGGCCTCGTTCACCAATGCACTTTTCAATTTTCTTAAAACTTTTCCATACACCTCCATGATCAGCCTGTGTGTTTCAAGGAAATTGATCAAGATTAAGCCTTTGGAGTCCCATAAAATAGTCATCATAATTTTCCAAGTTGAAATTTATGCTTTGACTGTAACTAGTCCATCGATCCTCTGCGAAACCACTCTTGACAGGACCTTTATTTTTGGAAAGTATTCTAAGAAATCAGACAGGTTTATTACTGCAAGAACTTTTCTTCACCCTACACACATCACAGAGACATTAAAAACATAGTTTGAAATAAACCCACACATGGGTGAACTGGAACCCCAGTAACAATAATTTTTGACTGATCCTAATATATGTTATGATGTCTATAAAAAGAAGCTCATATGAAAGGACAAGCTCAGAATCTAGTAAATTAATGAATAGTCAACTCCATTCAGAACAGATGACTCAATAGATCATATTCAATTCAAGACAAAGATGCTTTCTAAATTTGTGACCCACTTGGAAATTTAACTCAATAAGCAGTTTTTTATTTGATTAGCTGCAGTTAGTGCTGGTAATGACATTTGTATGATGCTGCCTATAGTGTGATAGGTAGGTTTACTGTGCCCACCTGGCCAATAAGTACATGTGGGATTAATAAGGTCGCAGTTTGATTGGAGGACAAAGAGATAAATGACTTGGCAAGCCCCACCCCTCTTTCTCTCTTGCTCTCTGATGATCAGACCAATGTGTACTACCTTAGCTAGTTCTCTGCCTCAACTTGCGAACTACACTACCTGTAGGACACCCAACCTGTGGACCCTGTCACTAGAGCTTGAGGTTCCTTCAAGACCTGCTTCGCCACACTGCTGATGTATACTTCGCTTGAGCTGGGCCCTCTCAGATCCTGTCATCTGGCTGATTGTTGGTTACTTTCCCTGTTGTTTGCTTCCTGTAGCCAGACTGCCTGCATTGCTCTGTGGAAGACTCAGTTTTCTGCTTCCTTGACCTTGGATCCAGCAGCCCTCCTGAGTTGAAGGACTTCCAGTATATTAACTGTTTCACATAATTGAGTGAAGTGAGCCCTCTGTACTTCTGTGTGGACTAATTAGCTGTTATATTCCTTCATGCTATATATATACCCTTGTATATACATATAAAATCAGTTTTGTTTCTCTAGAGAACCCTGTCTAACACATACAGCTTTCCACTAGACAAAGGTAAGTGAAAGTGAATCAATTTTAATCACATATATTTCAGCTCCATTTGCAAGATATTTTGCTTCATTTTACATATACAAATAATTCCTTGTATTGACAGTATTTTACTGACAAAGTATTTATATTCCTCCTCAATATACTAAATTTTCGATGTTGAAAGTTGTATATTAATTATTATTCCCAACTTGTGAAAGCTTCCATGTCAGAATGAACACTTAGTAGTCCCATTTACATACTGATAAGTGATTAAGGTACAATGTTGTATACTGGGATGACAGCTAGGTCTATAGCAAACTGATTATGTCCACTTATGAACTGCTTATTTAGAACAGGAGATTAGTTTAAATTGTTAGAGTAAATTGAGTTATATGGAAGACATCAAATATTGATAGCATTTTAATAGTATAATTGGGAATTTTATTGATATTCCTCTATCTTGTCCTTGGGAGAACTTATCTCAAATTTCTTGAGATAAAATTATTTTTAAAAATTTAATTACTGAGAAACCATCTTTGAGAGAAGAATAAACATTTTTGAATTGGTAAGGAGAGGCCAACCGTTCTCTCAACATGGAGACTACAGAGAGATGAGATGGTCATGGATGAGGTTTGTTATTATAGGAAAATACGATTTAGTTGAAAACATAATACACAAAAGATAAAGAAAATTTGAAAAAAAATGTAGTGTGGTTAAAAAAGGGGCTTAATAGTAGAAAAGGTGGAAGTGAAAAAATATGAACCATTTTTTTAAAGTTTATAGTGAAGGCTTTTATATACACATAATAGACATTTAAAAAGATAAATCATATGATTTAGAAAATGTTTTGCAAACATAATTCTATAGCTATTGCAGTGTTGATTGAATGCTCTCTGATTTCTTGACATCTACAATGAAAGGGTAAGATGATGAGTACCCATATCTTTGATCGTAAAACATACATGACACCATATTTTTATGAAAACATGTATCTTCTATGTTTATCAATTGATTCCTCTGCCAAGAGGTACTTTTAGTAAGTTCATCTATGCCAATTGCCTTTGAGTGTTAAAATGAGCATAGAGTGTTTACAAAAATGCCTGATGGGTTGAGGGTTAGTCTGGCAAACAAATGAGAAGCTGGTCCCACTGGGTCGCTGCAAGTGGAAATCAACTCCGTGGCACACCACCCCCTGCACAACTGTGTCTTTATTTGTTCCAGAATGCCACGTGACATTCGGTCTTCATGCATGTATTCTAAGGCTCCTCTTAACTGTGTGAAGTGTTCACTCTCTTTTGCTGTGGACGACCTTGGAGAATCTTGAAGTGTAGTGGCCACAGATAGCTTTAAATGGGATTTTCTTTGATGTGACGTCACCTGCATGCTACAGTCAATATAAAAGAGCAAGACGTTTAAGAGGAATCAATCTGAGTTTAAATCGAGTCATTTCAAACTCAGCGACCCTATGGAACAGGGTAGAACTGCCTCTTGCAGTGGTTCTCCACCTTCCTAATACTGTGACCCTTTACTACAGTTCCTCCTGTTTTGGTGACTCCCAACCATAAAATTATTTTGGTTGCTACTTCATAACTGTAATTTCGCTACTGTTATGAATGGGGCCAACCCTGTGAAAGAGTCGTTTGACACACACACCCCCAAGGGGTTGCGACCCACAAGTGGAGAACCACTGCTTTAGGGAGTCAAAAACCTCGACTTTCTCCCTCAGAGCCACTGGTGTTTTCAAACTGATGACCTTGCAGCTAGCAGGCCAACTCATAAGCACTCTGTCACCAGCTACTGCTACAAGCTACTTACCTCGCTGGACACATTACTTAACATCTCTGGGTCTCAGTTTCCATAATTTGGATGCAAACAGTTCAATTTACATATGCTTGCATGAGGTTTAAATCGCTTAGTGTCATATAGAAGTTTGCTAAATAAATTAAAAGTAAACAAAAATAACATCCCTAGGCCTGTTTTTAAAGGTAAAAGTGAGTTGAAATTATATATTTTTCCAAGAGAAGACATTTTGTCTATATAGAAAATTATTTAGAGATGCATTTTTCTCTTTTAAATATTAAACGTATGGATTTCCCAATGAAAAGGAATGTGGGGATATAATATAGGTCTTTACAAGAACAGGATATAATTAAATATGTATTTTTTTAATTAGAGACATCAATGAAGGAAATTTAATATTCAGTGAAAATGAAAACAGCATAATATACACTTGTACATATTACTGTTTATGTGTGTATTTCCTTTTTTATGTATAGAAATTGTAAAGAATTTTTTTCAAAAAGCACAGTCTCAGAGTTGAATATGTGTGTGTGTTTACACACACATATATATAATATATATATTTGACAAAAGTACCTAAAATGTAATTGAAAGATAATGGATTTTTGCACTAATATTTTAAAGCTGCTTCATGTATATTAGAAAATAAAAATAATTTTGAAATGCACATTCTGAAAAGGATATAGAGCAAATTGATCTCTCATATATTGCTAGTGGGAATGTGAAATGGGTTCACTTGATTAGGAAAATAGTTTGTCCATTTCTTAAAATACAAATCTACACTTACCATATGAACCAGCAATCATACTCTTGGACATTCACACCTGGGACATGAAAACATATAGCCACATGGAAGTCTTTATTTGAAGGCTCATAGAAGCTTTATTTGTGATAAACTCACAATGAAAAACAACAAAAATGTCTTGCAATAAATGAAAGTATAGTCATACCATGGAATACTATTCAGAAATAAAATAAACAATGAACTATTGATGAATGTTCTATCTCAAAGCCATTATGTTGAATAATAATCAACACCAAAGAGTACGTAACGTCTGATTCCATCAAGTTTACTTGAAAAATGTAGATTTAGTAAATAGATAATAATATAGGAGACTTCAAAAAGTTTGTGGAAAATTCTATTATCTTTTCATTCTACTTTTTCATGAACATCCTGAAGCACCAGAGTATAAGACAGTAAGATTAGAGCCCAGGGTAGGAGCTGAAAGCCACTAGTGTTCTTATGTAGACCATCTAAGGCTCAGGGTTTTCTATTAACCATCTAATGAGGATCAAGTCAAGGGCAATATCACAATGCTCTCTAATGCTGACAGTTGGAAATGGGTAGCTAACAATAAGTTCTGGATAGTACCTATTTTATATTCTATCTATATATCACTGTATGACTTTTGTCATCTAAAACTAAACTTAATATTGGTTGTTAGGCTTGTTTTATTATTATTAAATCTTTTTCACAAAAGACATGTGTCAATGTTTTTGCTTCTTAAACACAGCTACAAGACTGTACTTTCTTATAAAGAAGGTAACATAACTTTTAACAAACATAACTGAGAAAATAAAGTTTAAATTATGTGCTAAGTAATTCTACTTTATCAAAACAGATTAATAGTGGCTAAAACAATATTTAGGATTCTCAGAGTGAAACTCGATCATAAAATGTTGGTCAAATTACGTTTGTTCAATTGCCAAGTTCTATGGTGAAGTTTGAGGCATTGTTTGCAACAATGATTTCAAACATCACAATTGTGAGGATGTCAGAGGACCAGAGCAGTTTGTTCTATTGTATATATTTGCTATGAGTCAGAACCAATAAGTTGGCTCCTAACAGAAACCACACAGATACAAGTTAATTTTTTTTCCAGAATTCTTATCATAAATGAAGAATGGCACACTACCAATTATGTAAGTTACCAAGTAAAATGTTAAGGTTTATAGTGGTAGATGTTTTTAAATTATTTTATTGGGGGCTTGTACAATTCTCATCACAATCCATACATACATCCATTGTGTCAAGCACATATGCACATTTGTTGCCCTCATCATTTTCAAAA
>NW_022103908.1:27731343-27733041 GCF_000313985.2 Echinops telfairi | reverse complement strand
ATAGATCAAGGTCTGATTTTTGGTCTCTAGGCATGTCCTTCAGTCAGAACCGATGGGGTACCATGCTCTGACCCCAGTCTGTCCTTTTGTACTCCCTCGGGGGCTCTCTGCTCTGCTCCCACGGTTGCTCTGCCGCACACTTTTTGTGGTAGATTTCTTAAGGCAAATCAAATTTGAGTCCCCAAAAGTTTGGAATGTGTTTTCACCCATGGAAATTGACATCCTTCTATTGCATTTCCAAAGCATGATTCATTATGTTGCTTTGTTCAAATTTACACTAATATCCCAACGACAGTATTTGGAATCAGTGTGCCAGCCTCTCCCCAGCAGTGAGTGTCCGAAGGCAGGGCCTTTGTTGTCATGGCAGTGATGGATCATCAGTGTTCAGTGAAAGACTTGTCATTTGCAGAGGGAATGACAGCAGCGTTGAACACGCACTGCAGCGGCCTTTCTCGGGTACATTGGGGGCTTGTGGTGAGAATTTTCTCTCTTTACGTTATGTTATATTTTAGTCTTCACACAAGGTTTGACATTTAGATTCAGAGAGCATAAATGAGATCTTCAGGCTTTGAACTTAAATAAATTCTTCCTGTAATAGATCCGTAAATATTTTACTTTTCCAAAGGACACCAAGGATTCATTTAATAAGCATATAGTGATGTTCTCATCTTTCCTCAATGCAAGCTTTGGTCTCTCCCAATAATTTAGGAAGCTGTATTATTATGTGTTTCTACTTGATATCTCTGAAAGATTAAAGAAGAGTAATTTTTAAAACACAATCTCTCTTAAAAAATAGCACTATTTTTTGCCATTATTTTGGTTCCTTAGGCAAAATCAATTATTCTTGAGACTTCAATTGAGATTCCCGGTGTTGCGAGCAATTGATTTTTACAGTGCAACACAGTTTCCACATTCTCATCTCCTAGTGACCCAACAACGGAGCCCCCGCTCTCTTCTTTGCACTTCAGGAATGTTTCTACTGCTTCACTGGGGATGAGAGAGTGAAGAATCTGTAATTATTTTGCTTAAAGGAGTAATCCCCCAACCAGTACATAGAAAACTTTTGTTAAATACGTGTTGAGTGATTAATTAATCAAAAGTTAAAATAACTTACTGCTCCATTACATAATAGTGGTTGATTCAATCAGATATCTATCTAGCTATTTAATTTCCCTATGCGTGTGTCTTCCCCAAATAGATGGTGAACTCCCTAGAGTCAGGAGAATCCTTGCATTATGAATAACAAATTAAATACCTTGTATTTAATCTTTCTCATAGATCCTACCCATTGCTATTTATGCATAGCACAACACCTACTACACAGTTGACACACAGTAAAATATTAATGATAAAAATAGTTGAATAGATTATTATTAAAAACTAACAAACAAAAGAAAGCATATAACACAAAACATTAACTCTAAGCAGCTACATTAATTTGCATTGGCAAAACATGATATGCCCCCAAGCTGCTCCTGTGATTTGACAGATGTGTCCCTGATTTGAGTGGAACATTTCTATAAAGTAGGACGTGTGAGTCCTATTTTAAATTGCTTTGTCATAGACCCTCGAGCAGTTATGATTTTTAGTTATTCCATTTTCTCCAGCTCTAAGTGCAAGTAGTATTTCCTCTCATCTACACTTTATAGCCACGTGATCCCCATAATGTACTGAATCCCTTTAGCTAAGAACTATTAC
>NW_022103908.1:27730075-27730921 GCF_000313985.2 Echinops telfairi | reverse complement strand
TTTGGTTAGCTGCAGCGAGCTGAGCTATTGAGCCACCAGGGTTCCTTTAAACTTGGCTCACTCTCTTCTAAAAAGGGAGGCACTCACACTCTTCAGCAGGGTGCCGAGGGAAAACTGCTTGTCTCTGATAGATGCTTTTCAAAGGCTTAATTAGAGAATGAATAATAAATTCTGTTTCTTCAGTTTGTAGAAGACACTAAGTTGGTGACTGCTATGAACAGGATTAACATTCAGCATTACTTTAAAAGAGGCTGAAGTTAAAAGGTACAACTTACCAAGGGTAAATATTATGCGTACATATCTAAGGAAAGAACCCACTGCCATTGGGTCAAAGGAGCCCTGGTGGAGCTGCCAGGTAAGCATTGGACTATGACCCAGAAGGTAAGTGGTGCACCTAATAAATAATGAGTTATTTAAAAGAATAATTTTTAAAATAATATTTATTAAGTAACAACCAGTAGCTCCTCAGGAGAAAGATGAATCCTTGTACACCTGAGAATGGTTCAAACCCTTGCCCCTTAGTGAATTCTAACTTGGAGTGGTTTCACAGGACCGAGTAAAAGACAGTGTGCGTTGCTCCACGGGATTCCTGAGATTCCATTTTATTGGGACAGATTAATGTATCTTTATCCCAAGGAACAGTTAGTGGATTTAAACCCCCAACTTGAAGTTAACAGCCTAACTCTTAACCTGTGGTGTGACCCATGCTTCTTTTAAGACATAAAGGATTGAAAATATCCGTTTCTGAATCATATTGGTGTTTCAGAGCAAAAAAAGAAAAAACCCTTAAACTTGGCTGTAACTTGTTTGCAACTGCTAAATGTGAACCCATGTTCTGGCTGTTTA
>NW_022103908.1:27694524-27729622 GCF_000313985.2 Echinops telfairi | reverse complement strand
TTTTAATGGTGAGAGAAGATTAAAGTGAGACGTGACATCTGCTTTCAAGTGTGTGAAAGGCGACTATGTCGAGAGATGATTTGTTAAGTACATGACTTGCTGCGGAGGGTGGAGTGGACAGCAACTATAAAGAGACCAAATTCAGATGCTGCTTCAATCAGGACTGTGTGCAGGCAGCTATTCCTGTCTATGCTGTTCCGCACTGTGCTTCAGCTAACACAACAATGTTTGGTCAATGAAAGAAGTGCAGTAAACATGCTTGATACACGAATTAGTGAAATGTATTAATGATGAAAAACAGATTGAAGATTTCTCAGTAGATATTGATGTGACAACCAGTCTTTGTTCAGTTGTAGAATTGCATTTTTCCCACCAACCAATTCACCTCATGTATAACCACCACCTGTTAGTAGAAGCTAGTATTCTCCTTTGATGCTAAACAGGTTTCAATTTAGCTTCTAGTTCAAGGTGGACCAGGAAGGGAGTCCTGTTGATCTACTTCAAAAACTCAGCCAATGAGTACTCTATGGATCACACGGGTCTAGTGTGCCACATGTCAGGGGGCTGGCTAGCATGAGGCAGCCTTTCTTGCTGTGGATGATCTGAGTAGAGGTCGATCTACACTCATCCTCATTTCCATCCAGTCAATGCTGCACAACAGGGTAGAATGGCCCCGGTGGGTTTTTGAGACTGTCCCTCTTTACTGGAGTTGAAAGCAGCTTCTTTCTCCTTTGGGGCGGCTGGTGGTTTAGTACCACTAACCTTGCAGATAGCAGCCCAGCCCTGCACCACTACACCACAGGGCCTCCTGAAACTAGACAATAGGTAACAATACAGTTAGGTGTGATTCTTTCTAAGCATCATTAAAATTACAAAGGGCAACTGAAGTTCATCAAATCTTGAACTAAAATTTGATAGTGTGGGGAAAAAAATGTTTGAGATTTTGTTCTGAAGCTAAAGTGATCAATGCATTTATCTGATAGTTAAATGTCTTAAATGTTAGAAATTGTAAGCTAACTTAAAATAAATATATTTTGTGTGTGTGTTGGGTATGGAAATATATCACTTTTGCAACAAAATTTTATGAGAGCATAATTGGATACTTTTTGATTTACATTTGACTTTGACAATATGGTTGTGCCAATAATCATTTGTGAGATAAAAGTATATGGCATCAATTACTCTATGTTCCTCCCTTAGTCCTTGGATATTCAAGTTGGTCTCTTTGGAAGCATTCGGTATGTCATAAATACTTTATGTCTCTGCTGGAAAAAGCTAATTGGGTTGAACGCTATATTCTTATTTGTGAAGGCTTTGTTTCAACTCAAGCTTTCTTCATCATGTATTTTATTTGTAAAATGAAATTCTGGTTAATTTTCCACTGTTTTATTGAATGATCGAATATTCAATAGTTAGCAATCCACAGATCTTTGACAGTTTAAGTCAGAGGCTATTATAATGATGGCAATGGATGGTTTATTTGGGACATTTATAAGTGATCTTAACAGTGACTATTTTGGTTAGAAGTAATGAGTGTACTTTGAGATACTATTATCAATTTTGTCTTCCCATTAGAAATTTAGATGAAAGAGACCCATAGAAGAGATCACTCTCTACTAAAATATGAACATGTCTCTAAGGATTATGAAGAATTATCTATAATGAGTGTTTCATTTTGTCATCATGAGTCAAAACCAACTCAGTAGTACTTAACAAGTAGGAATATAATTCAATAGAATATAATATCATCTCGTGTGTTAGATCTGACCATGGAACCTATATATGAAAGCTACCCTTAAATAATTCTTGCCATTTGGAGCTTGTAGAGTTAGCTTTATGATACTAAGCATATTAATTTATAGATAAGCAATTATTTACATCATGTTAGATTCAATATACTGTGTTGGACTATGTGTTCTTATCTTTTGATTTTGATACAAAATGTATTAACTAGATATTGAGCTAATAACTACTTGGTTAGTAACTTGAACCCACCAGTTGCTTTGAAAGATAAAGATGAGGTTTTCTGCTCTTGTGGAAATGTACGGCCTTGGAAACCCACAGGGAACAGTTCCATATTACCCAATGGGGCCATTATGAGTTAGCTGGACTTAATAGTAAAGAGTAGGGTTTTGAGAAAGACCTTTGAAACATAAGTCATTTAAAATTTGGAGCAATTAAAATTTGGAGAAACTTATAAGCCTAAACTTAGAAGCCTGCTCATATCTAAAGTATTTCAGTCTATATTTCATTTCACCTAATTATATAACCACCCTTGGGTCTGCTTACCCATTTTCCTCAAAAATAATGAAAAGATGTTTGATGAGGTTCAGATGCATTGCGCATAAAACTTTGTTGAATTTAGGATTGAAAGAAAAAAGCTGACTTCCCTAGTGTCAATGTGTGTTTCTTGAAAATGGTCAATGTTTTTCTTTCTAGAAAGTCACAAAAACCATTTCTTGAATTATCTATGCCAAAAGTTTAATTCCTAGCTACCAGAACACTTGCTAGTCTTCCATTTTCCAGTGATTCTCTTCTTTTCTCCGTTGTGCTTCAGGCCCACTGAGCAGGTTTGGACTCACGGAAGAATCACGCACAAGGGAAGGAAGGAAACGCTGCCTTGCCCTGTGACATCTTCATGATCATTGTTACGCGTGAGCCCATTGGTCCAGCCATGATGCCAATCTACCTCCTTGAGATCTTTCTTTTTCACCAAGTAAAGATGTCTTTCTCCTGGGGTTGGTCCCTCCTACTAGCACATCTCAAGTCCATAGCTCTGGCTGCGCTCCTTCCAATGCTGCTGTTCTGGCCGTCTGTGGTAGTCCGTGCTTTTCACAGGGACCATAATCCAAATGTACCTATTCTAGTTATGTCTTCTATATTCCTTATCCAGCTTCTACATGCATAAGAGGCCATTAAAAACACCATGGCATGGGTCAGGGACACTTTAGTCTTCAACGTGACATCCTTGCTCTTCAACATTCCACAGGGGGCAAGCGCAGCAGATTTTCTCAACGCAAAACATTGATTTTTGTGTGTGTGACTACTGCTTTCTGGAGCATTAACTCTGCATTCAAGCACAATGAAATCCTCAACAAAAAGTCTCAGTCCACAGTGAAGACTAGTTTTTGGCTCATCAGTCAGGAAGGTAGTATTATCTGCAGATAATGACCCTTCCCCAAATATTAACTATCATGATTGTGCAGCACTTTTATAAGTTCTCTAGAGGCGTCCTATGTATATCTTTCCTTATTTATTTTAGCTCATAAAATAATAAAAATTCATCTTTTTTTATTACTTGCTATTATGCTTAGGATTATATTTTATACTTCACTCGTTTTGACAGAGAATTGGAATTAAAATATGATTTCACATGTTTTGAGTGAGTGCACGAGCTTAAGCTAAATTACCTTAAGTGGAATACAGATCATGTGGTTTTATTGCTTGTTTCTTTTTGGTTTTTTGCCTAACATATTCAGAAAACAAGCCAACGATCCCTCCTTCCTTGACAATTAAGAAGCCTAAACACGTTCTGGACAAGCTACTGTTCATTTGCTTCCTCTCTTCTTCCTATAGTACACACAAGAAACCCTAGTCATGCGCTGGCCCAAAGGTCTGAGTTTTGGTCAGTGAGCTGCTCCTCACTCCTTGAGAGAAAGATGCATCAGTTTACTTCCATAAAACCTACAGTCTTTGATGCCCTACGGCCCAGTACTGCTCTGTCCCACAGGGCAGTGATGAGCTGATCGCAAATCATGTTACATAGGAACCTTTGGGCTTCTTAAGAGCAAAGTCCAAGGCTATCCATCCTGTAATACCTGGCCCATCTTAGATAGTTGGTGTATTGTGAATGCAATAAAAAGTAATCAATTCATTCATTACTATACTTCAGAGACATGTATTGAATGTAAAATGTAATAAATATACGTAGGTCATATTTATCTCAGCTTCGAATTAAGATTGGGAATACAGTTGATCTTTTATTTTATTATAAACACTGGGGTTGCCAACTAAGATACAAAGCAATATGCACTTATTACAAAGATTGAAAATTATAAATAATTTGGAAGAAAGACTTCTTCCAAAATGTATATCTACCCCTTATTTGTTTTGTTTATGTGTTTACTTGTTTCCATTTGGAAGGAATGATAATATGACAGGGTGGATGGTGCCCTGGGACCAGAGAAGACAAGTTGACACTGGTTTTCTTCACTTGTGTTGAAAATATAAAGGAGTACTATACATGCTGTTTCATGGCAATGGAAAATACTCTAGCATATATTTTCCTGATATTTTACATATTGGCACAATGACATTAATCAAAGGTCTCTTATGTATTGATCATCTATCTTTCAGACATTGTTTCCCTGTGATGCATAATGTTTTCAGCAGTTACAGCCTCTGAAGTGGGCAGCCGATTCCTTCGTTGTGGTCTGTTTTTAGTTTAGAAGTTGGCATGCTTCCTTTGGGTGACCCTATCAGCACTTAAAATGCCAATGACACTGCTTATAGCCTCCCAGCACCACACAGGCCATCACAGAATGCAAACTAACACTGGAGGCACTTGCTGAGGAAAATCAAGGTTGACAGCCTTTCGTATTCTCGGTTGTTTCAGAGGCATGTGAAAATTGGACACTGACTAAGGAAGATCGAAGAAGCGTTGGTACGTTTGGATTGCGGCGCCGGAGCGGTGTACTGAGAGTAGCACGGACTGCTCAATGGACCAGCAAAGTTGTCTGGGGAAGGAGGAGAGCCAGAGTGCTCCTTAGTGGCAAAGATGGTGAGCCTTTGTCTTACACACTTTGGACATGTCAGGAGAGACCAGTCCCTGGAGAAGAGCATCATGCCTGGCAAAGTAGGGAGGCAGCAAAAAAGAAGAAGGAGGCTCTCAGTGAGAAGGGGTGACCCAGTAGCTGCCACAGCATGCTCCTGCAGAGGAACAATTGTGGCACGGTGGTGCAGGACCCAGCAGGGCTTCCTTCTGTTGTGCACAAGGTCTCTATGAGCGGAAACCCACTGAATGGCACCTATCTTTCAGATATCACCTGTATCTAACCAATGCAACATATACCCAAACTTGGTTAATAAGTCTCCATATATAAACAAAAGCCTCAATTACAACAAAGCAAACAACACCTGCCCCCGCCCCACAGCATTAGGTTAATTAACTCGGAAAATCACCAAGACACAAAATGTCAGAATCAGAATCTTAATCATTTCTTTCAAGTTCTGAAGTGGTATTTCTTTTACTTCAGTGCATCACCCCTCTTAGACGCTAATGCCAAGGTTTAAATTAGATTAGACTTTAGCACTGGGCATATTTAGCAATCAAAGATGAGTTTTTTCTATACACCATGTCTTACTACGTATTTTCTAGGACTTAGTGTCAGAGAACTGAATTCAATTGATTGCATCTCTCAGGAACTTTTCTGTTACTGTACACAGATTCGTTGCAAGTTAAAATGTATATGCCTTTTTTTGTAAATTCTGAAGACAATTTCCTTAAAGAAGACATATCCTTAAACATTCTATTTATAATATTTGGCAGTCAGATCTCTAGCCAACTACCTGCACTGTCCCTTTGTTTCGTTTATAGTATGACAGGGAGGACAATGGGCACCTGGGCAGGTGCCCACATTTGGGGATTCGGTTCTGTACACAGCTTTTCTACTGCCGTTTTGGAGAAAGAAAAGGACCTGTGACAATAGTTATGACAGCAGATGTGGTTTTTAGTGGTGCCAGCCCTTGTCTTTCATAGAGGTAAGCAATATGTGAGGCTGGTGTAAAAATGCACAAAATCATGCCAAGATAGAAAGCAACTTTTCTAACATTCCCGTTTGCTGCATTGGAAAGGGAGGTTTAAAGTTAGGATAAAAAAATGAAAGGTAACAATGTGCATATTTTGGGGAAAATGTGTTTTTTCGTTTATAGTAAATTAAATGCAAATTCCATAAGAAAATAGTAGAAGTGCATTAACAAAGCAGTTGAGTGAAATGTGACTCTCTGTGTCCTGTTCATTTTAAATCAAGGTTTGTTTTTAGTTTTTTTTTTGAAATTGTGTGCAAAAATCACTTTGCTCAAAGCTGTGAAAATAAAAAATCAAGGTGACACATTTTATTTATATTTTTAATAGAACTGATTACTATTAAGAGCATCTTGAACAGAGATTTCAAATGACTTTATTTTTGTTGTTTTCTTTTCTTATAGGACTGATTTATTTATGTATTTATTTATTTTGCCTGCTCTTCACCCCTGACTTGGGAGAAAGACCCATTCTGGGCTTCTGGGGAAAGCCAAACACACAACACTGGAATTTGCTTTTAAGAAACCAGAAGGCATCTGCAGCTTATCACCAGATTAATAGATGCTGGACTTCCGAAGCACCCACATTCGTAATTTCCAGTTTCTTCAAATCTATATAAATCTCCATTAAAATATTCCCGCTAAGATTTCAATTCATACCTTCATGTGATTATTCCAAGCGGAATTTGTTTCAGCATTTCTCTCTAATCAATGAATCGCTTCAGAAAAGCTCTGTCGGTCATACATTTAATCTCACTAGTGTGCCATGGGGTGGGGAGTGGGCAGTTTTTGAGATTAGGCTTGATATGAAACGTTTAGTAAAACACAAGTGAACATCCTCCAAAATCACTGAAGCCTCGCAAACAGTTACAGGAAGACTATGAGGCATAAAGCAACATGTTTTTTCAGTGAACCAAGCATATTAAGGACAGTCTGAAAGACTTGAAAAAATGAGCTGAAAGAAGGAAGACTGTCGACCTCAAGGAATGAAGAAACTGTGGCTGAAGTGCAGACCCTGGTGGAAAAAGCCCGTAGAGTTGCCGTTAACCAGATGACTCCTGAAGGTGAGATCTCTCTTGGGTCTGCATTTTCAATTTTAGTGAATATCTTGGTTTCAGCAAGCTTTTAAGTCGATCGATGCCAAATAATTTCAGTTAGATCAGTTAGCTAAAATTGCTAATCTCACTATCATTTTATGCCAATGAAAACAATTCAGTGGAATGAATAATATTGCCTAACAAGGCTTGAATTTACCAAAACTGTCAAGGAAATGTCCAATTAAGATAGTGACTTTGGAGAGGGTGCCGCCAAATGAGGTCACCAAACTGCAACCTGATTGACAGGCTAGACTCCACCCCTTCACAAATCAACAGGAGATTATGTAACTAACACACTGATTTTCTATCTATAGTAATTTTTCCTGTGGTAATATATACACATGAAACTACACTAATGTGACTAAGACAAGTATATTACTGAGATAACTTGTCTGAAACCACTACTGACAGAGAGAGGAAACAAGTTTTGTTTAGAATGAGTACATGCAAGTGTGAATTGGATCCTAGTAGCCTCTGACACTGACCCCTGCTTGCTCCATACCTCTGCCCCAACATTTCCCCTGCCCAAGGAAGTGTTACTGCTCTATGAGCATCTTCCAGGAAACACCCCAATATGCCAGCAAGCTTCCAGGCCGGAAGTGCTCAACCATTTTGCTCTGTGAGTCAGCATGTCCTACAGTTATCTCTGTTTTTGATCTGGAAGTTCAAAGGATGGGCTCTGCTCCTAGAGTATTTTGTTGATAGTAGTCAGGTGTTCATCAAGCTCTGTAGGATTTAGTTTTTTAAGAGCACAAATATGGCAAACGAGACCAATGATTTTAATTAGGCCACGGTCACTTGGTTTGCCTAATAATTGACCAGTCTTCGCAGGGGCTTTACAGTGCTTATTTGCAAAGAAGACTAATCAAATTATTTGCAAGACAGTGATCCAGCAAATCATCTTACAGAACTAGAAACAGAGGACCATAAAAACTAAATATAGAGAAATCCATTGCACTATGTTAACTAAAACTGTCCAGATAGCTTAGGTTTGGTTAGGCCTTTCTGTTAGTGATACCATGTCGGGAGGCATTGTCATGGCAACGCACAGCCTTCACAGCACAGGGCCTGGGATATCAACAGCAGTTTATCAGGTATTCCATACTTGCAGCCCAGCGCATGAGGACTCCACACACCATGTAAGACAACACAGCAAATGCACTTGGAAATGAGTAAACACACAAGGGTGTGAGATGCTGTCTTTATAGTAGTAAATGCATGAGGTCATCTTTAGTTCCTGCAGCCTCTGTGACCATTTGTTTAACTGACAGAGAAGTGACACCCGGAAGGCTGAGCATCGGATAGAGTACATCTGCTCTGATTGTTAAGGGAACTTGCTAAGTGGGAAGACTTTTCTGGAGGGTGATGAGAAATCTGTCGAGAACAAAGATATATGTTAGCTCTTTGGGGTCGTGTGAGGCTCACAGAAGTCCAGGCAGCACATAGATTTTACAACGTAAGGAATGAAAGAATTTTACTGTTAGACTAATACATAGGTAGGAAAAAGTAAAGTTATATGTTGGCATCATAAATTAGAAATGTAAAAATGGAAATATAAAAGGTGAACAGAAGATGGGATTTTATTAATGGTTTGGCCAACTTTTGATGAACTTGAGTGTCAAGCTAATGTGAATCTTATTTGTTCAGTAATTCAGGATATTAAAAATTTTAGAGCAGGTAAGATAACTAGATTCATGCTTGGAAAAATGGTAGTAATGATGAATGATGTTCCAGAACATTCAGATTCAGAGGACGAACCCTGACATCACTTTGTCTGAGTTCATGTAGCCTTGTCTTTACTTGCTATCTATGTAAATGTGTAGTTAAGGACAATTACTTTCCCCCGCCCCCATCTTTTTCTATTTGGTAAAATCAGAAGTGTAACAATGTAACTATATCATAGTATTATGAGATTAAATGTAACAATATATTAAAAGAATATGGTACAAGTACAACTAACAAAATGAGTTAGCTCATTTTCCTAACTTTCATATTTTAGAGTCTCTGATTGGTAAAAATACTTAATGCATTTGACTGCTAACCAAAATTTTGATGCCAATTAGAAAGAATAGGCATGTGACTGCGCTCAACATAGTGAGTTCATTTGATTATCATTGAAAAATGTATAAATCCCACTAACTTTGCAGACATTCCAATTTTTTCATAAATTAAGAGGCTTTACATAAAATATTTTAGAAAATAATTCCTCATTAGATTTTTCTCTCTTTTTACACATATAATCCCACCAGTATTTTCCTTTGAAAGTATTAATACATGATTAAGAAACATTAGGTTTGAGAGTAGGGAAAACACAAAAGAAAAAGCAACATAATTTTTAGACTGTAAAATATGAGTTAATGCATGAAATAGTATAAACAAAAATAAAAGACAACAATAATATTACAATGTCAATAAAATTGGACAGTATTGATTCTGGACAGTTTTGAAGAGCTTTGTAAATTTTGATAGGAAATTATATACTTTATTCATCTTGATACCAGAATATTATGATAGAGGCTGTATTTCAGTTTAAGGAAATTTAATTTATGGCCTCAATTCTGTGCACATTTAAAACTAGGTGAGAGATAAACACAGAAATCAAACAGAGGCATTCATTTATTCATTGAAGAAATATTTACTTAACTCTTCCTGTCTGTTCCGGGCTCATGAAGACACTGGGAATGCATTCATATACCGTCCCTGCCCTTGTGGAGCTTATTGCACACAAAGGGAAGAAAGATGTGGCAGAAATTTTGACAGGAGAGTTGTAGAAGGTGAGATTAGAGATGCAAATATCGATATTTATTCCTTTGATCCATCAGGAATCTATTACATGCCAGACATATGCACGTGAAGGTTGGACATTGAATAAGGAGGACCCAAGAAGAATGACGAGTTTGAATTACAGGGTCGACAAAGCATATTGCAAGTACCACAGACTGCCAGAAGAGCGAACAGATCTGTCTTGGCAGAAGTAGAGCCAGATGCTCCTGAGAGACAAGGACAGCCAGAGTTTGACTTCTGTGCTTTGAACATATTTTCAGGAGAGACCATCCTCCGAAAAAGAACATCAGGCTGGGTAAAGTGGAGGAGCAGTTAAAAAGAGGAAGGTCTTGAGCAAGATCGACTGACAGAGTGGCTGCAACAATGGGGTCTAGAGAATGGGGAGACTAGAGAAACTAATTCACAGACACTCATATGTGGCTAAGAAAGACCTTTATACCCAAGAGCAATTGAACATTGAGAAAACATCCCAGCCCAGTTCAGATCAAGTTCGTAAGTCCAATATGAGCCCATATGTCCAATGCCAATCTACAGAGTCCTCTTCTTACTCAAGAAACACATGCAATGATGCTGAACACAGAAAGATCACAAGCCAGTGAGTGGATGGTCTTGTAGATCCAGTGGCGTTGTAAGCATCTCAGTACTGGCAGGGTCTCCACATGGCCCCTCCAGCGCAGGGGACTAGTGTAACTCCATGTGTCTTGTCAATGGAAATGTCTCCCAGGGAGAGAGCCTGTGTCCTGCCTCCCAAAGCTATTTTTCTCCTTAGTGCCAGACTAAAGACCACCCCTTCACTCTTCAGCCTCTCACATTGACAACAGATTGTATGACTACCACAGGGTCAAATATGAGAACAATTGTGGTGATGGCATGGGACTGGGCGGTGTTTCATTCTGTTGGGCGTGGGCTTGCTATGAGTCAGAATGAGTTGAGGACACCTAACAGCGACAATGACAGACCTTAAAATGGCACTTTGAGGAATGTGCTGCTTGAAGAAATGAGCTGCTCTGGAAAGGTGGGAGGCAATGCACACTTAGACTTGTAGGAGTCCTGCCTCCACAAGTGGTTTCCCAGCAAGAGGAACATCCGACCTGAGAAATTATAAATGGAGAGAGTTTTCTTGGAAGAAAAGTGAAGGAAGAGTGTTCCACTACGTGCCTCTCATCACCTTAGTAAGTGTTAATTCTGTCAGTTTCTTCTAACAGCGGAGATTGTTTGAAGTGTCCTTTCTGTGGCTTTCCAGGCAATGAAGAACACAAAAAGGGTTAACCTTATGACCACACAAGGAGTGGGCGGTCAATCCCTAACTCACTGTAATCATGCTTCCCTCACATTCCCTAACAGACTGGCATTCCACTGGCTAAAGACTTTTCTTTAATGTCAAAAGGCCAATGTATGTATGACTCTATTATTTAACTTTACTGATTACCATAAATGGCACAGAAAGTGGCCCTCTCCGAGCTCCTCTTGCCATTTCACACCTGCTTCCACACTCCGTCCTTTACCGACAAGAGTTCCTCCCAGGACACTCCTATTGTGGCTAAAATGTAGTTGCAATGGATACACAGAACTCACAGACAATACTCACAATTATGAGGATTTATAAGGGAACTTAATAGGTTCCCACCAGTTATGATCAGTAAGCAATCAAAATAAATACAATGGTATAAAGCAATAAAGTATTTGGTAGAAAACAATGCCTCTCCTCAACTAGCAACCAAGTCTCTCTCTGGTCCTCAGACTCCTAAGCTACTTAGTCCCTTAGCCTCTCCTCTGTCAACCAGGAAGTCTGCTTCTTGTTGTCCTGTCTCACACGTCCAGAGTCTCTTGCCAGAGAAGGTCAAGGTACCCCACAGTCTAGCACTGCATCTCTGAGTCTCCATGCTACAGTTTCTGATTTTGGCCTATGCCACTTCTGATAGAGATCTGCAATGTGTTCTTCTAATAACATGCCCTCAAATCAATTGTGGTGATAATTGTATAGCTCTTCTTAATGTCACTTAACTATTGAATTGTATGTTATGTGAATTGTATGCAAATAAAACTTTTGTTAAAAGGTGAGGGGAGGGACAGCTAACAATTCAAGATGGGCCAGTCTCAGCTAGTTTGGTGACACCAGCATCCTGCTTTTCTTAATCAGGCAGGGAATTGGCTGTTTGCCTATTAAGGAAACAGCATAAAACATGAGGTCCCACAAAGAAAAAGAAAGAACCTTTACTCCCTCTCATGGATGTAGCCTTGTGCTGTTGATGGGAAGCGTCCCGCATAGTAGGAATGAGCTCTCCATGCTGAATTTACCTAGGGAGATGAGCACGCACACTTTTTGCCTCCTTTTCAAAATAGGACCACTAATTGTTGTTAGCTCAGATTGTTTATGATCCCTCCAGACTAAGCACCACAGAATGGAGCACACCCCAGTCTTAGGCCCTGACAATTGGTGAGGACCTATAATCCAAACCCAAACCAAGCTCACAACCAGGAATGTGACGCCAATGTGACGCCTAACAACACTATAGGACAGGGTAGAACTCACCCTGTGAGTTTCTGAGACTTTGACTCTTCACAGCGGAAAGAGCCCCACCTTTCTCCCGCGGACCAGCTGGTAGTTTCAAATGCTGACCTGTGGTTAGCAGCCCCAAGTGTAATCAGGGTGGCATTAACTAACTCAGATGCTGTGTGAGGACCAAGACAGGGTAACAACCTTGGAAATCCACCCAGGCAGCTCTCCCCTATCCTATAGAGGCTCAGTAAGTTGCCATCCACTCAATGGAAGTGAGTTGGTTTTATAACAAAGCTAAGCAAAGCACATCAAAGGCAAGTGAATTCCCAGACTTAACCCCTGAGTTGAAAGCTTCATCGTGTCCTTTCAATATGAATACTTCCAAGTCTATATGTATAGCTTGGGCTGACATTTACACTCAGCCCTAATAAGATGTCTCTGCTATCTGAGAATGTGATTACAGGTATCATGCAAACGATTATTGCATATTTAAGTGCTTTTATTTTAATGTACACACACTTCTAACAGAAATCCAATAAACAAATGACACTATTATGGTTTATGGCAGCTTGTCTGAGCCCTAGTGAAGTAGTAGTTACGCTTTGGGCTGTGATACTCATGGTCTGCAGTTCGAAACTGCCAGTAGCTCCACAGGAGAACGGTGGGGCTCTCTACGTCGGCAAACAGTTACAGTCTCCGAAACCCACAGGGGTCGCTGAGAGTCAGCGTTGACTGGACGGCAGTGAATGTTTTGTATGTTATTATGCTTATTGGGACATGTGAAAGGAGATCCAGCCCTCACAGATAAAATGGTCTGCGGGATACAATGAGAACTTAGTAACAGGAGAAAAAGACAATAGAGTTTATACTAAAAAAATGTTATCACCGTGAAAACATTTGAAAACAAATCAATGTTTTAGAGGAAAACGATCACAAAGAACAGAATTGTCAGCATTAAAGATTGGCTCTAAATCAGCCATGTTTAATTTTTAATGATACTAACAATAGCAGCAATCCACTCTCTTGTTTTGCTTTGTTTACGTGATGTTGTTATTTCACCATTACTTTGACAAGTGGAGTTCAGAGGGAGTTCACTCAGAGATGCCGCATCTTTTGGAAGATTCAAAGCTGACAAGGGAATCCACAAGGGACTCTGAGCATCACACCCTCTAGATATGAACACGCATGGAACAATTTGGATTTTCTATTTCAGGCTCTGCTCCTAGCTATACTGTTTGTGGGAACCTGTGATCAGATTACAGAAAGATTACACTTTAACCTACATTTAATCTAAACTAAAGCGAAATCTGAAGCCATGCTAAGAAATTCAATTTTGTAGCTTTAAGTCAGGTTAAGGGTGGGGCGCTATTTTGCTATATTAAATGTTGCCGAGCAACCTAACATTGTTTTCAATAGAGTTTATATCAGTGAAGGGCAAATATAAGGTGTTCCTTCATTCCAAGGGGATACTTTCTATGAAATTTCCTCCACAGATAGCAGCATCTCAATGGACAAGGGATCAGGAGGCATTATAACAAAACGTATGCTGGAGAAAATCTGAAGGGAGCAGATATTCTTCTTAAAAGGCATTTCAAAGTCGTAGACACTGCCACCTTGTATACGGTGCTTACTTGGTGTTGTTTTCCTAAAGAGACTGCCTGGACTATGTCATTCTTTTTTCTATTATTGTTCTTGTTCTTGCTCTTTGAGACCAGGGACTTTACAATCCGCACTAAGCTCATCTTCAAGGAGCGTTTACAGTTGAAGAGGACGGGGCACACTCAGCTGACTCGTGCCAGGTTTTATAAGGACCCGGGCAGTTTCACAGGACTTCCCCTTTTCAGTAAAATGATGGACTGCTTTATGGTTCCTAAGGGCAGAGCTTTTAAACTGAGAATGAAGTGTTTCAGGAAACATGAAGATTATAAGCTTTAAAAAAAACACACAGTGTTTAAAGGAAAATCAAATAACTTATTGAAAATAAAAGAAAACATCTTAAAGTACATGTAATTACATAGAAGACAGCTACAACTCTAAGTAAAATCCTTTTTCGTTGTAACATCTGGCAAAACTTTATTTCTCTTTTTAGAGAAAGTAATTGAAGTAAAATGTTAATAAAATTTAATTAACCACATAAAGAAGTTGTCTTTGCTGTCGTCTATTCATGAAGAATACCTCCCCTCTTTTTTTTTTTACATGCTAGGATTTTTTTCCTTGTTTCAAATAAGAGAGAGTAATTAATCTTCCTTTTCCAAGACGGAAAAAGGGAGAGAGATGCGAAAGCTTTGAAGTACTGTAAGGCACTTTAAGTTGGCAGGATTGCTGGCTGGCTTTCTTTCTTTTTTTTTTGGTGAAGAGGAAGAACTATCTTCTAAATTGATGCTTCTAAGAGTCTTCTGTTTGGGCTATTGGAAGGCAATTCTTGGCTGCATTTCTTGAGAGTATATGAAAGTACCGTTGTTATGTAGTTTCACTGACGGAGACGCGCTCGTGCAAAGCAAGATGGATGGGATGTCTGTTTTCTGTATCATGGGATCTCCATGTAGTGACCCAGATGAGGACTGAGAGAACTTGTCACAGGAGCATGACAGGGCCAGGTATGCCTTTAAATGGAGCTCCAACTCTCATATAGATTTCAAGTGGCTGCTAGAGCACAAAATTTGTCATAAAGGACTTGTCAGGACAGAGTTCATTAAGGTAAAGGATGATAGTGTTTTATCTGGACACAGTGAGCTCTCCTCAGGCAGCCTGATCTTCAGTTAGGAGAGAGGGATTTTGTTGTTGTTGTTCTTGTATTCCTCCAGTTGTATTTTTTTCCCCCTTTAATGGCATGATGAAATGTTTTCATTAAGGTTTTCTTTGTGCTTGAATCTTCCCACAAAAGTTTCTTGTGGCAGGCACAATCATTTCCCACAGATTTTACTCCTTTTTGTCTCCTTTGTTAAATTTGGAGGTGTGTTTATGATGTCAATTCACAGTCCCTTGGGACTTGACTGAGTCTTGAGGTGAGGTGCTAAACCTCCCAGGGCAGCATGGTAATGCTGAAGGTGAAAGACAGAGCTCTTAATCACTCGCACTGTGACTGCCACACTGGAAATGTCATGACTGCCACTCAGTTTGCTTTTACTTAGGGTCCAGAGATCAATAAAGGTATTATTCACAAACACAGTCTGTCCAGGATTTAACTGAAATCCCAATGTTTCAAAGTCAGTAAAAGTTTATTCCCAATTGCAGAATTCTAAGACATGGGGCTGTGGTTTTAAAACATTTCATTGTGAAAGTAGCTTAATATTGTGAATGTTGGTACTATTCAAATGTTAACCCTTTTATCCACATGTTTTATCTTATATTTTATGTTTGTCCATTCCTCATATTGTAATCCAAGAAGCATATCCAGGTGGTCACCAGGTCATAATTGCTACTGTCATCATTATGTGGATGGTGGACATAAAAAAGGGAAAGGAGAGCTCAAGAAGAATAGTAATTCCCCTTCTTCTCAGACTATTGGGGCAGAAAGCCCGCTGTTGATCTATTGGGTGCTAGTGAGTTGATTCCAACTCCTAACAACCAGCAAGGGACAGTCCAAGGGCTGCAGCAGGCTTTCTTGACAGTCCTCTGAATGGCAGTAGAATACCAGCTGCCATTGTGTGATTTTTGAACAGGCAATCTTGCCTTTGCTAGCCCTGCACTGTACACCACAAAAGCTCTGGTAAATCCAACTGGATGCATGCTGTTTATAACTTATTAAGAAAACAAAACAACCTTAACTTTTAAACTTGTATTTTGATATTTATTGTGTATATTAAAAGAAATACATTTTATCACATCTCATTCAAATAGTTAGGATATGCAGAAGGGCATCCTCATTAAAGACAATACATATCAGAAAATCAATTTACAGGTAAGAAAATGATATATTTGGCTTTCTGTAATTTTGAATGTGAATTAATAGTGACCTTTGTAAAGTAGCCATATCAATACATCTTTGAAAAGATCAACTAGCCCCATGGGGTAGACAGCACAAACACCCAACTTATCTATAAAACCAGGGAGTTAGGGCACAGTGATTTCATCCCCCAATGAAATGCTGTGTTGGCTCTGAGGGTCATAGCTAAATGGGTATTGAAGCAGAAGTTTCTATGTTTGTGGGGTTTTTTTCAGTTCAATATATTAATTTTGTTTTTATTTTATTTTGTCTGTTGTTGTTGCTTATCACAAGCATAGAGGTCTGAAGGCCATGTGTTTTCTAGTTCACTGCTTAGCTGAGTCCTCTGGCCAGACTCTCAAGGCATCGGGCAACGTGGCAGCCCACTGGAAACTGAACTGGGAAAGGATCCATCTTCAAGTCCCCCGAGCTTCTGGAAACAAGTATTTCCTTGTAGTTGTAGGAGTCATTGCAGGTTTCACCTTCTAAATTACGAAAGGAAAAAGGAAATGAAGGGAATTGCGAGAGCGACAGAGAGAGAGAGGAGGGCGAGACTGTTGCTTCCATTTGTGACATTTAAAACCTCTTTTAAAGAGCTCACCTGATTGCGACAAGCCCATTGATGATAATCTCCCTTTCTATTAACTTAAAATCAACTCATCACAAACTTTATTACTTTTTCCATGTCATTTTGGTTACAAGAAAGTGACATAGTCCACCATTCTCAAGTGAGAGATATTATCCTCACATGTAGGTCATGGGGTCATCTAAGAAGTGTGTCTAGCATATGTAACAAAATTATATTTAAGTCTAGCATATGTAACAAAATTATATTTAAGACAGGTCCCAAACCAGTGATTTTTGAGACTATAAACTTCTTAGTTGCCAAAAGGAAAACTCATCACCATCTAGTTGATTTTGACTCGTAGCAACTCTGTAGGTTTCCCAGGCTGTCCTCCCTGTAGAAGTCTGTGAAGCAGCTGGTGAGTTCAACTGTCAGCCTCCAGGATAGCAGCCATGCATTTAACTACGTGACCACTGTGCCACCAGGGCTCCGACACTTAGCTGGGAAAGTACGGCGTACACAGAAAGGATGCTAACTTCATTTCAGGAGAGTCATACAAACTGGACTTTGCTGCCTTGACGTAGAGGCCCAATGGCTCCAGAGTTTCTTTGCTTTACTCTTTAACTCATTTTTTAATCATATGTATTCTGAGAGCAAGCTATGCCCCAAATGTGCTTTCCAAAAAAGCACACTCAATTTACATTTCAGTCTCAAAATTCTGTTCAGTCCCACCTAGATGATTTTTAATTGATTGCTAACCCAACACCAATTCTTTACAAGATTGTTAGCATGTGTTTCTTTCTTTTTCTTCCTTCAAAATGACAACATACTTAGCTATATGTGTAGTATACTGGATTGAAATCTTCAATTCTTCACCGTTTCTTTCTTTGTGGTATACAAGGAAGTGTGGAATATTGCAGAATGTTCTGCTAAAGTTGACATTAGCCTCATAACTTCTTCTGGCCGACAGAAAGTAAGTAGACAACACAGCAGTGGTTGGTCTTGGTATTGGCCTTCTGCCTTCCTGCCCATCACTGTTTGAAGAATTTGATTTGAGTAGCCACTGGTTTGAGTTGAATGAGAAAAATGTGGAACAGGCCTGAAACCCACCAACACTACACAACCAGCGTGGTTAGCATGCATATAGAAGCATAGTCTCTAGCAAGCCAGCCTAGACGGACAATTTATAACCCCAAACAGTCAGGAGAACATTAAAACATGTTAATATTAATGATGAAACAATCTCAAATACTGTGTATGTCAAATAAAAGATCAGGCATATATCCTAAGTATTAAAAGCTTTAGATATATTGAAATGGTAATGAAATAATAGTAACAGTAATTATTAAAATAGTAACAAAGGCAAAAATGTGTCATATACTCTTTTTATTGCAGTAACTTTTATAGATATTTCAGATGTACTTAGACTTTTACTCCTACCTAAAACCCTGTAGTGTTGCTGTCATTATTCCCAAGAAGGTTCGTAAAATTTCTCAAAGACACATTCAGTGATATGCAATTCTTCTGTATGCTCTTCTGTCCAAAATGTTTATAACTTCCACCAAATAATTGTGTGAGGCCATGCAAAAAGGGTGTGTGGAACTCTTAAAGAGGGATTTGGTCAGTTTTGACATTCCCCTGAGT
Organism: Echinops telfairi; assembly: GCF_000313985.2. Lineage (NCBI taxonomy): Eukaryota > Metazoa > Chordata > Mammalia > Afrosoricida > Tenrecidae > Echinops > Echinops telfairi. Next base: position 27,711,305 of record NW_022103908.1, on the reverse strand, counting down.
AAAGTGAATCATCAAAAAGAAAGGGAGAGAATCCCATGATAGAGAAAATCGAGTCTCCAGTTAAACGTTGCAGCTCCCTGCCTCCAGTGACAGAGGTGACAGAGGCACCCAAAGCTGACTGTGACTATGAGACAAAACTGAGACCAGGACACAGAGCAGGCAGGGGACATGGATCTGTGTGGTTGGAAGGTTGAGGACCAGAAAGAGAGGGACCCACACAAGCATGGCTGGGAAATGGTGCTGTAAACTCCCTGAATTGTGACTAGTGTACGAGTTCTGTGGGGCCCTTGTACAGAGGTAATCATCAGAAGAGAAGTAAAGTGCTGTATGGTAGGGCCATATCTGACCACTGTCTTGTGGTCATCGGTCTTGGGCTGGCGTAAAGTGGGGTTCTCCTTGTCCTTACTGAAGTCAGAGGAGGTCAGGTATGGACCAGAGCTGTGCCTCACCACTGAAGGAGTTTGTTGTAAGAGGCAAGGATAGAGTTGATATAAAAAGCAGACACAGATATAAATGCAAATGCATATGTGATCAATATACATATATTTTTCAAAGATCATATCATAACATGATGGTAAAGAATTCTGTTTTTAGAGTCAGGCTGTTTGAGTTCAAATTTCAGACTTGTTGTGAACTCTTAAAACAGTAAGAGACCAACAAGATAGAAAATGTTGCCTCAAAGTCAGCAGTTAGCACTACTTGGTGGTCTTCAAAGAATTGGTTGAGAAAATTGTTAACTATTAAAAAAATCATCATAATAAGTAGACCTGTCCATGTGATAAACTGTCCAGGGGAGATTTGTGCCAGGGAGTCCTTGTGGACTGTCCTAGTGACTTTCAAGGTAGGATAGCCTTTGTGGGACTTGCATCAATTGGTCTTAAAAACTCATGTAGATGTCGTTTCTCACAATGTGCCCTGCTTCAGTTTCAATTTTAGTTTGACTTGCTCTTGTGAATTATGGTTTTCTAGATAGATGATGAATTTATCTGGTGCTCGCATGCATCTAGCTTCTGATCTTCACCAGCCTTGTTCTCGTCAACCGCTCACCACCGCTATTGAGTCGATTCCAACCCATAGAATCTCTAGGGGTTCAATGGGCCTAGGATTGCAGAATCTACAACTTCCACAGTGTCTATTCTTCCCAATGCAGAAAAAAGTCAACTACTCAGATTGTGTCTAGTTATATCCCTTTAGTTTTAGTTTTTTTCTCTAGTTAGTGTCAGAGTTTCATTTCTTCTGCCTTCTCTTGGAGTAGATCAGATCGGTGGTTCTCAACTTGTGGGTCGCGACCCCTTTGGGGGGTTAAACGACCCTTTCACAGGGGTCGCCTGTTTCATAACAGTAGCAAAATGACAGTTATGAAGTACCAATGAAAATAATTTTATGAAAAAAAAAATAATAATTTTATGGTCGCGGGGGTCACCACCACATGAGGAACTAACTGTACAAGAGTGCCACATCCTGAGCCAGTTGGAGAGCCACTGGAGCGGCTCCTTGCACAGGGGCATGGGAAGAGGTCCTCTCAGTCCTCAGAATTCAACTGTGCCACATAGCCCTGCTGGTGTGCTGTCAACCCTGGAATTCAATGCATCTGATCCCTACAATGATACTTGGTTCTCAACCTTTAGGTGAGATCCCTAAAGGTCCAGTAGCTAGGATACTTTCAAAAGAATATTGGACCCAACAAAAGAATATCGTTTCCACAAAAAATGTATATGGCACTAATTTATTTTCGCCTTCAGTGAGCTATAAGGAGCCCTGGACATACAGCAAGTTAAGCTCAGATGAGCCCTGCTGGCACCCCTGCATGCTGAGCAGAAGTGCCCCACATGCTTCTGCGGGCCAGCAGCTCTTAGAAGTCGGTCTGTAGGCCCGTCTCTCGGCGTGCGGCTCGGTGGTTCACGTTGCCACGCATCCAGTTAGTAGTGGATTCAGTTCAACTGTCGAGATATCACTTTATGTCGTGTTAAGCCTAGTCCTGGACACTTTTGAGGCAATAGATGCTTCTCTAGATTGTACTGGTGGTGACAGTGGCTAGGAAGAGTTAAGAAAGCTTGCAGAAAATAATTTTATTCCAGGGAAGCGTCTGTGCACTGGAAGACTGTTGCTTTAAAAAGGTGTAAAAATAAGTAAGCCTTTGTAAGTCCTAATTACCTTAATTTGAATTTAACACTTTCCTTGATGTCCTCATTCCTGCTAAAGTCTCTCAGAAGCTGAAATATATCATAATTAGCGGCTTTATTCATGAATTTCATGTGTTTTCACTGTGCGAATAAAACCCTAAAGTTACTAATTAGAGGAATAAAGTCTTCCTAAATGGTGAACTTGGAATGGCTGTTCTATTTGAAATGGCATTATCATTCCTAATAATAATATTAGCCATAATCACCATATTTCTGAATACTAGCATGTGACTCTTTTTAGTAACATCAAATGGTCTAACTTTCCTAATTTTCTTTCTACATGAAAACATTTATATTTTTACTGCCAACCACATTAGACCATGTATTTGAAACATTACTTTTCTAGGACTGATGCCTGCATGTCATTATCATCTTGTGTCCTTGTCACTAATAAATGTTTCCCTCTGGGAGCCACATGGCTCTTATAACTGCCTGCAGTCTTTCCAGCAGGCAAATAATTAGCCACAGAAATAATTCATTTCCAGAGGGAATTTAAATTAGCTACAGTCTCATGCATCGCTCCTTTATAAGAAGGGATTTCATTTAAGTTTAGTCAAACTGCCTCTCTTTGGATTTTTTCCTGAAAGTTCTTTTAGTGCCTGAGGGATGCCCTTGCTGAAGACGAGATGAATCCACCCAGGTTCAGCGATCTTGCCTTCATGGTTATCTCAAATTAAGTCAGTTACAAGGGAATCTGAATAAGAAAGAATTTATTATGTTAGCTCATAGACCCATTATGGATATAATTATATGTACTAAGTAGTCAAATTAAATATACAAATATTAATTATATATTCAAGTAATCTATCAAATGTGACTTGATGTCTGTCTCTTTTACTGTGGACTAATTTGACGTCTAAATTTATTTCTTTTACACTCGTTATAAGGTTCTGAGTTTCCTTCTTAATTCTTCTAGTTTGTTGGTTGCTTTTCTCATGGAACCATTGCTAAAGGGCCAATGTATTTTAGGCTCTTTATACGTTCCCTCTTATGGTGACTGATTAGGTATTTGATACTACTATTATTTCTAGATTGATCATCCTTGGTCAAACCTTCAAGAAAGACTCTCTCTCTCTTTCTCTCTCTCCCTTTCCCTGTTAATTGTGCTCTTTTTTTCCTTACTTGCAGACTGACTATCTCTGCTATTATTATTGTTATTAGCTGCCCTGGTGTTTGCCCCCAACTTATGGTGACAATATGTTAGAGTAGGGATGCTCAATACGTTGATCACAATCTATTAGTCGATCACAAATGTAGGGTGGGTAGATCCGCATAGCATTAAAAAATAGGCGTAAGCCTATCATCAACTCCGTCACTTAACTGATAGTGCAGCCAATCAGATGCAATCTTAAGTGTCAAACAACTGCGCTAAGTGCAACAAAACTGACAATCTAAGTTATCGCCAATTTTTAGACTTTGTTTTTTTTCCTCTTAAACGTAAGAAATGGTATTAAAACGAATGGGGGAGCCAGACCAAGTAAGAAGACAAAAACGTATCACTTTCATAGGGAATGGGAGATTTTGACACTCTAAGTCGACATTCAGATGAAGTCCAGAGCACGTGAACAGTTTTGGGACTTACTCGCAGAGGGAAAGTACCCAAACACGAGAAAATGTGCTACCTCCTTGACTGTATTATTCGGCTTTATTTATTTATGTGAGTCAGCCTTTTCCCACATAAAGATCGTTAAGTCCAAGTACCATTCCACCATGACTGATGGTCATTTGGAAGTGTGTTTGAGGCTGGCTGTCAGTAGCTACTGGCCGGATTATGCATCCCTGGTTCATTCCATTCAGTGCATGTCATCAGAGTAAACACAGGTAATGACAAAAAATAAACAAAGTTAATTGTGCTGTATTGTGCAATATGGACTTGTGCGGTTATGCAAGGTACATAAACATACATGTACACTTAAAAATTCTCAATTCGTGTATGAATAAATGTAATAAATAAATATGTTTTCATTTTTGTAGTTGGTATCATACTGACTTGATCATTTATAAGTAACTCGCATGCTGAAAAAGTGTGAGTTCCCCTGTGTTACAGCATAGAGATCCTCTGCAGGGTTTTCTTCCTTGCAATACTTATAGAAGTAGATTGCCAGATTGTACCAAAGAGCCTATAGTAAGTCTTAACTGCCAATCTGTAGGTTGGCAACTAATGGCAAGCTGCTCATACCATGCAAGGTCTTTAAATCTTCCTATCCTCTGCTATCTGTGTACCAACTAACACAAACAGCAACAACAAAAACACTATTGTCATGAAATCCATTCCAACTTGGCCATCTTCTCAGGTCACACCTTCCCTTATTTCTTCAGTTTTGCCACTCATTGGACTCTGATATAGCCCCTTCCAGCTACTTTGGTTCCTGTATAATAAACATGACTACCTTTTATCTGGTGGTATCACAAGCATCCTTGTTATGGAAATACTCTTGTTTTATGATGCATTTTCATAATTTGTGTTTGTTTGTCAATAGCTCTCTTTTCCCCTCACTTACGTATCTGGTCCTTGAGAAAAATTTATTTGGCTAGAAGATAGATAACTTATGTGTAATCCCTTATGATATTTCTCATCAAGAAATTTATATTGATAGATATAGATGTAGATGTGTATATATGCACACACATATAGATGTGTATATATATATATATATATTTAAATGCTTCCTGCTTCTTTAAAGCAAATACTTGTATATCAAAGAATACTGACTTGCAGAAAACAGAAGACATACCCTCACTAATTTTATCTTTAAATTATTCTCAAAAAGCTCACTGTTATTGAGTTGATCCTGATACATAAATTAAGTTGATATTAACATTATACATTCATGTTTAAACATATTTCTGATTTTTTTTAAATTAAATTTATAAAATTAGAATGTGTGGGTCAAACTCATCCTGCTCTTTGAATCAACAATTTTATTTCTAGAAACTTGTCTAAGGACAGATGTAAGGCTCATTTTAAATCTATTTAAAAACCTCTTTAAATATACTATTTACTTACTTAAACCTACTAGTCCTGTGGAGCAGAGGAGAACTGTTCCTACGAGTTTTCAAAACTAAAAAATCTTTACAGGTGTAGAGAGCTTCATCATTCTCCCGAGGAGTGACGGTGGTTTCAAACTGCTGACCTTGAGGTTACCATTCCAATATGGAATCCACTCTATCACAATGCCTCCCGGACTGCCCACTAAATATGACTTATATAATCATAACGTAAGCCCCAAAATATATAATACAGAATTTTTGCACAAACACACACATACAAATGTATTCATTTATTTATTTCTTTGGTTTTGATTCAAGGAGCTTTTATCTTCTAGGTAAATCTGACGAGAATATATCATTTGGTGTCTCAATGACCACGACACGAAGCCTGTCTAAATTGAAGCTCTCTGAGTCCCAGTTCCGTGGGTGGGGTAACTGTTACACTTTGGGCTGCAGTCCACAGGGTTCGACACCACCAGCAGCAGCCACTCTGCAGCACAAAGACTGGACGTTCTTCCCCTGCCAACAGTCACAGTCTCAGACACCCACAGCGGGTCTCTGTGACTCGGGATTAACTGGGTGGCAGGGAGAGAGACAAAGACTGGGTTCTTTTCTCCTGTGATTGTTTCCCCTGAAATCATATGTTTTCAGTAATGGAAGGCATTTTTTAAAAATCATTTTATTAGGAGCTCGTACAATTCTTATCACAATCCATCCATCCATTGTGTCAAGCACATTTGTACATTTGTTGCCATCAACATTTTCAAAACATTTTCTGGCTACTTAAGTCCTTGGTATCAGCTTCTGATTTTTCCCCTCCTTCTACCACCCTCCCTCATGAATCCTTGATTATTTATAAATGATTATTATTTTTTCATGTCTTACACCGATGTCTCCCTTCACCCACGTTTCTGTTGTCCGTCCCCCTGGGCCAGGGTTATATGTAGGTCATTATGATCAGTTCCCCATTTCTCCCTCCACCTTCCCCTGACCCTCCTGGTATCGCTACTCTCAATTTTGGTCCTGAGGGGTTTACTCTGTCCTGGATTCCCTGTGTTTCCAGCTCTTACCTGTACCTATGTACATGCTCTGGTCTAGCCAGATTTGTAAGGTAGAATTGAGGTCACGATATGGGGGGCGGGGGGGAAGCATGAAAGAACTAGATGAAAGTTGTATGTTTCAACAGTTTATACTGTACCCTGAATGGCTCTTCTCCCCACAAGCCTGCTGTAAGGGGATGTCCAATTGCAACTATAGATGGGTTTTGGGTCTCTACTCTGCACTCCCCCTCATTCACAGTGTTATGATGTTTTTTCTGGGTCTTTGATGCCTGATACCTAACCCTATCAAAACTTCATGATCACACAGGCTGGTGTGCTTCTTTCTTGTGGGCTTTGTTGCTTCTCAGTTAGATGGCCATTTGTTTATCTTCATGCCCTTAAGACCCCAGATGCTATATCTTTTGGTAGCCGGGCACCATCAGCTTTCTTCACCACATTTGCTATGCATCCACTCTGTCTTCAGGGATCGTGTCAGGAAGGTGAGCATCATGGAAGTCCGGGTTATTAGAACAAAGTGTTCTTGCATTGAGGGAGTACTTGAGTAGTGGCCCAATGTCCATCTGCTACATTAATATTTAACATAGAAATATATGTACATATATATATTTCCCTATCATTATATATAAATGTATTTATACCTCTATAAATGTCCTTTGCCTAGTAGTTCTTTCCTCTATTTCCTATTACTTTCCTCTTGTCCCACTATCAATGTTCAGCCTTCATTTGGGTTTCAATAATTCCTCTCAGTTACATTGCCGTTGATCAAGCCCTACCAGGCCTCCTACATGCTCCTTGCCATTGATTTTAGATCACTTGGTGTTCCCTAGTCCTTGATTTTAAGACCCACATCCTTTCCCCTTCTCCCTCTCTCCCATGCCCATCACCCCCAGAACTGTCAGTCTGTTGTTTTCTCCTCTGGATTGTCTATCCAGCCTATCTTATCTAGATAAATGTGCAGACAATAATAAGCATAAAAACAAGACAGAGCAAAACAAAACAACAAAAGGAAACAAAACAACAACAAAAGAAAAGCCGATACATTGTTCAAGGTCTGTTTGTGGACCTTTAGGAAGTGTTTTCCGATCGAGTCTGATGGGGTACCAAGCCCTGGCCCCACAGTCTATTTTTGGTATTCCCTGGGGACTTCATTGCTCTGCTCCCCTTGCTGTTCTGTTGCACACTGCATACCCTTAGTGTTTCAACTCGGTGTGGTGGGGTCAGATTGGGCACAGTTCCCACACTGTGTCTCCAGTGTTGTCCCTGTAGTGCTACGAGTCGGTGAAGGACTTAGTGTCTCATGGTGGGGCCAGCCCTATGATCTTCTCCGTGTATTGGCTGTTCTGAGTAGGAATATTGTCCTCGGGGCTTGGTGGGCCAGGATGTGCCCCATTCCCACTCCCTCTGCCTCTTTTGGTCCTGTGTTCTTATCAGACACACCCCTCTCCCTGAGCTGTAGCTTCAGTACTGTCCTCTGTAGTGCATTCTTCTGGGGGAAGTGAGGGCTATCCACGAAGTTGGGATTGGGGCCGGTCCGTCAGACCCTCTCTATTGGTTCCCTGCTTCATGCTGGTATATGGCATTTATGTTTTGGTGCTCGGGGTTGAAGTCTGGTCTCTCTTTCCCTCTGGAGATACAAATAACACCCTCCTCTTGGGTGGGTTAGTGCCCCGATCCACCGCTACCCATGTCTTTTTTTTTCACTCTTCCTTTTTAGTTGGCTACCATATGTATCCCTGTATTTGGTCTGGCCTCTGCCATACTAACTGGACCTCATCCCAGGGCTGTGTGTATATAGTAGCTTTGCCCCTATGCCCTGTTTATTTTTAAGCTTACCTCAGTGAACTCATGTTGAACTTGTCCTTTTGTGCTTGCCTTGCTTCACTTAGCATGCTTTCCTCCAGTTCTTCCCATGCAGCAATGTGCTTCATGCACTCATAACTGCTTTTTAGGGATGTGTAATACTCCCTTTTATATATGTACCACAGTTTTTAATCCATTCATCTCTTAATGGAAATTTGGGTTGTTTCCAACTCCTTGCAATTGTGGACTGTACCATGATGAACATTGAAGCACAGATATCTGGCCGTGGTTTGTTTCTTGCCTCTTCTGGATATATGCCCAGCAGGGGGATTGCTGGGTCTTATGGTTCAATTTCCAATGTTTGAGATATCGCCAAATCAATTTCCATAGTGGCTGCACATACCTATAGTTCCACCAGCAGTGGATGAGAGTTCCTATCTCACCACAGCCCCTCCAACAATTGTTGCTTTCTGATTTTTTGAATTGGACTATCTTTGAGGGTGTTAGATGGTTTCTCAGAGTTGTTTTAATTTGCATTTCTCCTATGACTAATAATTGGGAACATTTTTTCATGTTTGTTGGCCATTCAGATTTATGCCCTTGTGAAACTTCTGTTCAGGTCCTTTGCCCACCTCCTCAGTGGGCAGTTATGTTTGTTTTTTTTTCCTTTTTGGAAGCTAGCAGAGTATTGTAGATTTTGGTAAAAAGGCCTTTGTATGCAGTGTCATTACTAAAGATGATTTCTCAGTCTGTGGGCTCTCTTATTACTCTCTTGGTGAATTATTTTGATGTCCACGGGTGTTTTATCTTCAATATATCCCAATTGTCAAATTTTTAATTAATTAAAAAGCATTTTTGAAGGGTTATGGATTTTTAAAAATATTTGGGGGGGGTTTATGGATTTTTAATACAATATTTGGTCCTACCTAATTTCTGAACAAAAGCTTGAAGAGCAGATGCATGCTGTTTGTTCATGCTACCAAGAAGAGAGGCAATCTAAAGGGTAGTCTTAAACTATCAACTTAAGCCCTGGAGAAAGAGGGACTTAGAACAAAGGTTCCAATTGGTCTTCAATGGTTGAAAACCCAGGGAAGTAAAGAGAAAAAAAGAAAATTGAAATAACTCACAATTTAAATCCAAAAGATAATCACTACTAATAAGAATACTAAATTTTTTTCCATTGTACACAGTGTCGCCAGGAGTCGAAGCCAACTGCACGGCACCCAGCAACAAAAGCACTCCTAACTGATATCTCCTGTGGACCTTCTCCATCTCTCCACCTCCGTAGATAGACAGACAGACAGATATGCAGATAAAAGGTAGACCATCCATTCATCTGTCTGTCTGTCCCCAGGTAATCAATGTCCAACTTATCAACAACATTGAAGTAACACAGGAATGACATTGAAATTTGATCATTTGGCAGATTTAATATGCTCCCCAGGAAAATAACTATTGCAGATGGAATGAGAGACTCAGGAGATGAAGACAGAGTCATTTCAGGCCTACAATGTGTGAGATTTGACTATTGATAGTCAAATCTTCAGTCTTGACTGTCACCCCATCTCTGACAGGTGTACCTTCTGCTTGAGTGTGGTGCCACTATCTTTGAGCTGGCCAGTGCTCATTCCGACTGTTTTCAAATTTCACGGGCAGGAGATTGGATTGCTACACAATGAGTGCGCTGCTTTTTCGTTCAGAAGGAGTTCATGTTGCCAGTACGGCTTTGAGTCATAATTTGTTTCCAATTCTTGCAATCTTTCACGTTAACTCACTAGAAATTTTTAAAATTTGGTTTGTTCTGGACTGGTTTTGCTGTCAACACAAAACCATGCAGAACTGCTTCACAAAATCTTACATCCACAGGAATGGAGCTCCCTTGTAAACCGGGACTGGCTTTCCGTGGGTGTGGACTAAAGGTGGTCTCATAAGAACCTGCTTTTACTTAATTAGAACTTCTTCCCAAGAAAGTACATGTAGACAGTTTAATGTTAGTTAGACAAGCTCTTGCATTAAGTAGTTATATCTTATTTAATAATCATTTATTATTTAGTGTTTTTCACATTTTTAACATTTTTTATGATACTTCCAATAAACATTCTAACTGCAGAATATTTTTACTAAATATCATTAAATTTTGAGGACTAATCTCTACATGTAAAATTTCAGCGTCAATTCATATGCAAAATAGTATTTTTGTCCATGGTTTCCCTTCTTCTAGCTGAAGATACATTAATATATTTTATACTTTTACTAAAACAAATTAATTTTTCTTAACTATCTACCAGTTGTACTAGAGGAAATTGTCTATGGTTATTGCTTTTATTTCATTTGTTTAATCACTCTTGCAACGTATGAATGCCTTACTGTGTTGTTTTTATTTGGTTTTGCATTTTGTCTGCAAAGTGTAATATAGCTACAGATTAGCACTCTGTGTTGTGAGGTATAATAATGTATATTACAATATTTCTGAGCTAAGCCAGTAAGGGGGGAAAAAAAGCAACTTTCTTCCTTGGAGAAAGAAAATATTGAACTGTTTTAGAAGTGAAGCTACTGAATCTTATAAATCTGTATGCTGATCCAATATAGACAGTCAACTTTTCCCTTTAGGCTGTAAAATTAAGATACAATATAAATTGTGTTTTCACTAGAATATCTTTTTAACTGTCTCCAAGAGATTTTCTGAAGACAAAAGTCGTTTACATTTTTATGATAGCTAGCAAGGTAGTGTCATAGTTTTATTTGATCAAAACTAGTATTAAATTTATCAAAGCAAACTGAATTTGTTTGAACTCTTCATGATACATTTGATTTGTTTTAATTTTGGGTAATTGAATTTTAGTAATGCTGGATTATTTTCCCTCCAGAAATAGGACAGCAACTATAAACCTCCCACAATGTAATTTAATAAAGTGCAAGGCATCTCATTGTCACAATACCAGTAGGCATAGGATCAAAACAATTACAAGATCAAAACTAGTCTCTGACAATTATTTTTAGAATTGTAGATGATAAATATCTGATTTTTTTCTATAAGCACAATAAGGACGAGAATAAGTGGATTTCATAGGGAAAAAGATAAATCTGAGGTATCTTTAAGTGCATTTGCAATTCTGTTTTAAGGAAAATAAATGAAACAAAGGCATAGGTCATCAAATGCTTAGATTTGAAACTTGAGAAAAAGAATAAAAGGATGAGGTACTTATATAAAATATGAAATATCACCAGATGTTAGCTCTATATTAAAAAGGCATAGGCCAGTAGTAACAAAAATAATTTCAAAATATGTAATTAGATAATCACATTTCTCAAGTGGGAAGTGGATACACACAAATGTTTTGTGTGTGTGTGTCTGTGCACGCTTTGTTTTCACATTTCTTTCCTAATTACATCCTGTACACAGAATAACTACTGTATCTTTTAAGTCATATCTCAGCTCCTTGTAGGTTTTTGTTGTGTTGTTTTCTCATATTTGTTTTTAATCCACCTCTCTTTTCTCTAAGTCTGCACTACAGTGATAGAAGTAACCTATCTCCCTCCCACGCTAAGATGTTTAAACTTGGGGCAGGGGTAGAAATTGAGTAGGTCAAGACAAATCCTCTCTTGTAGGCAATGAATCAAAGAGATCATTAATAAAGGCTGCTCCCTCTTAGAGTGTATTCCTTTCACTGAGAGGGAAAATGTGATTGCTATTCCATACCCAAGGAGATCTTTCAATGTTGTCACACAGATAGGTGTCATAAATATTTTATTTCTTTACCTTAAGAGTTCATAGTAATATTTACAGTGAGAGGAAAAATCAAGTTCTGTAATATGAAAGCTAGTAACTCTTCCAAAGGAGAACAAGTACTAAGAAAATAAGACACAAATGTTCTAGGGTACTTAGTTCCATCATTTGTTTCTGTTGCCTTATTAACATTTAAATTGCAAAATGTCTATGAGAGAATCATATGCAAGGTTTAAAATAGTTATGCTTAAATATAATTAATAGTTGGGAACATAAAATTATTGCTTGCTATTAATATTAGCCAAAAATATTATATGTAATAGTACCAGTATGAGACAAAGATGGACTTTATTAAATGATTAAAAGGTCAACAAGAGGATATAATCATAATAAATTACTATGTATCCAATGAAAGTGCCTCAAAATACATTAATCTAACTCTTACAAAATTGAAGAGGAAAATAGATATCTCTACAATAACGGTATAATTCTTTAGTACTATTTTCAAAGAGAGAATAACAAGAAGAAAACTCAGCTAACCGAGAAAGACTAAGCATCAAACTTAAATCTAGACGTGTTCAAAATATTCCACCCAACAAGACGCAATATACATTATTTTGCAGTACACATGGAACAGTCTCTAGAAAGACCATATGTTAGGCCACAAAATAGCCTCAATAATTAATAGTAAATTTCAAACAACTTAAAAATAACAAATATGTTTAAGTGTGCTGTGAGACTGGAGTCTTCATACATGACTGGCTGATTGAACTATAAGACAGTAGATGCGCTGTGGAAAGCAAACTGATGTCACCTCAAAAGAGTTAGAACAGCAGTGTCATATGACCCTGAAATCCTTCTCCTGGATAGATATACTGAAGAAATAGGAGCAACACCATAAAACACATCCATGTACATCCATTTGTATTGTAACACTATTCACCGTAGTAAAAAAGATAGAAACAACCTAAATTTTCATCAGTTGAAGAATGGATAAATGAACTTTGGCACGTGCAAACAATGGATTAATATGTAATGTTAAATAACAATGATGGATCTGTGAAATACCTCACAACATGGATGAACTTGGAGGACATTAGACTGAGTGACAGCTTTCAATCACCAAAAGTAAAGACAAATTTTCACACTAGAAGAAAGACTCCTTGGTGAGTTCCAAGGTGGGAGAGGCAGAAAGAAAGGAAGGGTCAAGGACTAGATGGTACAAAAGTGTTAACTTGGATGAAAGGGAAGATAATATCAAATAAGAGGGATCTTGGGAAAGAAAGTGATGGAGGCAGGGAAAACACTTGAAGGTTTGCAAGACATGAATTAGACTGTTGTATACCAGCAATTCCTGGGAACTATACAATCCTCCTCTAGAAGTGATCCACAAGTCTACACTTGAATAAAGAGGCAAAGTGGACAGATGTAGGAGGGAGAGTGGGATTACAACAAAAAGTAATAAATAAAAATATAAAAGTGAGTATATTCAGAAATGAAAATAATTAGTACAACAAAAACAAATGTATCACATGATCATATTATGGACTTTAAAAGAAATTTTGAGGTAGCCTGACTCCCACCTGTCACTGATTTTTATTATTTGATTTAATTGAATAACAAATTTGATCTCTGGTACCATATATTTTATTCTTTTAACAACCATACATAATGTCTAAATTATAGCAAGTTAAATTTTGATTTTTTATATTTAAAATTAATCTTTACTACAAAAGAAAACATGAGTATTTTCTATGTATTTGTTATATATAGGATCTGCAGAATAATTTATATAGAAGGTGATATATAGAAAGAAATTCACATATTTGGATCTATGTTCTTCTGCATGTACATACTATGCATAATGTGCATATTTATAAATGTAATAGGACTATGTAAGCAAGTTATTTTGTGTACTTCTGAGATGTACTCCTAATTATATTATTTACAAAAGTAAGCCTTTGGGAAAATATCATTTGGAACTTTAGGTTCCTATAGGGAGAATGAGGATTAAAGGAATTCTTAGAGGTAAAAATGAGAGATAAAAACTAATTAGTAATCATAAATCATGAACCTTTACAAATTAAAACTATTTTGTAGACTGAAAATAATTTCATTTAAATAGTTTCATTTAAGTAGTAAGAAAATGTTTCTTTAAAAGAAAAATTGCCTTGACTGTGAGTGTTAGGATTTATGCCACTTGCTGCACCTGTGTGAAGGTGGGGTTGGAGTTCATCGTATCAGTCAGGCCACAGCTTGGTGAATCCTTTTCAAGAAGAGACAACGAGGGAAAGGGACTTGCCCTCTTTGCCCATCCTCACCTTCTTGCTTGCCTGGCTCTGGAGCTGGTGGCTCATGTGACCTGCCACCCTTGGAAGTTGCTGGCACTCTGCCATGTTTCTGCTGACATTGGATCCCCGTGACCTGGCACTCAGAGGCCTGTGTTCTCCCAGCTTTCCACTTTGCATTCCTGCTTCATCAGCTGGCAGCTACCTCCCTCTGGAGGGAACTCCGGCCAGCCTCTGATTGTGGCAATAAAGACAAATGTGTAGTAAAATTTCCTTTTGGAGATTTCAGATAGGTGACCAAATGGTTTGATACTATTTATCTATTGATTTAAGTCCTGGGTTTAGTATTGATAACCTTTCGATAGCTTTCCCCAGGGTATTAATGATTCATTTGATGCCGGTTAAGTGCTTTAGGGAAGCTTCATTAACTCTTCCAGGAGCCAAAAGTATCATTCATCAAATGGTGTTGTCTTTTCTCATCAAAATGGCCCATTACGTCCAGAGCATGTCGAATATGTCTAGTAAATAAAAGTCTTCTTTCTTGATTACGGCCAAGATTAGAATCTGTCCAAAAGAGACTAAAATGGATCAGAAAAGGACTGGGCCCCAAACCTGAAACGACTGACAGCCCGTAGAGCTTAGCTCTCATTCTCTTCGTATTAGCAGAATTCACTTCAGGATACTACCATATTGCACACCATTTATCAAGCTGCAAAGATAGTCAAAGCAGTAAGAAATGTGTTCTTCATTGTCGATCAGAGAAGCCAATTGCAACTTCTGGTAAGTCCCTACGTCGGGGAAGTGCAAGGCAAGCGGAAAAGCCGCTTCTCCGGGGTATGCCTTTTCAGCAAGATTTGACAACTTACAACGAATTAGCTGAAATGGATGATCGCGATCATTATGTGTCTATCATACAAGTGTTAAATGGATGTGTAGTATACACATTCTACAAGATTAAGAAGGCATTTTAAGGATATCGAATCAAAATTATTTCACTGGGTTTGCAACCTCACAAATACATTTTCCAAGTTATCTTGCCTTCAAAATTCAACCTAAGCAAATGAAAATGCATTTTAGAATTTAAAAAATTATTTTTAACTTCTGTAGTATAGGCATTAAGTTACAATATACCTATCTAAATTATATATATTTTTTATTTTATCATACATATATTTGAAGCAGTTCACAAGCACTAGATTCTGTAGTATCTGATACAAAAGAATAAAGCATTGTTGTAATTCCTAATGTATTCATTAAAATTATAATTTAAAACACAACATACTAGGTAATTAAAAGAAAACCATACCCCTGGTTAAATAATGGCTCTTGGTACAATTATGATTGCTACAGCAAGCCACCATGCAGCAGAATTTGATTGTACATAGAAAACCTGTAAGTGTTACACTTTAAACATATACCTGAAATTCTATCATTCCCTACTCAAAACAAACAAACAACAATGGAAAGACTGACACACTATGATCAAGTTAACTCTGACAAATAATGACCCCATTCCAAAATCTTGAGAAAGTATGAAGTGACATGAAATACTAACAACGTCCTTTGTTGTATTATTTATAATCATAAAAGAGAAGGAGCCCTGGTGTACAGTGGATTACATATTGGGCTAATAAACACAAAGTCAGCACTCCAAACCACCAGATACTCTGTGGGAGAACGATTAAGCTTTTTACTCCTGTAAAGATGTATAGTCCTATAAAGCCACAGGGAATGTCTACCCTGTCCGATATGGGTTTGATGATTTAGAATGGACTTGCTGGCAGTGAGTGAGTTTTGAGTTATAAAAGACTGGATATGCTCATCAGCTGTGGAACTTACAAAGAAGTATTGTAATCAGTTGTTGCTAGATGCCATTGAGTCAGTGCCAATTCATGATAACCCAATGGGAAACAGAACAAAACCCTGCCTAATCTTTAGCCATCCTCACAATACCGCTATCCTTGAGCACATTGTTGCAGCCACAGTGTGAATCCATCTCCTTAGCAGTCTTCTTTTTAATGATCTACTGTACCAGCATGATGTCCTTTGCCAGGGATTGTGCTCACCTGATAACATGTCCAAAACACATGAGATCAAGTCCCTACATCCTTGCTTCTAAGGAGCATTATTGTTGTACTTCTTCCAAGACAGTTGTGCTTATTCATCTGGCAACCAATCAAAGGTACTGTCAGTATTCTTTGTCAATACCATCATTTTAAAAACTCAGTTCTCAAGTCTCCCCTTATTCATTGCCCAATTTTCACAGCCATACCAGGTCAATGAAAATACCACAGCTTCAGTCAGACGCAACTGCATCTTCAAGGAGATATCCCTGCTCTTCAACACTTTTGCAAGATTAGTGACTTGCAAACACATTAGAAACACTTAGGAAACACTTTTAACCCCCACAACATAAATAATGACTAGACATGTTGACCATGGATAAAGTATACATGTTGTATATTTATATACAGGATTCAAATTATGTGTATAGGGAGAGAAGGAGTCCTAGTGATGTAGTGGTGTGTTAGTTCTGGTAGACTAGAGAAACACATCCAGGGAGACTCATATGTGTGTAAGAGAAAACTTTATATCACAGAGCAATTGTACATTAAGAAAATATCCCAACCCAGTCCATATCAAGTCCATAAATCTGATATTAGCCCATACGTCGGATACCAGTCTATAAATTCCTCTTCAGACTCATGCAACACATGCAATGACACTGAAT
>NW_022103908.1:27691342-27693112 GCF_000313985.2 Echinops telfairi | reverse complement strand
GGGTTGTAATGAGTCGGCATTGACTCAATGACAGTGAGTTGAGTTGATCTAGCAACCTCACCATTGGGAAGAAGGATTTTCTCCATATAGTCTGCTTTTCAAAATAGTTTTTAGCTACTCTTAGCCTTATGCTTTTCCGGTATAGCAATCTTACAAATGTCTACAAAATATGTTACTGACTTTTATACTGAATTGTATTAAATATACAGATCTATTCTGGGGGTGGGGGGCGGAGTTAAATATTTTACCATGATGATCTCTCCAGGTTTTTCTTTTAATTCTCCTTAAGTTAATTTTCTCTGTTTTGACAATCTTAACTATAATGTCTGTGCAATCAGTTTCTAGAACCTTCAAAATAATTTACACCTCAACATATAGAATATAAAAATCTTCATCACTGGAACCATAAACAACATAATAAATGGATTACAGATAGAAGTTTTCCAGGATTTCATTTCAATTGGCTCCACAATCGGCAAGCATGGAAGCAATAGTCAAAAAAGGAAATGATTCATTGCACTGAGCAAATGTGTTCCGATGTTTTAAAGGGCAAAGCTGTCCCTTTGAGGACTAAGGTGTGCTTGCTCCAAATCAAGATACGTTCAATTTCCTCGGGTGCATTTGAACACTGGGAAGTGAGTAAGAGAAAGTAGAGTAGGACCTATGCCTTTGAATTATGGTGTTGTAGAGGAATATTTAATATTCCATGGACTGCTGGAAGAACAAACAAATCTGTCTTTGAAGAAATACAAGCAAAATGCTCCTAGGAATAAGGATGTAAGACTTCCCTGACATGTTTCGGACATGTTATGAGGATGACTAGTTCCTGAAGAAGAAGGGAGCCGTACGAAGAGACACATTGGATGAAATGGAGTCAAATATACAAATAGTTGTGAGGATGGCATGCAGTCAGACAGTGTTTCGCACTGAGGTCCACTGGGGTGCTGTGAGGTGACACCCACTGGACAACACCAAGCATCAAAAACGCTACTCTCAGGGAGCAGCTCAAAATTTCTAAAGCACACTAGCTATCACATCATTATTTTGCAAGTACAACATACCTAAGAGATAGTGTTTTGAATTGTTTCTTTCTATAAAGACTTACTTTTTATTTATCTATTCCTGATAATGGTATACATCCTCCTACTTTATTTGGTGCTACATTGCTCCAAATGCATGTATTAATTTTCCTTTGTTCCCATATTTGATAGATAGTTGACATACTATCCTACTCCACATGCTTTTGAATAATTTCCTTCACTTGTTTTGTCTCCTTCTGCCTTTCAACTGAGAACAAGCTATTTCAAACCCTCTCTACGTATCTATATGTCACAGATTTAACCTCTTAATTGATATGTGCTTCAAACCTCATCCTCATCAAGCCATCTGACAATATTCTGTACCATGGTATTGTTCAGAAAGACAAGCTCTACTCAAAAGTCATGAGTGGCTCCACTGTTTGTAATGTAGGGTAAACGATCCACCAATTAGGGCCCTTTTATGTCTTTGCTGTAGAAGAATGTTTAACAGGAAGACAATCAGCATCGAACCAAATCTTTAAACTAGAGGAGTTTGTCCCCTGGTTTGCACTTTAAAGTTGAAAGAAAAAAAAAAAAAGGAAGGAAGACTGTAGTTTCTGTTGTTTGGCTGATTAAAGAAGACTGTCCATGTAAAAGCAGCCAGCTGGTCATTGAGTCAAAGTGTTCAAATAGGGAAAAAATTATCTAAATTGTTCACAGAGATTTCCCTTCTTTATTTATTTTTTTTTTT
>NW_022103908.1:27688281-27689988 GCF_000313985.2 Echinops telfairi | reverse complement strand
TGACTACTTGTTAACACTGTAATTTTTATTAAGTTCTTCTCTGTTACAGTTTTATATGGTTTTCTGAAATTTCTTTATATTTTATATTTCTTTCTATCTTCTAACTAATGTATACTACCTATTTTTAAAAGTTGTGAATCAGATCATCATTTCCACATTCAACAAATCAAATAATTTATCAGACTTCTCAGTGGCTTGCGCTGATCCCCCACTTTTTCTGCCTATCTCCCTTTAATGGTATGTTTTCTTTCTCTTTACCCAAGTTAATATAGGACTACCCTTAGTCTTTTACGTGCCCTGTCCCCCTTTCTCTCCCACTCTTGGTAACTATCAAAGTCTGTTTCTTATAGTATGAAAATGTTCAGATTAACCTTTTCTATCTATAGTCTCATATAATACTTGTGATGGACTAATTTCAGTCAGCATCATATCAGACAAATCCATCCATGTCATGGGGTGTTTCATAGTTTCACCATTATTCTTTAACATGTGTAATATCCCACTGTGCGCATTTATCAACCTTTATCCATTCATTCTTCTGCTGATGAGCATTTAGATTGTTTCCATCCTCTTGTTATTATAAGTACTACTGAGCTCAATGTGGGTGTTTATATATCTCCCTATCTGTATTCTTTATTTCTTTAGGGTATCAACCAAGTAGATGAATTGCTGGGACATATGGAATTCCTATTCCCTATTGTTTGAGGAAGCACTATTATTATTATTCTGCTTGCAAAATAGTTGTACAATTTAATAGTCATCAGCAGTGTATGAGGGTTCAAAATCTCTCCGTATTTCCTCCAACATTTATTATTTTCTGTTTTTATTTTAAATTCCTGTTAATGTTGGTATGAGATCATATCTCATTGTTACTTTGATTTGCATCTCTCAAATGACAAGTGATTCCATGTATTTTTTCAAGTGCTTGCTAGCCTCCTGGATGTCTTCTTCGGTGAACTTTCTGTTGAATGTCTTGTGCTCATTTATTACTTGGATTCTTTGTCTTTTTCTTGTTTAGGTGATTTTAGAGATTAGCCCTTTCCCTGATGTATCATCACCAAAATTTTCCCCAGTCTCTAGGTTCTTCACTCCTTTGGTGAACTTTTATCTATAAGTATCATTTCTTTTGTTTCCTCGTGTACATTTTCTCTATATTTCATTATGTGTTCTTGCCATATATTAGGGCCCATAATGCTGCCCCTGTTTTTTCATTGATGATTTTTAAAGTTCTGGGGTTTGTTTTTAGGTCTTGAGTTCATTTTTGTACATGGGACACTACCCACTTTTATTTTGAAGCACCTTAACCTATTTCAAGTCTTCTAATGGGGATTTTCCTGAGCAAATGTTCTCCATTAGATTTGCAAAATTACTCGGTCCTATAGGGTCTCTATGAGTTGGCATTGACTCGATGGCAGTGTTGGGTTTTTGTTTGTTTCCCTAGAAGTGGAGTTTAAGAATCACTTAATCAAAACTGAATTCAACTTCTCAAATTTTACCTTAACATTTATTTCTTACATAAAATGTAGGCTCCACAAAACTGAATTGTCTTTGATGCTTGTGATAGGCAGGTTTTTGTCAACTTGGTTGGACCAGAGTCAGAGTAGTTTGGCAGTGGAGACCACCCTTATATTGGTTTGATCACACTGCCATCAGTCAATGCTGACTCACAGCGACCCCCTGAGATCCCATGGACTGTGACTGTCTATT
>NW_022103908.1:27686141-27687790 GCF_000313985.2 Echinops telfairi | reverse complement strand
GACTTTGAAATATCCTTTGAATTTGGGTAACAGAAAGAAGCTTGATCAGGTAGGATGGATTGCATGAGGTTTGCCAATGAAATTTCATAGGACTTTCCTAAAAACAGTCCAGACTAGTCCTGAGATACCTGCAACATTAGAACCCAGAACAGAAGCAGAGTGCCATCGGGAGAACCACTGGTGTCAGGATAAAGAAAAATAGAGATGGAAGTCATGGCCGACTGCTGCCACCGGCTGATAGGAAAGCCAGAGGCGGTCGGATGTGGCCCAGATACCATGTCTGATACCCTGTTACCATGCCTGGGCCTCAAAGTGACATCTTAGCTTCTTAACACTTTCTAGAGGTCCTGTGCAGAAGATTTGTCATATTTAATATGTCCTTGATTTATTGACTGCTCCTTCCATGAGCATTGAATGTTGATAAAATTATTCATAACATCAACACTTAATGTATCATGATGTAATATAAGGACCAAATGGAGAGAAATTTTGTTTACTGTAAATATTCTGAAGGCTGCAGTCTGTGGTGCTTCAAGTTCTTGTTCTCAGCAAGGAATGTTGGACCACCTGTATATCACAGGTTGATAATGAGCCTTCTTTAAATCCTTCTTCGTCGTAGAGTCCATCTTCTCAGATTATTCGCTAATCATATAGATTGAATAAGAACGGCAAAAGGTTATAGAAGAGATGCTTGTGTTTCCTGACTTGAAATCATGCAGTATTCCCTCACATGACTGCCTCTTGGTGTATGTAGAGGTTCCACACTAGCACATTGAAGTGTTCTGGAATTCCCTACAATGAACAGTGTGGAAGCTTGTCTTCACTGGCTTCTCTATTGCCAAAAGGCGGAGGACAGACATGCATTCACCCTCCATCATTCTTTGCCCATTTTGACATCCGTCCTTTCCCTCATGGCACTATACCTCTTTATTAGATTTCCATAATCCATTATAATGGCCACATATAACTCATAGGCAATACTCACAACTAAGGAGATGTATTAGGGAAGTTTACACAAGCAAGGATCAGAATATTCTAATGACACAGTTAAGGGGTCACAGTAACACTTCTCTCAGCCAGCAGAGAAGTCCTCAGCCTCTCAGCGCCATGGTCCCTTGGCCCCTGTCTCCATAGACCAGGGGTTCAGCCTACTTTTTTGGCCTTGCAATCTCAATTCTCCTCCTTGTTCTTGAATCTTGGTGCTCCTCCTCTGCTCTGCACCATGGCTTCCTTGCCTCAGCCTTTGGTGCCTCTGGAGTGGGATTTACTTCCAATGGTCCTGGCATTTTTCTCTCTGTGTCCCTCCTTTGTAAATGGCTCTCATATACAGAGGAAGGGCTTTGATTGTCATTTAGAAGACCATTCCCCCATGGACACAAAGGGTATGACTTGGTTCACACCCTCAACCCAGATCAAGACATATTTCTACTTGAATCCTATTAGCATAGCAGAGACTTCTCTTCAAAATGTGATTTTATTTATAGGCAAAGTCCAGAATTTTAATACATCACATAAGAAATTAGGGCTTGAGGGACCATATTAATTGACTATATTTCATTTCATTCTCTGCAATGTTACCCATAATTTGTTATGAGCTACAGAGTCAGATGCCTTACACAGTCAAGGAAACACAAATACATAACGTTTTG
>NW_022103908.1:27669290-27685350 GCF_000313985.2 Echinops telfairi | reverse complement strand
ATCATTTCTATTAACAAGGCCATATTTTCCAAATATTGATCTTTCCTCTTTGTTTCCAACTTTCTCTTTCCAATCGTCAATAATTATCCAAGCTTCTTGATCACGTTTCTTCAATTTCAGGCTTAAGAATTTGGTAGAAGTCTTCATCTCTAGCTTTAGTGGTTGATGTGTAAATTTTAATAATATTTGTGTTAGCTGGGCTTCCCTCTAGGTGCATAGGTATACAGAGGTTTTCCTATCACAGTCAGTATTGTAGTGCAAGTTATATCTTGAAATGTTATATTGATGATAAATGAGACACCATTCCTCTTGAAGTTGTCATTTCCAGCATAGTATTGATTGAAAATGGCCAGTGAGGTAATTTTCCTCACCATGCCTATGGTAGAGATCTTTATGCGCTCATTTTTGATGACTTCCCATTTTCTTAGTTTCATACTTCATCTATTTCATGTTCCAATTACTAACGGATGTTTTCATCTGTTTTGTCTCATTGTGACTTGTGGCCCATTAGCAAATGGAAATCCCAAAAGCTTACTCCATCCACACTATGTAAGGCAACTCAACATTCAGGAGGCAGCTCTACCCTAGTCGTATGTTAAGTTTCTTACAACCTGAGCCATTCACTAAGTGTTCAGTGGTTAATCCCTCAGAAGTTGTCAGCCAATTTCTTCTTGCCAGTCTGTTCTTAGTTGGAAACTTTGCTGAAAACTAGCTACCATGAGTGACACTGCTGATCATTGAAATCCAAGAGGCATGCCATCTAGCATCACAGCAAAAAAAAAAAAAAAATGACCAAAATATCTCCAGCCTCTGGTGAGCTTGAACCACCAACCTTGTGATTAGTGGTCAAACATCTACTTAGTAGTATCACAAGGACTTCTGTCATGTGTGCATGTGTGTATTCATATATACGCACATTTATTAATCATATATGTATATAACTAAACTAGATAGTACTAGTTGGAGAGTAAATATTTTATCAGGTGTTTACAACTATATATTGCAAATGCCACTTAAAATAAATATTACCTGTACAAAGATTTATAGTTTTAGGGGGAGTTTTTTTCTTTTTCTATTAATCATAGATTGTTATCTTGTTCTCATGAACTGTTAGAGAAAACCTAATTTACTAAATTTGGAAATGGAAATTCTAAAGTATTGGCAAATATATAACTCAAGCTCATAGCTAAATTAAATGGGTGCCATTCATAATGGGTCAAGATAAAATAAGAAACATTTTTAAATATCACATTTAGATATTATGCACATCCATTCTCACTATTCTTAAAAACATATTTTAATGTTTAAACTTATTTTAAAATTTAATTAAATGCACCTTGATTCTCAAGTTTTGATATGTCAAACTTTGGGCAAAGAAATAGGCATCTAGGATTTTAGAACTCTAGCAGATGGCAGGTATTCATTATTGTGCAGTTGGGTGGTCATTTCTTTGTCAGAATAATGATACGCTGTAAAATCACAAGAGGGAAACACACACACACAATCTGAAGGGAGGTGCGCGTGTGTACTAGGGTATACACGTTTTGTACGGCTGCTCTTCCCTTAGAGTGAAGAGGGAGAAAAACGGCTGAGCGGGGAGGTGGGGATTTTGGTCGTCTCTAGGTTGGACAGAGGAAGGGCTTCTCCCGAGTATGAAGATTAGCTTTGCTATAGGTATGATCTGGCTCAAGGGTTTCGGAGCCTGCCTTAGCTAGCTTGGTCCTTTCCAGTTCTTTCTTATCTGGTCCAGCTGCTGTCCCTCATTCTTTGTCAATCGCCCCTCCCCCAATTAGGGAGAGGTCATTGGATTACAGACAACCTGGGTGAATCAGTATGGAGCCTTCTCTGTTTCCTTGGAAACCTTTCATGCCCTTTGATTTCAGGGGAAGCTTTTCTGTAGGGGTATTTTAAAAGACAATATGAGGTCTATTTTCACTGTCTGCTGACCGAACCAACACTTAGAGCAGTCTCTGAAACTGACATTTCATTAAGTGCCAGGAATTAAGATGCTAGTTAATAGTATGAAAGCTTTGCGTTAATGGCATCATGCAACAGCTAAGTATGTGGATTTGGTTAAGGAGGAAGGCATTAATGTGTGTAGAACCAATTCATAGTAGGATCAAGCTGAGTGTAAAATAATCATTCACAGAAAAGGGAGTTTATTAAAATGGAATACAGTGCTTTACAACCCAATAAATAACTATATATTCATCCTCTCGCATATTTCAGTATTCGGTCAAATATCTATCAAAGTTTTAGCACTTTATCAGGGAACAATAGTGATGGTTGTTCACAATGTCTAGGTTTTTAGAGACAGCATGAAAAAGAGCAGAAGAGAAACCTATTCACTATGATTTTAATCTTACAACGTTATATCTATTAGAGCTACTGCAAAAATGATTCATTTTCATTTTGGTTTTGTTATTTGAAGTAGTCCATCTTATTCATAGTTACTTGAATGTGGTCTTAAGTATATTATATACATAAATGGTTACTCATATAAACACGGGACATGAACATCTGAATTAGCTTTAATTCAACATGTGTGGCACATGAGTAGTTGGTGATTAAGGCATGCACAGTGGAAAGATGGTTCATTCTCCAATTTTAAGGACCCTCAACATAGTTAGAAAGACCTTTCTGATACGTGAGAAACATGAATATATAACTATTGCACAATGAAGCTACATATTACAGAAAAGGCTTTGTAATTGTCTGATGATATGAGTTGGCATGTCCTTTGTAAAATGGATGGCATCATCAAGGTTCTTCATGATTTCAATAATTTAAAAGCCCACAAATTTTGACTGAGCAAAATTGCTGACTTACATTTAAGGTTCAAAATAAGTTTCACAAGTTCAGAATGCAAGAGAACATATAGTTCCAAATTATTTGAAAACTGCATTGAAAATATCCAGTATAGGAAGAATAACAATGAGCCGTGGGATAGAACCACTAAAATAAGTGTGTGTATTCTTAGATAGTTCATTTATTTGTACATTTATTACATTGCGTGCTTCAAAAATCTCTACTTCAAAGAAATGAACCTGTTGGAATGTGAAAAGCAGAATATTCAGTAAAATTAAGTGAATAGAACAATGTGAGTTCAGACAAATTTTACATTAATAGAACTAGATGAATCAGATCAAGGATTAGCCACACTACACTTCAATGTAGCTCCACACTCTTTAGATTATTCTAGGCTATGAATTGGAATTGCCTCGATGGCAGTTTGGTTTTGAGTTTGAGGCTACATTTTCGAAGGAAATACAAACACACTGGAAGAGATTATATCCTCCCCGCCCCCCACCAAATGAGAACAGGAATCTGAAAGCAATGTAATAGGAACAATTGAAGGTATAATTATTCTAGACAGTTATACACTGTATAAAATATTTGTTATAGTTTTTAAAACAAGTACAACATTTAAAAAAAATTAAAATGCTGTCATTTAGAAGATAAAGAATGTATATTCATTGTTACTTCCTAAAAAACCTAGGATCAATTAGTTTAAGTTAAGAAGAGAAAGGGTTCAGCTTAATATAATGGAGAAATTTCTATGCATTTGGAGTTGACCAACAATAAAATAAGCTTGTTAAGTTTCTGGAGTGGTTTATACCTTTGTTCTTGCTTCTCAACGCATAAAGAACTCATGCAGAAGAAGCACTTTGGTATATCCAAGTGACTTTTCTGAGGAAAAGGGAAGTGTCAGATATTCACAGGAAATCCCAGGGCCAAGAGCAGGAAATCCCAAGAGAGTTCCCTGCCCTTTGAGAGGCCTCTGAGGGAACTGGGCCCCAAGTCCTGTGCTGCCTCCCCACCTGTCCCCAGCAGCATATGCCACCCCCTGACCTGGAAGGGGGTACCTGAACAAGAGAGGAGTAAAATAAGTTTGGCCTTCCTGTGGCAGGTTCCTTCCACCCCCAAGGTATTGGCCAGCCTCATTGACTGACTTTGGGCCCACCTGTGTGATGTCAGGTGGCTGGGCCTATTATGTGCACCCAGGTAGACCTCCGCCCTGTACACAGAGGGTCTGTGTCTAAGCATTCTCAGTTTGGGTCTTTCCATAGGTGTCTAGTAGGTACCTGATTTCTGTGGAGCCCCTTTGTTGTGGCCCTACACAGGCATCTGAGGAGACAAAGCCCCTTAGTCCCTACTCTGGCTACCTAGAAAGCTAACTTGTGAAGTGCTCCTGAAAAGTTGTGTGTCAGAAATGATAAAAAGAAATAAAATTGCTGCAGTGGGTTAGTTTATGGCCCACCCAAATACTGTTCACAATTTTACAATTTTTGTTTTATGGTGAAATGTATGTATTTATGAAGAGTACTTACATTTGTATTTAGCATAACTATTAAATAAATTACATGTGATGGAAATCATGAAGTTCTGTCCTCTCAAGACTTATCAGATACTTAAATACCTTTGCAGTTACAAGCTGATGCGTAATTGGTGAGCATCCTCCCTTATCTCCTGTTTCTTTGTCAATGTGGCACGCTATCTGTGGTCCTTCATGCTAATCTGCTGTCAGGCCCGCAAACCAGACAACCCCTCTTGTTAAGTCAATAAACTTAAATATGCATACAGTCCTGACTCAGTAGCTCCTGGCTTGAGTGAGGCTAATTAAAGTGAGTGAGCTTTCAGACAGGCAGGCACTTGATAAGCTATGAGACCATCCTTTAGTTTCATACATTGTTGTTGTGATCAGAAACAGGTATTGTTCCAAAGCTTATCTAGAAATTGAATGTCACTGAAGAGGGGAGAGAATTATGCATGAATTGGTTAGGCATTAATCTTAGAAATAAATAATGTTTTATTTCATTTTTTGATGGAGAGGGAAAAGGTTATTTTAAGAGTGAAAACTTGATAACAGAGGGGAACAATGGAGCTTAGCTAGGTAGTAATAAGTAGAGTACTCTTACTCAAGCCAAAGAATCACTCAAAGAGGAATGAGGAAGAAAAAATGAGAATCTAAAGGAAATGGCACGGCCACATTATTGAGATACCTCTGATGGCAGGTTGTAAAAAATTGAACAATATAGAGATAAATGTAGATAACTGTGTATATACACACAGAGTTTCAATTTTCCTTGTTCTATGCCCCATTTTACTAAACCTTTTTAGTTTAGTAAAATTAATATAAAATTATCACCTAGCTAGTAACAACTTTCCTCTAGTTCCTAAATGCTTCCTCCCCGCTCTTACTACCATGACTCGAATTCGACCTTGCAAGTCTGGCTGGGCCAGAGGATGTACACTGGTACAGATAGGAACTGAAAATCCAGGGAATCCAGGGCGGATGAGCCCTACAGGACCAGTGGTGTGAGTGACGAAACAGGGAGGGTAAAGGGAGAGTGGGTAGGAAAGAGGGAACCGATTACAAGGAACTATATGTGACCTCCTCCCTGGGGGACGGGCAAACGAAAAGTGGGTGAAGGGAGACATCGTACAGGGCAAAATATGACAAAATACCAATTTATAAACTATCAAGGGCTCATGAGGGAGGGGGGAGCGGGGAGGGAGAGGAAAAATGAGGACTTAATGTCGGGGGTTTAAGTGGAGAAGAAAATGTTTTGAGAATGATGTACAAATGCGCTTTACACAATTGATGTGTGTATGGATTGCGATAACAGTTGTATGAGCCTCTAATACAATGTTTAAAAAAAATTCTTTAGAACTCTGTAATACTATAGAATTAGTTATACCTTTTTTTACTTAATGGAAGGTGCTTCTGAAACATGTGGATTATATATGGCAAAAATGAATCATTTACTGATTAAGATAATTGATTTTCTCATATGGTGTGGCAATTATCCATGATCCATCAGTACACAAACTTGTGGTAACACAAATAACATGACAACACTTGGTTTTAAGTTAACCAGCTGATACGAAATGTGATGTATTAAAGTTTTGGGCTAAAAGCAGCCTGACACACCTCTCTCCTGGGCAGTGGCTGATAAGTGGAAACCACTCCCTCTTTCATTAGCAGGCAGTCATTTTAACCACTCATCCCCCAGTGCTCCTTTTTCTAGACAAACAACAATAAGTTCAGCACAATAGTATTTTAACTTCCCAAAATTCAAAGACTATGCCTTATTCTCTTTGCGACTTACCCAGTACCTATTTCAAAGTATAACCAATAAAGATGCTCAGTTATAACTTATATAATACATTACTGAATTTTCCCTAATTTAGCTATCTTGAGTAAAAGAATAATAAGCATAATAGACTTTGGCATTATTCACTATTAACATGTTTGTTAAGTTTCTTCATTAGGGTATTGCTTTAATAATGTGTGACTTTTATGGTCCCAGTTTAATTTAAACTATCCATAGAAATTTCTGAACTATTTTTAATTGTAGGTAAAATTACCAGTATTTTATTTTACTTTACTTTTTAAATTATATCCTTCAAATTAGGGCAATGGTATTCAGAGTAAATAATGGAGGAGAGATTCAAAGTTAGACTAACTTCTGGAAGAAGAAACAAATCAAATAACATCTTTCAGGAAATATGTACTTAATATGGATTTAGTGATCACATCAAAAATGCATTAGTAAAATGATTCATAGACCAGACTGAACACATGTGGAAACATATCATGGGCTAAGTATGAAGAATAGATGAAATCACAAAATGAAATCAAAAGAATAAAAGGAAATAAGTATAACTAATTTAAAAGATGTGGAAACATTTCAGTTTCCTTGTGCTTTTTTATTATACTTCTTAATTTTAGAAGTGTAAGTTATTAATCAGTGTCATTTGGAAACTCAGAAATTCACTCTTGTTTACTTATGTTTTTGTTAAAATGAAGTTGTTCATCAGAATGGCACTTAGCAGTTCAAACCACCAGCTACTCCTCATGAGAAAGAGTGGGCTTTCTATTCCAGTCAGCAGTTACAGTCCTGGAAAATCCCGGGACAGCTCTGCACTGTCCTAGGAGATCACTGTGAGTTGGCATCAACCTGATAGCAGTGAGCTTGATCTTTGGTTTGGTTATTTTTATGAATAATAATAAGATGCCAAGAACATTTTAGAATTTTGTTTGTAAGTTCAGATAATTGGGTCTATTCAGAGACCAAACAAAACCAGGGTGGAGTCATCATTATGCAAGATCAACCGTTTGAAACCATCAGCCACTCCATGGGAGAAAAATTAGGCCTCCTATTATCATTAAGAATTATAGTCTTGGAAACTCACAGGGACTGTTCTAGGCTGCTCTAGAGGGTTGCAAAAGTCAGCATCGACTTCCTGGCAGTGATTTTTTGACTTAACCTTGCTTAATAACTGTATTGCAATATACCCGTAATAAAATTTAGAAAATAGTGAACATATTGTTAAGTACTTTAAAAGCAGCTAATATTCCTAATTATTATTCAATAGTTTTTCCTAAATAGTAATATAAAACAACCAAGAGTATGAAAATGGGACTGTACCACATATGGAAAGAGATAAACAAAATGAGTCATTATTCATATTTGTCATAACAAAAAGTAAAGATTTCCCTTCATTGTGAGGTGGAACACACAATGTGGGAGTAGATTGCATTGGGAAAATGTGTAGAATTCTGAATCATTAGAAAATTTGTTATGATATTTACCACAGCAAAGATGTCATTACGAGTTAGAAAACATATTCTGTTGTTTTCTTACTATCTAAGCCATTTAAAATATATGTCTTTTTGAGGAAATGGATACATAAAGTAGTAGGACAGTCCAACTCCACATCTGTCCTAGGATGACTCCCAGGAGGCCATGGTCACCCAACTCCTATCCTTCTCTATCCTACTATAACACGCACCTTCTCAACCGCAACACTCTGCTATGGGCTTTTCTCATCTGCAAGGAGTCCTGCTTGTGTAGGGTGGCGCGTTGGACTGGGATCCATTAAATCGGCAGTTGGAAACCACCAGCAGCCATCAACAGTCACAGCTTCAGAAACCGACAAGAGGTCACTATGAGTCAGCATTGACTTGATGGCAGTGTTTTTTTGTTTTTTTTTATAATCTGTTACAATGATGACACAGAACTCTCAGACTATACTCACAATTTAGGGCTTTCTTACAGAAATTAACTGATTACATCAAGTCAGGATCAGAGTATATTAAAAACACTGACAGTCCTTTTATTCACAGTTCCTCGTCTTAGTCACGCTTGCAAGCTTGCCCTACTGGTCCTTGACCTCTCAGTCATGAGGTTCCTTGACCTCTGCCTTGACAAAGAATACAAGGACACTACCTACCTGAAGACACCGTGTGTGTGTGTGTGTGTGTGTGTGTGTGTGTGTGTGAGAGAGAGAGAGAGAGAGAGAGAGAGAGAGAGAGAGACAGAGAGAGAGAGAGAGACTTGGAAAGCCACTTTCGTGTTCTGAGCATCACAGTCTTTGTGCAGGTCTTCGGCTCTAGCTCTTCAACTCTCACTCCTGGACTTGGTCCTACCATCTCCAGTGTGCCCTGCTGTCGGTTCTTCTTTCCTGTGTTCCTGGTATTTTCTGTTTTGCTTCTGAGATGGGTCGCTCTTACGTCCAACGGCATAGTAATATCGACCAATCTCTAAGTTAGATTGTTCTACACCTTATTAGCATGCTTCCACCCAGTTCAAAGACTATGGGCAAATGAGCAATACCAAGTAGTTTCACTTCACCACATTTGTCTTCATTTTTCTTGTTTCTCTGAGCAACTGGTTTGACCTTAGCAGTATTGTAACTCTGAAAATAATATCAAGTCTACCTCTAGCAAATGTGTAAACAATTTATTTCGTTAATTCACATCATGTCTGAGTCTACCTACATTGGTTGTTGGTTGTTGTTAATTTTAAGTATACACTTTAGTGTTTATTTCCATACTGTATACATCTTGATAAAGTTCTTAAAACCCCTTTTGGACAGAGTTGGGGCTAGAGAAATTGTTATAGCATAATTAAGGGATAAAAATCAATGTCCCTCAGTGGAATCCTCCCTAACCTGGATTTTCATATTCAGTCCCTCTCCCTCAGCATGCCAGGATATCTGCTTTCTTTTCTTCTGCTTGTCTCAACCTAGTAGGTTGCTACATTTTCAAAAAATTTTCAACTGCTATTTAATAGATGTGGGAATCATGGACTAAGTGTATTAGTTAATCTTTGCTATGATTAGTTGACATTCATTCATAAATTGTTAAAGTTATAATTCACATAAGAAAACCTCAGAGTAATGTCTTGGTTATTTCATCAGCAATATAAGAAATATCAAAAAGTGTTTGCAATATTTAAATATCATTCAGTGTACATAGCATGATTAATAGTGACATCTTTTTATGTATTATCTACGGTCTCATAATTTTTCCTCACCTTAAAAATAGTGTTCCCTAAAATATCTTACTGAGCTTGAGGCCACAGTGCTCTATTTCTTGTATCTGTAGGTTTGAAATGCTTCTCTTGAGGTTAGCAAGCTAATGTCTAGCCCTCCAGCATGCCACTGTATTCTATTTCTCCATTATTGTCCAGATTTCTTTACCGTTTTTGCTAGACAGCCCTTCCATCATCTGATGATTTCTACTATTTAACACAGGCCATAGGGAGAGGCAGGAGGGGCATCTGACAAGTTTACACTAGGAACCCTAATTGTCCAAGAACTACAAAAGCAAATATGTTTGCTCCATCACATATATTCCTCGTCTTGTGCTTTTCTACTTAATAAAATTCTTAGAGTATTTTAAAACATAGAAACTAACAAAAAAAATTCTTGTATTCTTTGTGAACAAAAATGGTGTTAATTATAGCCTCTTAAAGGTATGAAGAGGATATAAATAATCATAGGACTTCTTTTATTCTCTTTTTAAAAATGTATCGAAACAGATGGATCATTCTTTCAACATGCTTCTAGCCTATACAGGCTACTGACACAGTCAGGTTCTAAACATGCCAATTTAAAAATCCCATTTGTATTCTTCCTGTGTGCGACACATCTGTGGCATATGATGCTTCTAGTAGCCTTGTCTTTTCTTTCCTGGAAATGATAACTTATGTATCGGGGAAGTTAAGAAGGATCGACTCATCACCATTATGAAGATCATCATAGTTACTGAAAGGACCCCTTCTCTGCATTACAGTCCGGGAGCCCTGGTCAAGCTGTAGTTTCGGTGTTGGGCTGTTGTCATTGGGAGCCATTGAATCTGTTCAGACTCAGAGAAACTCTATGCACAAAAGAACAAGACACTCTCTTTCCCTAGGCCAATGGTTCTCATGCTTCCTCATGCCGCGATCCTTGAATACAGTTCCTCATGTTGTGGGGACTCCCAACCATAAAATTATTTTTGTTGCTACTTGATCACTGTAATTTTACTACTATTATGAATTGGGTGACCTCTGTGAAAGGGTCGTTCAACCCCCACAGGTTGAGAAATGCTGTCCTATCCCTTGCTCACAATTGTTATGTTCCAACCCATTGTTGCAACCACTATGTCAATCCATCTCATTGGGGGTTTTCCCCTTTTTTGCTGACCCTCCACTAGAGAAGCATGATGTCTTCCAGGGACTGATCTCTCCTGACAACATGTCCAAAGTCCGTGAGATAAATTCTCCTCATACTTGATTCTATGAAGCATTCTGGCTGGACTTCTTCCATAACAGACCTATTTGTTCTCTTGGCAGTCCATGGTTCTTTCAATATTCTTCACCAGCACCGGGGTTCAAAATGCAAAAACCTTCTTCAGCCTTCCGTATTCAATGTCCAACTTTCATGTGCATATGATGTGATTGAAAGTACTACAGCTTAGACCAGAACCACCTTAGTCCCCAAAGCAACATCTTTATTCTTCAGCACTTTAGAGAGGCCTTGTTCAGCAGATTTACACAACGCAGTGTGTTGTTTGCTCGCTTGACTGCTGCTTCCAATGAGCAATGATTGTGGAGCCAAACAAGATGAAATGCTGACAACTTCACATTTTTCTCTGTTTCCCATGATGTTACCTATTGGTCCAATTATGAGGGTTTTTTTAATGTCTTTACATTAAGTTGCAATGCATATAGAAGGCTGCAATCCTTAATCTTCATCAACAAGTGCTTGAAGTCCTCCTCTCTTTCAGCATACAAGGTTGTATCATCTGCATATCAAAGATGGTTTGTAAGTTTTCCTTCAATCAGGATATTTTTCTCTTCTTCATACAGCCCAGTCTCTGGTTATTTGCTTAGCATACAGTTAGGATAAGTATGGTGAAAGGATAGCACCCACGCATACACCTTTCCTAATATTAAACCATGTAGTATTTCCTCATTCTCTTCACATAACTGCCTCTTGATTCATGCACAGGTTCTGCATGAGCACAATTGTGTTTTGCAATTCCCATTTTTCTCAAGGTTATCTATAGTTTATTATCCACACAATTGAATGTCTTTGTACAGTCAATAACACACAAGTAACTATCTTTCTTGTAGTCTCTGCTTTCAGTCACAATCCATCTGTTACCAGCGATGGTATCCCTTGTTCCATATCTTCTTCTGAATCTAGGCTGAATTTCTGGATTATGTATTATTATAACCATAGTTCAATGATTTTCAGAAAATGTTCATTTGCATATGGTATTAATGTAATAGTTCTATAATTTTCACATTCTGTAGGATCATCTTTTTGTATAAGGCATCATCAGAACAAAAAATCTTACCATAGTGAATGATGGGGGGAGTGCGGAGTGTAGACCCAAAGCCCATTAGTAGGCCACTGGAGATCCCCTTGCAGAGGGGTCTCGGGGAGGAGACGAGCCAGTCAGGGTGCGATGTAGCAACGATGAAAAATACAACTTTCCTCTGGTTCCTAAATGTTTCCTCCCCGCCCCCACTATCATGATCCAAATTCTACCTTGCAAGTCTGGCTGGACCAGAGGGTGTACACTGGTACAGATAGGAACTGGAAACACAGGGAATCCAGGGTGGATGATCCTTCAGGACCAGTGGTGTGAGTGATGATGCTGGGAGGGTAGAGGGAGAGTGGGTTGGAAAGAGAGAACCAATTACAAGGAACTAGATGTGACCTCCTCCCTGGGGGATGGACAACAGAAAAGTGGGTGAAGGGAGACGTCGGACAGGGCAAGATATGACAAAATAATAATTTATAAATTATCAAGGGTTCATGAGGGAGGGGGGAGCAGGGAGGGAGGGGAAGATGAGGAGCTGATGCCAGGGGCTTAAGTGGAGAGCAAATGTTTTCAGAATGATGAGGGCAATGAATGTACAAATGTGCTTTACACAATTGATGTATGTATGGATTTCGATAAGAGTTGTATGAGCCCCTAATAAAACTATTAAAAATAATAAAAAATAAAATAAAATAAATAAATATAGAACTTTTCCAGTCCATTGTAGAGGTAAGAGAAGGCTTCCATTATTTTTACAGCTTCTTAGAATATTTCAATTGGTGTCCCAGCAAGATCAGTAACCTTGTTTTTGGCTATTGCTTTCAGCACAGCTTGGATTTTGGAGTTTTTCTTTCAATACCATTGGTTCTTGATCATATACTACCTCTTGTAACGATTGAATGTCAACTAGTTCCTTTTGGTTCAGCGACTCTATATTCTTTCCATCTTCTTTTAGTGCATCTTTCAATATTTTGGCTACACAAACTTTCAATATTTCAAATTTGGGACTTGAATATTTTCTTCAGTTTATTTCAGCTTAAGATATACTGAGCAAGTTCTTTCTCTTAGTTTCTAACTCTAGGTTTCTGCACATTTCATTATAATACTTTGTCTTTTCAAGCTGCCCTTTGAAATATTCTGTTCAGTTCATTTAGTTCATCATTTCTTCCATTTGCCGTAATTGCTCTATGATCAAGAGCAGGTTTTGGAGTCTATCTTAAATCCACTTTGATAGTCTTCTTTCTTTCCAATGAAGTTTTGCTTTATTCATTGTAATGTTCTTAATGTCATCCCATAGCTCTTCAAATATTCTTTCACTAATGCTCAATTGAATCTGTTATTGAGATGATCTTAGAACTTGAGTAGGAGATACTCAAGGTTGTATTTTGACTCCTGTGGACTTGTTTTAATTTTATTCAGCTTAAACCTGAACTTCCTTATGAGCAATTGATGGTCTGTTCCACAGTCATCTCCTGGACTAATTTGAGCTACTGATATTGAGCTTTTCTATTGCCTCTTCCTACAGATGTGGTCAATGTGACTTCTGCTTTTTCCATCTGGAGAAGTACATGTGTTTACTTGACTTTTTGTGTTGTAAAAGGTAGTTGTGATTAGGAAGTCTTTGGCCATGCAAAATTCTCTCATGTGATCTCTAGCTTTGTTTCTATCCCCTGGGCCATATTTTCCAACTACTCTTATTTCTCTTTGTTTTCAACTTAATTGCCAATTATTATAAATGCCTTTAAATTTCAAGTTGATCAGTTTCAGATTGAAGATGGTTGGTGGTTTGTACATAAATCTTGATAATAATTGTATTGACTGGATTTCCTTATATATAGATAGAGATTTTCCTATCACAGACAGCACTATACTTCAAGACAGACCATGAAATGCCCTTTTTGATGATGAATGCAGCACCATTCCTCTTGGATTATTTGTTCCCAGCATAGTAAAACATGCTTGTCCGATTCAAAATGATCAATACCAGTCCATTTCAACTCTCTAATGCCTAGGATATTGATCTCTATGTGTTCCATTTCATTTTTGACAGCTTCCAATTTTTCTGGGTTCATTCTTTACACATTTTAAGTTCCAATTTTTAATTGACATCTGGAGCTGTTTCTTTTCATTTAAGTCATGCCCGGTCAGCAGTGAAGATCTCTGAGGCTCTCTTTACTCCAGACTAATCGTCATGGTCAACTCTTCTTTGAAAATGTAGCTTTCTCCAATCATAGTTCCAGTGCCTTCTTCCCTGAGGGGCTCATCTTCTGGCACTATATCTGATAATGGTATGCAGCTACACATGAGGTTTTCAGTAGCTGACAGTGTCTCACTGCTAGTCCTAAGTTTTTCGGTGGCTAATTCCTCTGAAGTGAATGGCCTATTCCTTCTTCATAGTCTGTTCTTAGTCTGGAAGCTCCTCTGATACCTTTTCATCTTGGGTGACCCTGCTGGTATTTGAAATACCAGTGACATAGCTCCCAACATCACAGCAACGCACAAGCCATGACAGTATGACAAATTGACAGAAAAGTAGGTGGTTTGGTTACTAAACAAAGTTACAGGTTGGTCACTATGAGTAGGAATGACTAAATCACAGTGAATTTTCATTGTGGTTGTCATTGTTTAGTGATGAGAGGAATAGAAGGAATACAGTTAGGCACAGGTTCTGCATTACAGCTTCAGGAAGACACTGCTCTGAGAAGTTGTGTATGTAGACAAGTTTTCCACTCTGTGTTTAATTTCTATGCATGAAATGCTTCTCCCAAGAATGGAATTAAAGCAAAGCAATAATAAAAGTACATTTTAATTAAACTGATACATAATAAGATTATTTCTTCACATGTTATAACTATGTTAAGCTTTTACTTACTTTTGTTTTACTAAATCACTGATTTCTACACTAGAAACAACAGCCACAACAACAGCAGCAAAAATCCTTACAACTACCTGACATTTCATCAACTCTGATGTACCGCAGCCCTTCCGGACTGAGTAGTGCTGTCCCGTTGAGTTTCTGAGAATACCAGGTTTTGGGAGAGTAGACAGCCTCATCTTTCTCCAACAGAGCTACTGGTGTTTTTAAACTGCTGACCATGTGGTCAGCAATCCAATGAGTAACCCACTACACCAGTGAAAGGGATTTCTTAGCTGCACAGGCATAGTCCGAATTAATGATGCATTCCTTTGACAATGCATTTTTTAAATGGTTTCTGTTAATCATCATCATAATAGGGATGTCCTTGGAAAACACAAATAGCTTGGACTCTATCCAAAAGAGCTCAGGTTCTAGTCTACCTACAATGTACCTCAGAAGAAAGGACTGGTAATCTAATTCTGGAAAAAAAAAACAAAACACTAAGAATACTGTGTGTGGGAGAGATGGTGAGGTGGAAAGGGGGAACCGATTACAAGGATCTACATATAACCTACTCCCTGAGGGATGGACAACTGAAAAGGGGGTGAAGGGAGACATTGGACAGTGTAAGATATGACAAAATAATAATAATTTTAAAATTATCAAAGATTCATGAGGGAGGGGTAGGAGAGAGGGAGGGGGAAAATGGAGGAACTGACAACAAGGGCTCAAACAGAAAACAAATGTTTGAGAATGATGATGGCAACATATGTACAGATGTGCTTGACACAGTGGATGTATGTATGGATTGTGATAAGAGTTGTACAACCCCCCCAGTAATATGATTTAAAAATAATAATAATTACATAAAAAACAATGAGTACAAGGAAGAAGAAAATGTTTTAGAATTGATTGTGGTAATGATTGCACAACTCTTCTTGATATGATTGGATTATTGAATGTATTACATGTGGATAAAGTGCCAATAAAACTATTTATATATATCAGGGTGGGGGGGGGAGAATACTGTGTGTGATGTATATTTCTACTCTGATGCACCTGAGGTCACCAAGGTTCAGAATTAATTCAATGGCAAGTAGTACTGATAATCATCTACGTGGGTGGGTCTAAGAAATTCCTACTATTCTCTCTTTAATGTCATTTTTTAATGTATAAATTAAAATAAATGCTCTTTCTTCATGAGCAATCAGGTACAATGCATGTAGTATATGTTTAAAATTACAGAAATTTATTTCCAAAAAAGTGTTTTGTCTGGAGCTATATTAAAGTTGTGATTATTTTTTTCACTTTTATTTATATTAAGTAGTAAGAGACTATCAGTATTATATGTTTATTATGAAATTTAACTGTGGCTTATTTTAAAACTATTGAATCTCATTTTCTACCAGCTATCATTCTATAATTCACATATACTATTATATATTTCCCAGTAAAATTTGTCATTAGGAATCATATTGTATACAACCATAGAACAGTTTCTTAAAGTAGCAAACATACTTTGAACACACTGGAACATATAATTGCCATTTTCAGTAGTCAATTTTCTGACTCTTAACTAAATTTTAATTATAAAA